>NC_073642.1:39932500-40240000 GCF_029407905.1 Bubalus kerabau
AAATACAGCAGTTAATCTAAAACATGTAGTCAGTTCAGTTCAGTTCAGTTGCTCAGTCATGTCCAACTCTTTGTGACCCCATGTATCCCAGCACGCCAGGCCTCCCTAGCATTTTTATGGGAATAGAAGCCCTATTTGTTGTCCCCCCCCCCTTTTTTTTGCACGACTTTTGCCCAGTGGCTTCATATGCATTTGCAGACACTTACAGCACATTTTCTATCAGCAAAGTTTGTATTTGAGTCACCAAAAATTCCACCAGTACCTGCCACATGTTCTGGCAATGCCCCTTAGAGAGTCCTTTGTTTTATCTGCAACCGTCTAGGAAGAGTGGCTTCCCTGATGGCTCAGATGATTAAGAATTTGCCTGCAATGCAGGAGACCCTGGGTTCAGTCCCTGGGTTGGGAGATCCCCTGGAGCAGGAGGGAATGGCTACCCACTCTATTATTCTTGCCTTAAGAATTCCATGGACAGAGGAGCCTGGTGGGCTATAGTCCATGGGGTCACAAAGAGTCAGACACTACTCAGTGACTAACATTTTCACGTTCCCTACAGAGGGCTCTACCATGCTGAAAGTTCCATGCTTTTGTCTGCTCCTCTGTATTATACGAAGGACCATCTGGGACCAAGTTGAGGAGCCACTGAACCAGCTTGGGCTGGAGAGGGCCTATGAAGAGGAAGTGAAAGGATGAGGAAGGATTCCTATGATTAGGTTCATAAGGTCACCAGGTAGACACTGGAAATCATGCCCTTCAAGGTACTGAGATCTGCTAGGATAAGTAATTGAACATACATAGGGACTAAGAGCTAAGGGATCACCATAAAAGGGTGGAAAAAGCAGGAAAGCCAACAGTGAGACATAGCAGGCAGAGAAGTAGGAGACAGCATAAAGGAATTGTGGTGCCAAAAATTGTAGTGCATTCTTGCAGTCACATCGCAACCTGCTAGGGCAGGCTCACCTCACTAAAAGACTAGTTTCTTAAAGGCCATGACCATTTAACACATTTCACTGGGGTCCCTAACACAGCTTTCAACACTTCACATTCTACTATTAGTTATTGATTCATAAAATGTGGTCCCTAACACAGCTCTCCAACAAATGCTAAAGGATCTTTTCTAGACAGGAAACACAGAAAGGGTGCATAAACTCGAACCCCAAACAACAAAGTAAATGGCAACGGGATCATACTTATCAATAACTACCTTAGATGTAAATGGGTTGAATGCCCCAACCAAAGACAAAGACTGGCTGCATGGACACAAAAACAAGACCCCTATATATGTTGTCTACAAGAGACCCACCTCAAAACAAGGGACACACACAGACTGAAAGTGAAGGGCTGGAGAAAGATATTCCATGCAAATAGAGACCAAAGAAAGCAGGAGTAGTGATACACATATCAGATAAAATAGACTTTAAAATAAAGGCTGTGAAAAGAGACAAAGAAGGATGCTACATAATGATCAAAGGATCAATACAAGAAGAAGATATAACAATTATAAATATATATGCACGCAACATAGGAGCACCACAATACGTAAGGCAAATGCTAACAAGTATGAAAGGGGAAATTAACAATAACACAATAATAGTAGGAGACTTTAATACCCCACTCACACCTATGGATAGATCCACTAAACAGAAAATTAAAAGGAAACACAAACTTTAAAGGATACAATAGACCAGTTAGACCTAACTGATATCTATAGGACATTTCACCCCAAAACAATGAATTTCACCTTTTTCTCAAGTGTACATGGAAGCTTCTCCAGGATAGATCACATCCTGGGCCATAAATTTAGCTTTGGTAAATTCAAAAAAATTGAAATCATTTCAAGCATCTTTTCTGACCACAATGCAGTAAGGTAGATGTCAATTACAGGAGAAAAATTATTAAAAATTCCAACATATGGAGGTTGAACAACATGCTGCTAAGTAACCAACAAATCACAGAAGAAATCAAAAAAGAAATCAAAACATGCATAGAAATGAATAAAAGTGAAAACACAACAACCCAAAACCTATGGGGCACTGTAAAAGCAGTACTAAGGGGAAGGTTCGTAGCAACACAGGCTTACCTCAAGTAACAAGAAAAAAGTCAAATAAATAACCTAACTCTACAATGCCAAAGAATGCTCTAACTACCACATAATTGCACTCATCTCACATGCTAGTAAAGTAATGCTCAAAATTCTCCAAGCCAGGCTTCAGCAATATGTGAACCACGAACTTTCAGTTGTTCAAGCTGGTTTTAGAAAAGGCAGAGGAACCAGAGATCAAATTGCCAACATCCGCTAGATCATCGAAAAAGCAAAAGAGTTCCAGAAAAACATCTATTTCTGCTTTATTGACTATGCCAAAGCCTTTGACTGTGTGGATCACAATAAACTGTGGGAAATTCTGAAAGAGATGGGAATACCAGACCACCTGACCTGCCTCTTGAGAAATCTATATGCAGGTCAGGAAGCAACAGTTAGAACTGGACATGGAACACCAGACTGGTTCCAAATAGGAAAAGGAGCACGTCAAGGCTGTATATTGTCACCCTGCTTATTTAATTTATATGCAGAGTACATCATGAGAAACGCTGGGCTGGAAGAAGCACAAGCTGGAATCAAGATTGCCAGGAGAAATATCAATAACCTCAGATATGCAGATGACACCACCCTTATGGCAGAAAGTGAAGAGGAACTAAAAAGCCTCTTGATGAAAGTGAAAGAGGAGAGTGAAACAGTTGGCTTAAAGCTCAGCATTCAGAAAATGAAGATCATGGCATCTGGTCCCATCACTTCATGGGAAATAGATGGGGAAACAGTGGAAACAGTGTCAGACTTTATTTTTCTGGGCTCCAAAATCACTGCAGATGGTGACTGCAGCCATGAAATTAAAAGAGGCTTACTCCTTGGAAGAAAAGTTATGACCAACCTAGATAGCATATTCAAAAGCAGAGACATTACTTTGCCCACAAAGGTCCGTCTAGTCAAGGCTATTGTTTTTCCAGTGGTCATGTATGGATGTGAGAGTTGGACTGTGAAGAAAGTGGAGCACCAAAGAATTGATGCTTTTAAACTGTGGTGTTGGAGAAAACTCTTGAGAGTCCCTCGGACTGCAAGGAGATCCAACCAGTCCATCCTAAAGGAAACCAGTCCTGGGTGTTCATTGGAAGGACTGATGCTAAAGCTGAAACTCCAGTACTTTGGCCACCTCATGCGAAGAGTTGACTCATTGGAAAAGACTCTGATGCTGGGAGGGATTGGGGGCAGGAGGAGAAGGGGACAACAGGGGATGAGATGGCTGGATGGTATCACTGACTCGATGCAGATGAGTTTACGTGAAATCTGGGAGTTGGTGTTGGACAGGGAGGCCTGGCATGCTGCAATTCATGAGGTCACAAAGAGTCAGACACAACTGAGTGACTGAACTGAACTGAACTGAATGAGGTGGATGAAACTGGAGCCTCTTATCCAAAGTGAAGTAAGCCAGAAAGAGAAACACCAATACAGTATACTAATGCAATTATATGGAATTTAGAAAGATGGTAATGATAACCCTATATGCGAGACAGCAAGAAACACAGATGTATAGAACAGTCTTTTGGACTCTGTGGGAGAGGGCAAGGGTGGGATGATTTGGGAGAATGGCACTGAAACATGTATATTATCATATGTGAAATGGATCACCAGTCCAGGTTTGATGCATGAGACAGGGTGCTTGGGGCTGGTGCACTGGGATGACCCAGAGGGATGGGATGGGGAGGGAGGTGGGAGGGGGGTTCAGGATGGGGAACACATGTATACCCATGGCGGATTCATGTCAGTGTATAGTAAAATACACTACAATATGGTAATTAGCCTCCAATTAAAATAAATAAATTTATTTATTTTAATTGGAGGCTAATTACCATATGTAAAGTTTAAAAATAAAATAAAATTTAAAAAAATAAAAATAAATAAATAAAATGTGGTTACATTGTCTCCCTTTCTAATCCTATCTCTTGTCTGCAAAAAACTTGAATTTGGAATTAGTAAGAAAAAGTCTAGCCGATAAAGACATGTATTGATTCAGTACATTTTAAATATGGTGGTTTTCACGTTCTTTACATACTACAAAGCATTTTGTTGTAGTTACATGAATGGAAATTACAAAACTGCAAAAAGTTCCAAATTGGTAAGACATTTCCACTTTTTTATCGGCATTTTCATTAAAGGAAAACATTAAATGCCTGCTCTTTTTTGAATAATCCATATTCATTTCATAATATTAAACGTTTGCTTCTCAGATTGATCTTCATTCACAAAAGCAAATTTATATAATGGCTTGGTTGGTGATATATAGTCATTTCAAAACCACTTTTCATAAAACTTTAAAAAGAGTTAACCAACTTCCCTTTCAAAATATATTTCTCCATGTATAGACTGTGTTGACATTAAATGAGCATGAGAGGGCAGTTTTTCATGTAATATAGTAGTACTAGACAAAACGATGCTTTATATAATTAGTACTATATATTAATAACTGCTGCTCGTGATGTATCTTTTCATTATTAGTGTCAATGCAAGAGCAGTTTAGACAAGGCTGAAAATCCACACGATGACATCAGTTAATACAGCGAAGACAGCTGAAAATGCAGAGCATTCATACAGGAGACAATGTATTGTAATGGAGATTTCTGTTTCATCTCTCAGCAGAGAGCAGCCACTGTCCTTTGTGTTTAGATAGACATATGGATATATGAAAAATTATAGAACAGGATAGAGGACATGATAATCAAATGAGTGTTCTGACCGAATGTTCTAACCTATGAAATTATCAGTCCATAACTACATGCTCAGAACTTAGGATCGACATTATCCTGCATTATATCAGGAAGTACATTAAAGGAAATAGCTGGAAGAATAAAATTAAGAAAAGAAAAAAAAAAGATTTTTACTTAAAAAGCTTCTTTTCAGGAATGGTAGGAGTTTTTCCCTAAGCCACCTTAATTTTAAAGAGGCTACAAGAACCCAGAGAGTGGTTTTAAAAGTAACTAAAAGTCTTTTAAGAGGTACTCACTTTTTGAAGCTATGCTGAAATTCATGTTAAATTTAATGTGTGCAAAGAAAAATGTGTAGAGAATTATTTTAATAGTCTTGCCTACTTGCTCTGATTTGGTTCTTCAATTTCTTTTTGCTCTCCCTGAGTCCACTTTAAAGAAATGTTAAAACTTAAATTAAGAAACATTAAAAGGAACACTTATTTCACTGAATGCAACCTTTACTCCTATTTTAAAAAGCATTAAATCCTGGCATATGCTATAACAATAAGCATTTTCTTATAGCTTTTAGGTATCATATCTTGGGTAAATTAGAATCTTTTTTTTTTTTTTAGGGTCTTAGAGGAGAGTGTCACATTTTGGTTGCTAGATAATAGACTATTAGTTACTCAACAGTGTTTACATTCCTTAATATACTTGTGAACATGTATTTGTGCTGTATCACACTTAGAAATTTGTTATTGGTGGATGATCTATCCAATTCAACTGGACAGCATGAAATGTTACAAAAATACATGGATGTAAAATTAGTGGGTAGAAATTATGTAAATCAAAGTCAGTATCAGATTATAAATATCCTATAGTCCTGCTTCTCTATCAAATCAAACCACATATAAGTTGGATTTATCTCATGCTTTAGAGTAACTATGCACACAACTAACAACAAAAGTGTAATATTTTCTACACATTGAGTACTAGAGTTGGAAGTCTATACAAATAGCTGTGAAAAGAAGAGAAGCAAAAAGCAAAGGAGAAAAAGAAAGATATAAGCATCTGAATGCAGAGTTCCAAAGAATAGCAAGAAGAGGTAAGAAAGCCTTCCTCAGTGATCAGTGCAAAGAAATAGAGGAAAACAAGAGAATGGGAAAGACTAGAGATCTCTTCAAGAAAATTAGAGATACCAAAGGAACATTTCATGCAAAGATGGGCTCCATAAAGGACAGAAATGGTATGGACCTAACAGAAGCAGAAGACATTAAGAAGAGGTGGCAAAAATACACAGAAGAACTGTACAAAAAAGATCTTCACGACCCAGATAATCACGATGGTGTGATCACTCACCTAGAGCCAGACATCCTGGAATGTGAAGTCAAGCGGGCCTTAGAAAGCATCATTACGAACAAAGCTAGTGGAGGTGATGGAATTCCAGTTGGGCTATTTCAAATCCTGAAAGATGATGCTGTGAAAGTGCTGCACTCAATATGCCAGCAAATTTGGAAAACTCAGCAGTGGCCACAGGACTGGAAAAGGTAAGTTTTCATTCCAATCCCAAAGAAAGGCAATGCCAAAGAATGCTCAAACTACCGCACAATTGTACTCATCTCACATGCTAGTAAAGTAATGCTCAAAATTCTCCAAGCCAGGCTTCAGCAATACGTGAACTGTGAACTTTGTGATGTTCAAGCTGGATTTAGAAAAGGCAGAGAAACCAGAGATCAAATTGCCAACATCTGCTGGATCATGGAAAAAGCAAGAGAGTTCCAGAAAAACATCTATTTCTGCTTTATTGACTATGCCAAAGCCTTTGACTGTGTGGATCACAATAAACTGTGGGAAATTCTGAAAGAGATGGGAATACCAGACCACCTGACCTGCCTCTTGAGAAATCTATATGCAGGTCAGGAAGCAACAGTTAGAACTGGACATGGAACACCAGACTGGTTCCAAATAGGAAAAGGAGTACGTCAAGGCTGTATATTGTCACCCTGCTTATTTGCAGAGTACATCATGAGAAACTCTGGGCTGGAAGAAGCACAAGCGGGAATCAAGATTGCTGGGAGAAATATCAGTAACCTCAGATATGTAGATGACACCACCCTTATGGAAGAAAGTGAAGAGGAACTAAAAAGCCTCTTGATGAAAGTGAAAGTGGAGAGTGAAAAAGTTGGCTTAAAGCTCAACATTCAGAAAACAAAGATCATGGCATCCGGTCCCATCACTTCATGGGAAATAGATGGGGAAACAGTGGAAACAGTGTCAGACTTTATTTTTGGGGGGCTCCAAAATCACTGCAGATGGTGACTGCAGCCATGAAATTAAAAGATGCTTACTCCTTGGAAGGAAAGTTATGACCAAGCTAGATAGCATATTGAAAAGCAGAGACATTACTTTGCCAACAAAGGTCTGTCTAGTCAAGGTTATGGTTTTTCCCGTGGTCATGTATGGATGTGAGAGTTGGACTGTGAAGAAGGCTGAGCGCCGAAGAATTGATGCTTTTGAACTGTGGTGTTGGAGAAGACTCTTGAGAGTCCCTTGGACTGCAAGGAGATCCAACCAGTCCATTCTGAAGGTGATCAGCCCTGGGATTTCTTTGGAGGGAATGATGCTGAAGGTGAAACTCCAGTACTTTGGCCATCTCATGCGAAGAGCTGACTCATTGGAAAAGACTCTGATGCTTGGAGGGATTGGGGGTAGGAGGAGAAGGGGACGACAGAGGATGAGATGGCTGGATGGCATCACTGACTCGATGGACGTGAATCTCAGTGAACTCCGGGAATTGGTGATGGACAGGGAGGCCTGGCTTGCTGCGATTCATGTGGTCGCAAAGAGTCGGACACGACTGAGTGACTGAACTGAACTAAACCACTCTAACTCCTGTGTAAGGATTAACCTACAAAACATACTTTCTACTTCCCTCTTTTTAACATCTGTCTTGAAGCTTTGCTATTCTCTTAGCTATGTATTAATTCATTCAATCAGCAGGTATTTTTTGAACTCCATGTGCCAGGCATAGGGTGACGTTCTAAGAGTATCAGATAGATCCTTTTCCTAATATAGCTTGCATTCAGTAGGACAGGGCAAGCAAAAAAAGAAAAGTAAGCAGCTAAAGATAGTTTCAGAGAGTCATAGTGCTAAGGAGAAACAAGATAGAAGCCAGACACAGAAAGAAAAATACTGCATGATTTCACTTATATGTAGAATCTAAAAAAGTCAAATTCATAAAAGTAGAGAGTTGTATAGTGGTAAAACAAGGGGAGGAGAGATGAGGTAAATGGGGAGATGTTGGTCAAGAGGTACAAAGTTGCAATTATGTAGCAAGAATAAGTTCTAGAGATATAAGGTCCAACATGATGATTATAGTTAATAAAACTGTATTTTATACTGGAAATTTACTAACAGAGTAGATCTCAAGTGCTCTCATCACACAGGGACACACACACAAATATCAACCATGGGAAGAGATGACTAAGTTAATTAGCTTGTCTGCAGTAATCATTTAATTGAAGTGCAGTGATGTGAAAGTCACTCATTCATGTCTGACTCTTTGAGACCCATGGATGGTAGCTTACCAGGCTCTTCTGTCCATGGAATTCTCCAGGCAAGAATACTGGATTGGGTTGCCATTTCCTACTGCAGGGGATCTTCCTGACCCAGGGATTGAACCTCAGTCTCCTGCATTGCAGGCAGATTTTTTACCATCTGAGATACCAGGGAAAACAATCATTTCACTGTGTATATCAAAACAGTATATTGTACACCTTGTGTGTTAGTCTGTCAGGCATATCTGACTCTTTGCAACCCCACAGACTGTCACCCACCAGGCTCCTCTGTCCATGGGATTCTCCAGGCAAGAATACTGGAGTGGCTTGCTATTCCCTTCTCCAGAGGATCTTCCCGACCCAGGGATTGAGCCCTGGTCTCCTGTGTTGCAGAAAGATTCTTTACCATTTGAGCTACAGGGAAGTCCTGTACACCTTAAATATATGTAATTTTAATATAAAAAATAGTAAGATAGAAGCTCACTATATGAGCTTACTGTATGAGCTTCCTAGGTGTTGCTAGTGATAACAAACCCACCTGCTAATGCAGGAGATGTAAGAAATTCAGTTTTGATCCCTGGGTTGGGAAGATCCCCCTGGAGGAGGGCATGGCAACCCACTCCAGTATTCTGGCCTGAAGAATCCCATGGACAGAGGAGTCTGGCAGGCTATAGTCCACAGGGTTGCAGAGTCGGACATGACTGAAGTGACTTAGCATGCATGCATAAATGATTGGTATAATTTTTTGAGAAGACTGATGAAATATTGGAGACTAAAGAATATGACATCTATAAATCTTGTAATAATGGACTCATTATATGATGAGAGAATAACTTTTGCTGTATTTATTCCTATGTTTTAGAATGACGTGAATATATAAAAATTGCTCGAATAAAACCTTAGTTTGGTACTGATTTTTTTTTTAAGATAAGCTTGTGTGGTAGAAAATGCTTTGTTTAGGGGAAAGGGTACAGTGGGAGTTTCTTCAGATAAAATGTTAAGGGAAGGCTTTTATTAAGATGTGACATTTGAGCTTAGGACTGAACAAAGAAATGGCTGATCACAGGGAAGGATGTTCTGGGCAGAGAGAACTGCAGGTGCAGAGGCATAAGACTGCAAAGAGGAGGGTCTATGCAAAGAAGCAAAATAGGTCAGTGAGGTTGGAGCCATGAGGGTTAAAGGGAAAGAGGTGTAAAAAGGGATGAGAGAAAGGCAGGTGACAGACATCTGCAATTTTGTAGGCCATGGTAAATGTTTTGATTTCTACTTCAAAGCACTGGAAGCAATTATATAATTTTAAGCAGGAAAATGAGGCAAACTGATATATAAGGTCTTCTATTTTAATAAAGTATGGGTCTAGTTACGAAGGAAAGCAGATGGGTTGAGGAGAGGGATGCAAAATAGTTGCTTTGGAAACTGAGAAGTGAGCATGCTCAGACAACTGAGATGTATATATACAGCATCAAATCACTGTTGTTTCAAGCAAACTGTGAATTGTACTGTAAATCAGTCTCTATCGCTCTGCTGACTCTTATTTTCTATATCAGTCATTTGTACTAATTTCATTGAAATCTTTAAATGTATTTAAGTATTTCTCCCCAACTTTTATAAGTTCCTTGAGGATACAGATGATGTCTTGTACTTCATCATATGCTCTGCCATCTCTAACAATGCTTTTAAATGGCAGACATTCAATAACTATTTGGGGGAAGGATTTATAGTCCAACTGACCTATGCTCTGTATATAAAGCATTGCGTCTAAGAAATAATAAGGTTAATGCCAAATGCAAATTTCTCTGTTACCGGCAATATTTTCCTAAATAAATAGATGTATGCACAGATTGGAATGCTGTATTTGTCAGTACATTTTCAAATAAATCCATAGCAAATTGTTGGGAAGATGCTCCTCTTTGACAAACCCCAGCTTAATAACATTTTGTGTTCAAATAACGTTTTGTGTTCAAACCAGAAGCTTTAAAACTATTCCTCAAATAGACACTTCAATCCTTTCAGATTTATAATCTGACCAATTTCTGGACAGAAGCAATACAAATGTACAGAATCTCAAAGAGCATGGATAGCTGTTATGGATTCATTATTCCTGTTTTAACTTCAACACCTTTTTTGCCCTCCCATGTTTCATTCAGAGCTGGAGGATAAGGGATGGACAGGTTGTCTTTGTGTTTGAGAGTAATCATGGTTTCCTTCCATTGTCAGCTGTTATTAACACAATGTTGCTTTTTCAGAGTGTAGCAAACCATTTTCTTGAACCATATTTCTGTGAAACTTATTGCCATGTCAGAGCATCACTGAAACAGGACAGAAAGGGCCCCCGTTGAAGTCATCTAGCTCTTGCTGAATGATGAAGTATTCTAGTGAGTGTGGAATGGATCCAATTAGTCTGAAAATTTACAGTTTGAACATTTTATTTTTTTATTTTTTAAAATTTTTTTAAAATTTATTTATTTTAATTAGAGGTTAATTACTTTACAATATTGTATTGGTTTTGCCATACATCAACATGAATCTGCCACGGGTGTACACGTGTTCCCAATCCTGAACCCCCCTACCACCTCCCTCCCCATACCATCCCTCTGGGTCATCCCAGTGCACCAGCCCCAAGCATCCGGAAATTTTAAGTGTTTTCTTTCTTCCACATATATCAAAGTTCTTGTATTCTGCAGTTGGCCCTACTGCTAAATTGTTTTCAACTACATAAACTAGTGTTCTTTATCAATTTAAATTCAATATTTCTGATTATATCACTGCCAGATAATAAAAATAATTTCCCTCCCTCTAAGAAGCATTATTTTATATATTTTATGATAACATTTCATCTATCCCCCTTCCTTTTCCAATTATCTAGGCTGCATATTCAGTACCAATGCATTTTTCCATTCTATTTCCTTTCTCTATGTTGTCTCCTTTGTTTATTGATTGGGTTATACAGCTGTACCTATTAGCATTCTGGGCCCAACTATGACTTTAATTTTGTAATACTCTGTTGCTTTAGCAGAAAAATAAAACCACTGGCTTCTGATATCACATAAGTACTTGTGTGGCATGCTTCTTCCCAACAATTTCACATCTACCATCTTTGTAAATCCAAATAAATACATTCCTGGTTCAGCGTGATTTTTACCCAAACCCTGCTCTTTCCACCCTATCATTGATGGATATCAAGAGGAATGAAAAAGAAAGTTGAGCTGATGAAAGATCTGAAAATATCCCAACTCTAGGATAATCATTTATGGAGTAGTCATCAAGGGGATGGGCCCTAGAATGTAACAGACCTGAGCCAGACCTCCGGCTCTGGTATTTCTTTCTCCTGCAACCTTGATAAGTGACTAAATTTTGGGATTGATATGTACACACTGATGCAATCCCTATCAAGCTACCAACAGCATTCTTCACAGAGCTAGAACAAATAATTTCACAATTTGTATGGAAAAACAAAAAACCTCAAATAGCCAACGCGATCTTGAGAAAGAAGAATGGAACTGGAGGAATCAACCTACCTGACTTCAGGCTCTACTACAAAGCCACAGTTATCAAGACAGTATGGTACTGGCACAAAGACAGAAATATAGATCAATGGAACAAAATAGAAAGCCCAGAGATAAATCCACGCACATATGGACACCTTATCTTTGACAAAGGAGGCAAGAATATACAATGGATTAAAGACAATCTCTTTAACAAGTGCTGCTGGGAACTCTGGTCAACCACTTGTAAAAGAATGAAACTAGAACACTTTCTAACACCATACACAAAAATAAACTCAAAATGGATTAAAGATCTAAACGTAAGACCAGAAACTATAAAACTCCTAGAGGAGAACATAGGCAAAACACTCTCACATACATCACAGCAGGATCCTCTATGACCCACCTCCCAGAATATTGGAAATAAAAGCAAAAATAAACAAATGGGACCTAATTAACCTTAAAAGCTTCTGCACATCAAAGGAAACTATTAGCAAGGTGAAAAGACAGCCTTCAGAATGGGAGAAGATAATAGCAAATGAAGCAACTGACAAACAAGTAATCTCGAGAATATACAAGCAACTCCTACAGCTCAACTCCAGAAAAATAAATGACCCAATCGAAAAATGGGCCAAAGAACTAAATAGACATTTCTCCAAAGAAGACATACAGATGGCTAACAAACACATGAAAAGATGCTCAACATCACTCATTATCAGAGAAATGCAAATCAAAACCACTATGAGGTACCATTTCACACCAGTCAGAATGGCTGCGATCCAAAAGTCTACAAGTAATAAATGCTGGAGAGGGTGTGGAGAAAAGGGAACCCTCTTACACTGTTGGTGGGAATGCAAACTAGTCCAGCCACTATGGAGAACAGTGTGGAGATTCCTTAAAAAACTGGAAACAGACCTGCCTTATGATCCAGCAATCCCACTGCTGGGCATACACACTGAGGAAACCAGAAGGGAAAGAGACACGAGTACCCCAATGTTCATCGCAGCACTGTTTATAATAGCCAGGACATGGAAGCAACCTAGATGTCCATCAGCAGATGAATGGATAAGAAAGCTGTGGTACATATACACTATGGAGTATTACTCAGCCATTAAAAAGAATACATTTGAATCAGTTCTAATGAGGTGGATGAAACTGGAGCCTATTATACAGAGTGAAGTAAGCCAGAAAGAAAAACACCAATACAGTATACTAATGCATATATATGGAATTTAGAAAGATGGTAACAATAACCCTGTGTACGAGACAGCAAAAGAGACACTGATGTATAGAACAGTCTTATGGACTCTGTGAGAGAGGGAGAGGGTGGGAAGATTTGGGAGAATGGCATTGAAACATGTAAAATATCATGTATGAAACGAGTTGCCAGTCCAGGTTCGATGCACGATACTGGATGCTTGGGGCTGGTGCACTGGGACGACCCAGAGGGATGGAATGGGGAGGGAGGAGGGAGGAGGGTTCAGGATGGGGAACACATGTATACCTGTGGCGGATTCATTTTGATATTTGGCAAATCTAATACAGTTATGTTAAGTTTAAAAATAAAATAAAATTAAAAAAAAATAATTAAAAAAAAAAAATGGACAACCTACTGTATAGCACATGGAACGCAGCCTGGATGGGAGGGGAGTTTGGGAGAGAATGGATACATGTATATGTATGGCTGTTCACCTGAAACTATCACAACATTGTTAACTGGCTGTACTTCAATATAAAATAGAAAGTTAAAAAAAGGAAAAGCTAAAAAAAAGATATCAACTTTATTTATGAAACGCCTGTCCACTGACTATAATTTAACATCAAACTCTTTCCAAAAGCACATACTGTCTCTCAAGCATTTGATGCCTATTCACCTCCTCGGGTTCACCTCTGTCTTCTGCCTTCTTCCTTATGTTCTATGATACTTAACTTTTTCAAGAGCCTGGTACCCACTGTGCTGTGTGATGCTTCCACGTATTACCGTGTTCACATTGTACCCAATGCATCTTTCTGTAATTGCACGTAACAGTTCCTGTTGGAATTAACGTTCCCGGCCAAAGTGGAATGTTAATCTTTCTATCCCTTGTGCCAAGTAAAGTGACCTCTACCACTTTTGCTGACATTAGGAAGATTGGTAGAAATCCATTTCTTATTTAGTGATAAACAGCAAATCATTTGAAGATATCCCAGGCCTCTATTTTAGTTTTTACAATGCAACATGGTATGCATTGTAACATGCAACAATATATATACATCTAAATTTTCCTCTGGAGTGTACATTTCCTAGAGGCAGGGGGGTGGGCATATCTTCCTCATTTACACTTTGCAATTGTTATCATCCCTGCCACAGTATAAGCACTCAGTAAATATTGAAAAAATGATCCAAGTCTGTCAAGGGTTGTGTTTGGGTGAGGTGATTCAATATTACCCGCTGGTCAGGAGGAATAATAGTGTATCAAGGTGCATTAAAGAGCAAATAAAAAACAAGCTCTTCGCTGTACTGTGTTTTTAGTGCCTTCTTAAATGTCAAAGGGTGAATCAAGTTCACAGTGTACTTGAGAATCTAAGGTAGAAAAAAAAATTCTGTGCATACTTAGAGATGCCAGGACTCTTATTTTCCCTAGTTTGAATGTAATTTTTTGTACAGTAGATAGACGCCTCTCATCTGGAATGTAAGACAATTTTCTGAATATACTGAACCCTCCAGCTGCTGGTGGTGATTCTCTTATGACTGTGGTACTTGCTTTCTAGTTCTTCCTGTTCTCACTTGCATTTTTTTTTTTAAAGTAGAATTCACCTGAAGCCAGTTTTCACACTGCAGAGCTAATTTCTATGCAAAGGTGAATGATGTCTCACATTAACTATTCCTTAGAGCACAAAGCTGACATTAAATGTATAATTTTAAGCAGCTCAAGCAGTATTCACTAAACGGTTGACACAAGAACAAGGCTTACAGGAAAGAGCAGGTGAGAAGGGAAATGATAGGCATGCCAAGACTTTTCCCACCCCCTCACTACAGTCATATCCTCATTTATCTTGCTTTTTACATGGGGTTTAATGTTTATTTTTTAACAACTGGGTCAGATGGCTTAGGAAAAGCTAAACTTAGGGACATTCAGATTCATTAACTCTCCAAGGTCACCAGGAAGATGATGTTGCAAAAAGGGCAATAATACAGTTTACTAGCTGGTATCTTCACCGTCTGAAATCCAAATAATGGTTTTTAAAGATAAAGGTTTAAATCTCAAAGTGACCACATTGTGCTAAAGGTAAGTTTATACATCTAATTCTTAAGTGGACCTGTTAGCTAGGAGAGAGACCTATTTCACACACTGGACTCTCATGCCTGTGGAGTTCATAAGTAACTCTAAGTATTTATGTAGATTTGGAGGAAATTCCACTTTTGAAGGCATAAAAGGGTTAGACTATCTGTACTCAGGACAATTTTGAGTTTAGGTCAGGCAAAGGAATTATTTATTTCAAAAGTAATTTGAGACTGTTGACGTTTCCTTAAGCGTATTCATGGAAGAGTGTGCATTTGGCTAATTTCACATGCAGTAAGCTTTAAATGCACAATGGAATGCAAAGAAAGCTATGAATACTTCTAAATTCATATGTAGCGTAATACATACATATAGATTGTCCTTTATTTGAAGGTGATGCTGCCATTATGGTCTCTGCTGTTTTCTGTGTGTTCAGATCTGGCTGTTTGATTGGCAATTCTTACTGTGTACAGTCTGCGTATGTGTCAACTAACAACTGCAACCATTGCCTGGAGGGCTTGATTGCTGGGTTGCTCAATATTTATTAAGCACCCAGGAAGTGCTAGGTGCTGCATTGAACAATGCCAGGGTAAGACTGCTACTGTCCTACAAAAATTCTATTCCAAGGTGACTAGTGGAATCATATGCTTTTTAAAACTATGCAATTAGAAAAAGGATCATCATTTATCAGATGTTGTTCCTCAGTAATATGTAAAGTAGGTAACTAATGTTTTTCGCGTTCATTTGAAAATGTTCAGATTAGAAGGTCATGTTTGACTGAAACTATGATAGTGATCTACTAGATGTGAACATCAAAGAAGAATGATGTGGAAATGTAATATCATTAGGGTAGAAAAAGATGTAAAAACAACTTTGGGTCAGTGCATTTGTGCTTAAAGAAAATGGAGAGAAAAAAATCCAGTAATCTTTCCAAGCTTTGGTCACAGTAAGGTTTTGGGTCAAATTGAGCAACACTATTTTTGGCCACTGTTTACATGAATTTTGATATAGTTTCTCCACATTTAACCATAGCATTTTTGTTAATAATGGCATTAAATAAAGTAATAATGGAAACCAGTACACTCGAGTGACAGTACTGATTTTTCAAGTTTGGGTGAACTGTGTCATATTTCTGGCATATTTCTTAAAGTATCTGACACCAAAGGACCCTCTTAGTAACAACAGGATTTTTAAATAATTGAAATCAAGAACTAATGCATAGGGTGGAGGCTGAAGAAATTAACTGCAGTCTTATGCAGTGCTATTTATAGCCAGTATTAAGCCTAGCATGTCATTGTTAGGAACAATAAAGTATTCCAATGTATGAATAAGATCACTATGCTCTTAAATGTATTTCTTAAATCTCATAACTATTATCTTTAGCTGAGCTATTTATAAGTAAAATAGCCAATGTATCAAACTGTGAAGCATGATTTTAGAAAACAGGGTGAAAAATTTTGTGTACATTAAAAAATAATAACGTGTTGTGTTTTCATTGCTACTGAAGAAACAAGCATATTTAAGTTTAAAGTTTTGGAATTTTTGTTTTCATATTTTCCAAATGACAAAGATGTCATCTACATAATCAAAATAACTTATTTTTACATTGAAACAATTTTAAGGCATTTAATTCAAAATACCCTTAATAAGATGTGATAGAGTGCTAATGTAATGTCTTTTCTCTAGTCATAATTATAACAAAGTGAAATTTATACAAAGAAGAGTTGGTCAGGACATTAGTAATAATGTAGTATTGACAGTCAAAGCGCTCTCTCTTTTGATGATTTTAATTTTCCGGGATTTAAGTAGAGCAGTGTAAAAATGCCAACACCCACTTTGCTGCTACTCATCTAATAGCTTCTTATCTAATGGGATATGCATTAATTCTTTTAACTGACTTAAGCATTATCCACATTTTAGTATAATTATATGGCCATAATTTATCCTGTAACTATGTGGGCAAAGTTAAGAAAAAGTCAACTGTAGGCTTGCAGAAAATCCAGAAACCAATTAAAGCTTTGATCCATGAGCTAGAAATTTCAATAAAAAACGTGAAGGTGGTAAGAGGCAGATGGGGTGACTTGAGGGGTTGTGACTCAGTGGAGGGGCAGAAGATGGCATGGAGGATCTAGTAAAAATAACATTAAAAATATGAATACAGAATAAAATCTTATAACTTAAAATGTCTTCCCCTCAGATGTACAGGGATTCTTAGCACACTACTGTTCTCAGGCACAACTATTCTTTTTGGCCTCATTTGATGGTCATGTTTCCTTCAGTCAATAATAATGAATGCAAGAATCAGTCTTAGTTCAGATGCAAGGGGAATCTCCATATTAGAAATCTACTGGTAAAGAATAACGTATTTTTTTCTCTCCTTTTCTTCCTCCCATCAATAAAAATTTGATCAAAATGCTATGTATTTACTGAAATAACCAAAAAGGACCTTGACTTCAGTAATCCTTTTAACACTATCTCTATTAAGGCCATCTTTTGGGTATGATTCCCATTTTACCCAAAAGGAAATAGATTATATGAAGTTTTCAAATTATATGAACAATAAATGAAGGAACTAGAGCTAAACCCAGGGATTCAGGTCTTTCAATTACTAGTGTAGAAAGTTTGTTGCTGTCACTCAACCTTCCTTTGAATTGAGTTCCTTAAAATTATAAATGCTTGCCTGGAGGTGTTTATTGTTTGGTCTTACCTGAAAAACTGAAGTATATTGAATTTTGTACTTATTTTTTGATTGAGAAGAATAAAAGGGGAGATACTGAAAGCTTGAATCTCTACAATACCTTTTATAGTTTAATGTTATTTAAAATGATCATTCCATTAAAACCATGTACTTGAAAAACTGAATGAAAAAATAGAAGGAAAAAACAACTCTTTATTTAAAACAGCCCCAATATCTAGTTGCTAGCATCATGAAGATGAGTATTTTTCGGTCATCCACAGAGCTGTGGGACTGTTTGACTCCTGATGCTAAAGCTGAAACTCCAGTACTTTGGCCACCTCATGCGAAGAGTTGACTCATTGGAAAAGACTCTGATGCTGGGAGGGAATGGGGGCAAGACGAGAAGGGGACGACAGAGGATGAGGTGGCTGGATGGCATCACCGACTCGATGGATGTGAGTCTGAGTGAACTCCGGGAGTTGGTGATGGACAGGGAGGCCTGGCGTGCTGCGATTCATGGGGTCGCAAAGAGTCGGACACAACTGAACGACTGATGTGATCTGATCTGATCTGAGTAGTAGCCAGAGAGGAACAAATAAAGGTACAGAGGGTGAGAGGGTGGTAGTCTGCACAGTTTTCAGTTCCACAAGAGTAACTCAACTTTGATTTGTTTCATATACTGGAGTTTCCCTGGCCTTATTTTGAAGAAAGAGTAGCAGGACTAAATGAATCAGTACAAAATATTTACACAAATTTTTGCAAGTTTTCTGCATATCTGAAATTGAACCAATATATCACATAGTATGTTTTGGAATTAAATATAGTTAAGATTTTCATGGGTTCTGTTTTGCAGAGGAGAAGGTGGCAGCACTGAGAAATAAAGTGCCTTTCCCTGAGTCTCATGAAGAATCAGAAGCCCAACTGAATATAATTCAAGGCAGGCATTTCCTGCTCAATGCTCTACCCATTAGAATGCACTACCTCTTTGCTTTCCCAGTTGTTTATATTTGGTTTAACAGCAGTTTTCATTAATGCCTCCTAAATGATTGAAATATAGTTTTAAAAACCTGAATTGTTACAACTGCATTGTTACCTTTGTCTTTATTAGTAAAACAATCTTTCTCCTTGTTTACTCTGTTAAGTGCTAATGTAAATAACAGCTTTTATTTAGCATATTTTTGCTGACTGTTTTTACACTTTTTTGCTACCTCTAGCCTAACCATATTTGTTTCATTCTTTTGCAAATCTTCTAATTCTAAATTAAATGAAGTTGGGGTCTATTCTAAAAGAAATGATACAGCAGTGTTCCTGTTTTTCAATTCTAATTAAAGCCTTCAACTCCTCTGCACTTATACTTCTACGAATCCCGATTCTGTCACTGCTGCACAAATGCTGTTACAGCTCACACAGGAGTAATTCTAATATAATTAAAATGATCTAATATTGCAATTGTTTGCTGAGAAACGAAGTGTATTCTCTTTCGACACTCATCAGTTTAACTTCTAGATAACATCAAAGAAGAAATGTCATCTTTATAATCTCATGGCTGATAAAGAGTGGTTTATTTTTATTCTTGATATAATCATTTAAATATTTTTTTCTCTAGCACTTTCTGATTGCTTGTTTAAAATTTCAATTTAGGTGTTGAAAGCTGGATCATTTAAGAAAAATCCCTTAATCTTCTCAAGGCTTTTGTTTCTTTAAAGGAATACATATTAGAAAAGCACTCTCTATTTCCCTTGTATTTCCACAGAGGAAGTGAAAGGGGCTTCTTTTTTTTTTTAATTTTATTTTATTTTTAAATTTTACATAATTGTATTAGTTTTGCCAAATATCAAAATGAATCCACCACAGGATGGGGAACACATGTATACCTGAAAGGGGCTTCTGCCTTACCAACTCTTTCCATCTGGGTTACAGGCAGTTAAAGTCCCCAGTCCTTTCCAGTTAAAGCTTTCACTCAGGCCACATCAATACTGGAGTGGAGGTGTTCGTGCAGTTGATTCAGCTCACTCAATGATCTCAAAAAAGTAAGTGTATAACCATGAACATTCAGCTATTTTCGGCATACAATTTGATGCCCATACTTTGAAGATGCCTCAGCAGTAAAGAATTGGCCTGCAATGCAGGAGACACAGATGTGATCCCTGGGTCGGGAAGATCCCCTGGAGAAGGAAATGGCAACCCACTCCAGGATTCTTGCCTGGAAAATCCCATGGACGGATGAGCCTGGTGGGCTATATTCCATGTAGTCACAAAAAAGTAGGACAGGACCTAGTGACTAAACAACAACAACAACTTTTGGGGCAAATGGTAATTAAGAGTGAAAAACAAAAACACTTTCATCTGCTCTGTTGATAACAAGGTCTTTAAGCGACCTCAGTTCCAGTGTAACAGGAATGTCACTTCCTAGAATAATATTCATGAGAAGCTACCAGATTATTAACATAGAGTTGCTGCTGCTAAGTCGCTTCAGTCATGTCTGACTCTATGCGACCCCATAGACGGCAGCCCACCAGGCCCCGCCGTCCCTGGGATTCTCCAGGCAAGAACACTGGAGTGGGCTGCCATTTCCTCCTCCAATGCATGAAAGTGAAAAGTGAAAGTGAAGTCGCTCAGTTGTGTCTGACTCTTAGCGACCCCATGGACTGCAGCCTACCAGGCTCCTCCATCCATGGGATTTTCCAGGCAAGAGTACTGGAGTGCGATGCCATTGCCTTCTCCCTTAACCTAGAGTAATAGGTTCAAAGAGCAATGGTGAACCAAAGTGAAAGTGCAAAGGGGACTGTTTCCCTATTTCTTCAGAAACATGTCACACAGGAACAATATGAGGGGTCTGATTTCTCAGCTTCCCCCGTGTGTGTGTGTGTGTGTGTGTGTTTTCAGTCGTGTCCGACTCCATGTGACCCCATGGACTGTGGCCTGCCAGGCTCCTCTGTCCGTTATCCTGGCAAGAATACTGGAGTGGGTTGCCATTTTCTCCTCCAGGGGATCTTCCCAACTAAGGGATTAGACTAGCATCTCCTGTGTCTCCTGCATCACAGGGTCCGTTATTTTGGCTCACACAGAATCTTTCTCACAGGACAGGTGCTTGGCATCATAAGGTTGATTTAGGAGAAGTCAGCTTCTCCTAAGCCAGTCTTACAAACAGCCAGGTTTTCTGTCATTTCACAGTTGCCATTAAGGACAGGACAACATCCATCTCTGCTGCTGCTAAGTCACTTCATTCATGTCCGACTCTGTGCGACCCCATAGACGGCAGCCCACCAGGCTCCCCCATCCCTGGGATTCTCCAGGCAAGAACACTGGAGTGGGTTGCCATTTCCTTCTCCAATGCATGAAAGTGAAAAGTGAAAGGGAAGTCACTCAGTTGTGTCCGACTCTTAGCGACCCCATGGACTGCAGCCCACCAGGCTCCTCCATCCATGGGACTTTCCAGGCAAGAGTATTGGAGTGGGGTGCCATCGCCTTCTCCGACAACCATCTCTAGACAGGCTTTATTGGCATCCTCCTCTCTTCGGCACCTGCCATTTATTCATTTACTCACAAGAACAGTTGAAAACAAGAGAAACAGATGTTGTTGAACTCATCAAACTGTGTATTTTCTTCAGTTGAATCTCACCTAGCTTCAAATGGGAACAAGATGTTCTTTCTGCTATGGATGTACTTCTACTGCGAATTTCGAATTCTGAAGATTTTCTCAGGTCTAAGCTCAATGGTATTTAAAGGCATAAAATCTCCAGTAAACAGTGTCTGTTGTAAGGGCATGACCTTGTTTTCATGAAGGAGAATAGCCTTTAGGAATAAACACTTATTTTATAGCAGCAATTTTGACTTCTCCAGGAAAAAAAAAAAAAAAAGCACATAGAATTGTACAGCAGGAAAGACTCAATAATTTCCCAAAACTTTTTTCCAAGAACCTCCTTTTTCAACAACTACCATATAGTGCACTTGATGGATACTCTCAATCTTTAGTTTTCTTTCTTACTGGTCTCACAGTTTTTCATGTAGTCATTCTGGTTTTTCTATTCTGTGCATGTCTGATAACCAGAGGAGATGCATTGTTTCCAAATCATGAAAACTTTAGAGGAAGCACCCCAGAGTGGTTTTTCTTATTGTCTAATTCAGTGACCTCATAGGAATTCAAATTTAAAATACAAAAGAACAGGAATGACTACCAAAAAGCATATTCAAGAACTGATAATAGTAGCAATCATTTATTAAACACTACTTGCAGCGTCTGGATTAGACTCACTAATTCGATAAATACATATATGGAAAACATACTGTTTTCTATAAACTCTTGGAATAAAACTATGAATAAAACAGACAAAGTTCCCTACTTGTGGTGTGGTAGGAAGCCTCTGAAATGGCCTGAGATGATCTCCCCTTCCTTGTGTTCACCTGCTTGTGCAAAACCCTTCCCTTGTATGCTGGCTGGATGCAGTGACTTCTTTTTAAGAGATGATGGCAAAAGTGTCACTTCAGAAATTAGGTTACATACATACTGGACTTGCGTCTTGGAATTCTCTTTCACTCTTTTGCTTGTGCTCCTTTGAGGAAAGCCAGCTGCCACGTTGTGAGTTCTTTATGGGAAGGTGTACATGGCAGGGAACACTGAGGGAGGCCCGTGGCCAACAGCCAGCCAAGAACTGGAGCCTTCAGCCCTACAGCCCACAAGGAACTGAGTCCTGCTAAGAACCACAAAAGTGAACTTGGAAATGTATTCTTCCTTGAGCAAACCTTTGAATAAGGCCATAACCACAGCCATAAGCTTGACTGAATTCTCATAACAGACTTCAAAACACGGGCACCTTGCTAAGCTATGTCAGGAATCCTAACCCACAGAAAAGGTGACAAGGTAAATGTTAGTTGTTTTAAGCTACTATCTTTTGGGATAATTTGCTATGCATATACAATAATGGATAATTAAAGAAGAGAGCAGAGAAAATAGGTAAAGAAGAGAGACAGTACTGGAAGGGTTAAGTGAGGAGCACGTGGCAAATTGAAACAGCAAGGTCACAAAAGGACTCACTCAGATCATAACTCTTTAGCAAAAACCTGAAGGGAAGTGAGAGGGGAAACAGTCATAATACCTGAAGGAAGAAGTTTGCAGGAAAAATGAAGACCAAGTTCAAATGCTCTGAGACAGAAGTAATTCTGTTATATTAGAGAAGGTAAGGCTGTCAGTGTGGCTAAAAAGGAAGATGTGAGAGAGAAAGAAAAAGAAGTGATTAAGAAATTAGATCAGAATTATCCAAAGGTTTCCTCAAGGAAGAATACATTTCCAAGTTCATTTATGTGGTTCTTAGCAGGGCTCAGTTCCTTATGTATTGTAGAACTGAAGGCCTCAGTACTTGGTTGGCTGGTGTGTGTGTGTGTGTGTGTGTGTGTTGTTCTTTTTTTTTTTTGGTGAAGATATAGATGAAATTTCAAGGACTGGTGGTTCCTTGTAAAGACTGGATTTTTATAAAAAGTATACCAATTGCCAATCAGGACCCTAGTTAGGAAAAGAGATACAATGTATATCAAATATAATTTAACTAACTCCTTAGAACTATACTGAGAAGCAGGTATCACTAACTATACTTCCATTACAAGGACACAATTGAGAATAACAAAGTGACATGCCCAGGGCTATGCAGATAATTGAAAGGAGAATTAGAATTTGAACCCATGTGCTTTTGTCTCCAAGTTGGAGTTTTTATTTTAGAGTAATATCAGCATTAACTGCCTCACCCCCATATGTAAAATACTGAAAGATATACAAACTGGAAAATAAAAAGGAAAGAATACACGTACAAAATAGGGTGATATAGATAAGGGGACTGGAAAAGGTCAGTTTTCATTCCAATCCCAAAGAAGGGCAATGCCAAAGAATGTTCAAACTACCGCACAATCGCATTCATTTCACATGCTAGCAATGTAATGTTCAAAATTCTTCAAGCTAAGCTTCAATAGTGTGTCAGTCAAGAACTTCCAGATGTACAAACTCAATTTAGAAAAGGCAGAGGAACCAGAGATCAATTTGCCAACATCTGTTGGATCATGGAAAAAGCAAGAGAATTCCAGAAAAAAAAAATCTACTTCTGTTTCATTCACTACACTAAAGCCTTTGACTATGTGGATCACAACAAGCTGTGGAAAATTCTTAAAGAGATGGGAATACCAGACCACCTTACCTGCCTCCTGAAAAACCTGTATGCAGGTCAAGAAGCAACAGTCAGAACCAGACATGAAACAATGGACTGGATCAAAATTGGGAAAGGAATACATGAAGGCTATATATTGTCATCCTGCTTATTTAAATTACATGCAAAGTATATCATGTGAAGTGCTGGGCTAGATGAAGCATAGACTGTCAGGAGAAATATCAACAACCTCAGATAGGCAGATGATACCACCCAATGGCAGAAAGTGAAGAGGATCTAAACAGCTTCTTGATGAAGGTGAAAGAAGGGAGTGAAAATGCTGGCTTAAAACTCAACATTCACAAAACTAACATCATAGCATCTGGTCCCATCCAAGTCCAAGTCCAAGTGAAAATCACTCAGTTGTGTTCGACTCCTTGTGACCCCATGGACTATGGCTCACCAGTCTCCTCTGTCCATGGCATTCTCCAGGTAAGAATACTAGAGTGCATAGCCATTCCCTTCCTCAGGGGATCTTCCCAATCCAGGGATCAAACCAAGGTCTCCCACATTGCAGGCAGATTCTTTACCAGATGAGCCACAAGTGAAGCTCAAGAATACTGGAGTGGGTAGCCTGTCCCTTCTCCAGGGGATCTTCCCAACCCAGGAATCAAACTGGGATCTCCTGTATTACAGGTGGATTCTTTACCAGTTGAGCTACCAGTCATGGCAAATAGATGGGGAAACAATAGAAACAATGGCAGATTTTATTTTCTTGGACTCAAAAATCACTGTGGATGGTGACTGCAGCCATGAAATTAAAAGACACTTGCTCATTGGAAGGAAAGCTATGACAAACCTACCGTATTAAGCAGAGACGTCACTTTGCTGACAAAGGTCCATCTAGTCAAAGCTACGGCATTTCCAGTAGTCAGGTATGTATGTGAGAGTTGGACCATAAAGAAGGCTGAACACTGAAGCATTGATGCTTTTGAGCAGTGGTTTTGGATAAGACTCTTGAGAGTCCCTTGGACTGCAAGGAGATCAAACCAGTCAATCCTAAAGGAAATCAACCCTGAATATTCATCGGAAGAACTGATACTGAAAATGAAGCTCCAATACTTTGGCCACCAGATGTGAAGAGCTAACTCGTTAGATAAGACCCAGATGCTGGGAAATATTGAGGGCAGGAGGAGAAGAGGGTGACAGAGGATGAGATGGTTGGATGGCATCACTGACTCAATGGACATGAGTTTGAGTAGATTCATACTCAGATTTCCCAGATAGCTCAGCTGGTAAAGAATCTGCCTGAAATTCAGGAGACCCAGGTTCGATCCCTGGGTTGGGAAGATCCCTTGGAGAAGGGATAGGATACACACTCCAGTATTCTGCCTGGAGAATTCCATGGACTGTATAGTCCATGGGGTTGCAAAGAGTTGGACACAGACTGAGCGACTTTCACTTTCCAGGAGACAGTGAAGTATGGGGAAGCCTGGCGTGCTGTAGTCCATGGGGTCACAAATAGTCAGACATGACTTAGCGACTGAACAACAACAAAATATAATCATTCCCTATACAACAGAAATAAACAAGTACTTCTTTGATCTCTTTTAAAGTAGGAAATACTATATATGAAAAGCACAGACTGTGTTAGATGACTTCTCTAAAACAACTGAAGACAATAGAAGGACCAGAAATAGAACTCAGTTCTCTGAACTCTCAATTTCTTGTTGAACCACCAAAAAACAGTCCTTTCCTATTAGTTAACCTTTATAAGGTATTTTGGTGATGAAAAGTGCTATTATTATCTTGGAGCTTTTTTAAAAAAATTAAGACAAAAACATTTCTAAAACAATTATAATTGATTAAGTCATCCTTGTACTTTAAGCTTCTGAAGTTCACCAAATTATAGTGCACTAATAAATGAAGATAGTACTTCATTAAAGACTTTAGACATTTTCTGAAATGAACTGAAATTAACAAAAGGATCTACAGGGTGAAATGCAAATCTTCTGTAAAATTCTTTTCTACAAAATTTTTCAAAAGCCCAGGTGATTAATACAGCTGTAGATTACTATGAATTTAAAACAACACATGAGTGAACTTTGACATCATGTAAATGAAGAGTTTTCACATATTAATTTTTATGTCCAGACAATGTTAACTTATTACTCCATTGATTTTAACTGATAAATTTATGTCTGTGTAGGAACATAGGAAAAATAATCTCTTAGCTCTGCAGGACATATCCTATTTCTCTGAGAAAATGTTATTATTTGGATGAATAGCTTTTGTTTTGTAAGACCTCTGGTCTAGTAACAATTCCTAGTAGGTACAGGGACTGTATGTATTTCTCAACATACACAGCTTTTAATTCATGCAAACAATACTTAAAATATCATTAGCCTCATTTAGACAAATGAGGAAACTGGGGACCAGAGAAAATTATCACATAATAAATGGAAAAGAAAGGATTTGTACCTTGATGACTTAGCCTCCTAAATCCACATGTTTCAAGTAAGGCTGTAGTTAGAGAACAAGAACTCTGGGTCATTTCTCATTTATTTTCTGTTTCTTGTTATTTTTTTCTTTTATGTGTATGTGAGAGAGAGACATCAAAATGTTTGAATTTTAAATAATTGATTGTTTACATCCCTCTTTCTCAGTATAGAATACACAGGAGAAAGCAAAAAATATTACCTAGAGCTATCAATCTGGATTATTCAGATCAGCCCCTTTCATGAAGTTTTGTTGCTTGATAGAAACCCATTCAAGGTGTCCTCCAAGAAAGCCTCCTAAGCAGGGAACTTCAAGGAACCAGAAGTTACATTCATGGCTGCAGATTTTAGCCCCAGCCTTTTTTCTTTTTCCAGATACCATTTATTCCATTTCTTTCATTTTAGAAATAAAGAAATTGAGACTCAGAGAATTTAAAACACTTGCTCAAAAAACACAAAGGTAGTAAGTGGCAAAATCAGTATTAGAAAACCAAGTCTCTTTTCCTTTACCTGGTGTGTGTGTGTGTGTGTGTCACTCAGTTGTGTTGACTCTTTGCGACCCTGTGAACTGTAGCCTGCCAGGATCCTCTATCCCTGGGGATTCTCCAGGCAAGAATATGGAGTGGGTTGTCATGCCCTCCTCCAGGGGATCTTCCCAACCTAGGGACTGAATCCAGGTCTCCCACATTACAGGCAGATTCTTTACTGTCTGAGCCACCAGAGAAGCCCTTTCCTTTACATTAGCTCCAATCTTAATTGGTGGTATTTCCTTGTCCTCTTTGAAAACTTTTACCACTTAAGAACCTTTTATTTTATCATTATTATGATTAACCTACTGTGTTAGTACTATTACTCCTATTATTTTTAAAATCAACCCAAAGAGAGTGGCTCAGTGGTTAGCCATGATCCTTGCCATATGCTGTTTTCTCTTCAAAGACTTCTTTGTATCCTCCAAATTTTAGTATCTTCAAAAAATGATCTTTCACACTAGTCCTAGACAATCTTCTTAACTGTAAGACTTCCATCAAAGAGGTGGCTGAATAAAAAAGTAAACTCTGAAGTTTTTAATGTTATTTTTTAAAATTAAAAAATTAACTTTATCTATAGAGCTCAGGACAGTGAAAAAACTCATGGTAAAGCTTGAAAACTGTTTGCTGAAAGAAAAATGGAGTAATATGATTTTAATAAGTAAAAATATCTATTTGCTAGGAATAAAGGCTGTTTCCTTTGTGAAAATTTTCTCCAGATACAGTGGGAGCATCACTGAGGAAAAATATAAAAATAGAAAAGTGGTGCTTTTCCATCCTCTACAAGACAGTAACAACTTTTAAGAAGATTGCCTAATTTGCCTAATATTATTTATCATCTCAATAGCTATAATCAATATCAGAATTTCTTTTACAATGCCTTGTATCAATAGGTCTATAAAAATCTCTGGCTATCTATCTACCTACCTACCTAGCATCCATCAAACTTTGGCCCATGAAAGGAATTCTTTAAAATAATTCCTGAAATTATTAGTTTAAAAAGAAGGTAAATAGCTTGAGATCATTTTTAGAACCAGTTAAAGATCACCAAAATCTTTTTGTACATATAATAAAAGAAAAAGAAGACTATTTTTTATAGATTTGACACACTTAGAAACAAGTCTTTTGGAATCTCTTTCTTTATAAGTAAATAAACATTTTTATTTAGAATATATACAAATTCATGTATATATTTTATATAACTATATATAAATATGTATTTATTTTGTGTGTGTGCTCAGTCATGTCTGATTCTTTTTGACTCTTTAGACTGTAGTATCAGGGCTTCCCTGATAGCTCAGTTGGTAAAGAATCTGCCTGCAATGTAGGAGACCCGGGTTTGATTCCTGGGTCGTGAAGATCTGCTGGAGAAGGGATAGGCTACCCATTCCAGTATTCTTGGGCTTCCTTTGTGGCTCAGCTGGTAAAGAATCTGCTGGCAATGTGGGAGACCTGGGTTTGATCCCTGGGTTGAGAAGATCCCCTGGAGAAGGGAAAGGCTACCCACTCCAGTATTCTGGCCTGGAGTATCCATGGACTATAGTCCATGGGGTCGCAAAGAGTTGGACATGACTGAGCCACTTTCACTTCAGAGTGTAGTTCACTGGGCTCCTCTGTCCATGGAAGTTTTTCAGGCAAGAATACTGGAGTAGATTACCATTTTCTCCTCCAGGGGATCTTCCTGACCCAGTGATCAAACCCGCATCTCCTGTGTCTCCTGCATTACAGGCTGATTCTTTACCTCTGACCATAGGGAAAGCCCTGATATATTAATATATAACTATAAATATTCTATGAATACATATATTTATATTTATATACATAAATGTACATATATAAAACTCTTGATATATATAACATATATATGTTAGAATTTCATATGTGTATTTTATATACATACATTTCATAATGAGAAATTTGGGGAGGAAATGTTTTATATATTTATGTGTATGTGTGTGCTCAGTTGCTTCACTTGTATCTGACTGTGTGTGATCTTATGGAATGTAGATCACCAGGCTCCTCTGTCCATGGGATTCTCTAGGCAAGAATACTGGAGTGGGTTGTTGTGCCCTCCTCCAGAGGATCTTACTGACCAAAAATCAAATCCTGCCTTGCAGGCAGATTCTCTACTGCTGAGTCACTCGGGAGCTCATATGTATGTATATTTATACATACATTTAATTTATAACATTTATATTGATTTATTTATATATATATATATATTCTACCCTTTTACATTTTCCACTACCAAATTCCTATAATTTAATTATCCCCTGAGTACCTAGTTGAAAATCTTATCCTAACATAGAATACAAGAAACCTTATTTTTTAAGCAGTCAGAAAGCTTTCTAGCTTATGCCTTTTCTCCATTCACTTACATGGAGCTGACAGAAAATCAATATCAAGAGAGGTAAGATAGCACCAGAAATTTGTTTTTCTGTTCCTTATGGGAATAAACATACACATATTCATTCATAAATATTTATTTAGCACTTACTATATTCCAGGCCCTCTTACTAGTGTCAGTTCTAAGTTGTTTTATTATACCATTACTTACAGAGTTATCTAAAATCTTCTCACCACCAACATCCTCCATCCCTGTCATTTATTGAGAGCAGGGTGAAATTGGGAGGAAAGCAGGCAGTTTGTCTTATAAAATTAAAAAAAAAATCTGTCTGAGTTGGGTTTGATTTGACTGATTTGAACTGATTTTAGATTCACATAAGTGAAAAATCAAAGTGTTAGTCACTTGGTCGTGTCTGACTCTTTGTGACCCCACGGACTGTAGCCCGCCAGGCTTCTCTGTCCTTGGGATTCTCAAAGCAAGAAAACTGCAGTGGATTGCTGTTTCCTATTCCATGGGAGTTTCCTGGTCCAGGGATCAAACCCGGGTCTCCTGCATTGAAGGCAGGTTCTTTACCTCCTGAGCCTCCAAAGGGACTCAATACATTATAAAGCATGTGCAAAGTTATATCCTAAATTTTTGGCACTTAATAGTTTCCTCCTTCTTTTATCTTTTCTCAGAAAGGAAGAGCAATGTCTAGTTGAATATTAAGTCCTGGAAAGTTAACTCTCCCTGACTTTTCTAGACTTTCCCCTCAAGTTTCTTCTTAGCCTATGGCATCACTTAGATTGATTCTCACTTAGCTACAGGCAATAATCAATTTCTAGTTTTTGTTTACTTCCCAAGCTTATTTCCTGAGAAGGGCAGTCTAGAAAGCCAATAAGCCCTAGCATTAGAAGAAAATGAAGCCCTAAAGTATTTGCTATCTTGAAATGAACAAGGCTTAACCCAACTGCTACCACATTGGTTGCATGGCACTTGTGGATGGACCTGGAGACTGTCCTACAGAGTGAAGCAAGCCAGAAAGAGGAAAGCAAATGTCATACAGCATCACTTATATGTGGAATCTAAAAAAACGATACAGATGGCAATTGCGGAAGGATGGCATATAAATCCTAAAACGCACATGTAGACTGATGTAGAATAAGAAAGAGGCAATTAACTCTCTTCCCTGAGAAGACTGTAAAAATTGTTCCTTTTGCCTGAAATCTCTACCTGGTGACATCTTACAATGTCCAACTCATATTGGCTACTTTCGCAGCCTCTCCTGGCCTTCCTTCAGACTCAGTTAATAACCACTGTCTCCTCTATGAAATTATTATTCTTTGCATACATATTATTTATATATCTGTTACCTCTGTTTAACTGTGAACATTCTATTGAAGGAATCATGTTATTCAGATTTGTATAGGAGAGGTATGCGAAAGCAAGTATGAGAAGAGTGGGAAGGAGGAAGTACAGAAGCAAAAAGAGATGAAGGGAAAGAAAGAAGGAAAGAAATATATTAGGATTTGGATTTGTGTTATCTGTTTGCAGGGCTTTGGCACATATTTTTATGTGGTTTGTCTCTGTAGCCACAACAACTTATTAATCTTGAAAGAGCATATATTTCAAAAGGTCTATTCCTTACTGATTCTAATTTACTGATTAAGGATTAGTAGAGCTGAAAAGACTTTCTTTTTTTGTTCTATGATAATCCTTATATTATGGTGGGTAATACCAACACTGAAAGATACTAGGTAAATCTAAATAAAGCCTGTTTCATTAACAATTTACAACAACAAATTTGAAAAGTAAAAAATAGCTCAATACATTTGGCTTGAATAAAATAATGCCTTAAGTATCTATACTGGAAATTTACATTTTAGTTTATTCTATTTGGATAGGAGTAAAATATTTTGATCTAATCATAAATGATTTATCAAATAGCATCTATAATGACTGAGCATTAATTACTGGTATAGTCACCAGCAACATGAATCCTTGTTCTTCCATCTATGTAACCATCCACCTATTGGTAATAAATTGAATGCTTAATGTATTCTCTACTGTTCAAGAGCCCTTATTTTGTTCCAACCTTGGAGTTTGTTAGAGCTTTGAAATCATACTTTTCTCTGTTAGGCTCATTCCCAATCCAGTTACATCCCAATTTATTAATGAAATCTAATGAAAATGTTATTCATCTTAAACCTGAACACTAATGTTGTAATGTACATTTTTGAAGTATACTACATTCAATACATTCACAATCCTTTTAATGCCTGTGCAAATTTTCCTACTAAAACTTCACTTTTATTATAAAATCTACATTCTATTTATCTTTTATTAATCAAGTATATCAATCATGTATTTACCTTTCTGCAAACTAGAATGTGTTATAATCTGTTTCTACTTAATATGTAATAATAGTACAGAATGAAGCTGTACTATATAGTACAGAATTTAATAATAGTACAGAAATAAAAGAGAATATTCACAGTAACACAGATTATTTGATTATTTTGGTCCATATAAAGCAATTTCCACAGTTTTATCTTTGTGAACTTGATTTACATTGTTCAATCATTTGCTAATTGTTAAGCAGATAATCATCCTTTATCTTAAAGCAACCGAGGTCTTCAAAGCACTGGGTTTAATTTTTATGTGGGTAAATTATGATGAAAGTCAAAGTGAAAGTCGCTTAGTTGTGTTCGACTCTTTGCTAACCCATGGACTATATATAGTCCATGAACTTCTCTAGGCCAGAATACTGGAGTGGGTAACCTTTTCCTTCTCCAGGGGATCTTCTCAACCTAGGGACTGAACCTAGGTCTTCTGCATTGTAGGTGGATTCTTTACCAGCTGAGCCACAAGGGAAGCCCAAGAATACTGGAGTGGGTAGCCTATCCCTTCTCCAGCAGATCTTTCCGACCCAGGAATCAAACTGGGGTCTCCTGCATTGCAGGCAGATTCTAGTTTATAATATTTAAACAGGGACAACATCATTGAAGGTATCATAGAAAGAATCAAAGCCCTGGGGAAGCTAGCAACAAGTTAGCTTTTCCAATGCATGTGGGACTAATTCTACCTTATTAAGATAATTTTATAGATGTGTTTAATAATACGAGAATATCTCAGCTGCCAGTGGGCATCTCTGCTGGTTTTTGACCCTATCATCTGACGTCATTAACACAAGAAATAGTAAATTTCTTCTTTTACAAGAAATAGTTAATTTGTTATATCAGCCAGTTTATTCAGAGGTTGCGTACTAGATGGAAAAAAAAAAAAACAATGAGTAGGAGTTTACAAAGTAGCAAACCTTCAAATCACTTAATGATTCTGAGGAAAACAGTGTTACAAATTTTAGCTTTGGAAATTTATCTGCTACATTTTTTAAAAACCCCAAAACTTTAATTTTGGATAAGATGCTTCACATCCCTGGGCCTCAACTTCCTAAGGTGTACTGTAATGTGTTGTGCTATAAAATCTTTAAGGTTTCTTCTGGGTCTAAAATTATTTGTTATATTGTATCATGGTGTCTGCAGCCATGAAATTAAAAGACGTTTACTCCTTGGAAGGAAGGTTATGACCAACCTAGATAGCATATTCAAAAGCAGAGACATTACTTTGCCAACAAAGGTTCGTCTAGTCAAGGCTATGGTTTTTTCTGTGGTCATGTATGGTTGTGAGAGTTGGACTGTGAAGAAGGCTGAGTGCCGAAGAATTGATGCTTTTGAACTGTGGTGTTGGAGAAGACTCATGAGAGTCCCTTGGACTGCAAGGAGATCCAACCAGTCCATTCTGAAGGAGATCAGCCCTGGGATTTCTTTGTACGGAACCATGCTGAAGCTGAAACTCCAGTACTTTGGCCACCTCATGCGAAGAGTTGACTCATTGGAAAAGACTCTGATGCTGGGAGGGATTGGGGGCAGAAGGAGAAGGGGATGACAGAGAATGAGATGGCTGGATGGCATCACTGACTCGATGGACGTGAGTCTCAGTGAACTCCCTGAGTTGGTGATGGACAGGGAGGCCTGGTGTGCTGCGATTCATGGGGTCACAAAGAGTCGGACACGACTGAGCGATTGATCTGATCTGATCATATTAAACTATATTGACAATCCCCTTTTTCAAGAAATATTACTAATAAAGGTTGTCCTAAACTGTAAATGATTATACTTAAGCAGATTTTGAAATTTCATGTAAGAGCATCAATAGCAAACATGAATTTAACAATATTTAAATAAGCCACATTGCCAAGATCTTTCCATAATCATCTGATCTGATCCTCTCAAAAATAGTTATTAAATATATTCTGCTATTACTCGCTGTATTATAGATAAGGAAACTGAGGCACTGAAAGTTAGATGATTTTCCCTACTTTAAATAATGAGGAGCTGTAATTTGAATTCTGGTCTCAGACTTCAAAGTCTTTTTACATTGTCTGCTTCTTGAACCACAAAGTATAGTTTGAGACAGTTTACTCCTGGAGCCCACTGTTTTGAGATAAACCAACCAGGCTGCTATCAATATGAAGGTTGGTAAAACCCACTTTTCCATAAAAAGGATCTCTTCTAGCAATCTTTGTCTAGCTTAATGATACTGAAGTACTCTTTAATCATGAATCCAAACAGACCAGACCACAAAACAGCAGCTCCTTTCAGATTTCAGAAGAGACAAAGTTTCAAATTAGCAGATGCAGATTATGATTTTGGTGCTCTATCTTGCAGAAAATGTCAAAATAAAGAAAGTACATTTCAGTCCCTGTGGCTAGTTCTTAAAGTTTACATTCTCTCTTTTATAGTTTTTCATGTAAAAGCCTAAAATTATGGATAATGTCCACTTACAAATACCAGTGGCGTCATTTTTTGATTGCCTTGGAAATATTACACAGCTAATATTTTTACCTCCTTTGAATGAATTCTCTGCATCCCAAATATTTATTTCCTGGATTTTGGGTTGGGATTAAATTATAGAGTATGTAAATTATAATTGGGGAGGGGGAAATTAAAGTTCAGAATTGAATGAAGGAAAACATCATGAATTTCTGATTTTTGCAATGTTTTCTGTTAAGTAAATTGAGGACTGTATATTGATCTAAATATACATATAATTACTGCTTTACTTATATATGTGGTTGCTGCTTAACATTATAATAGATTGTTACCATGGAACTGAGAGATTTTAATTTTAAAAGAATTTTTAAATATTAATTTTCCTTCACTTTATGGATTCTTTAAGTAACATGTTTAAAGGAGAAAGCCACTTCTGTTGTGGCATTGATATATTTGTATACATAATGATCATTTAGATTCTATTTAATGTTCTCAGAATAGTGAAGTAAGTTTTCAGCTGTTTAAAGAACTGTCGTATTTTCAAAACTGTTTAATATGCTCCTTTTCTTAAAGGTGGGCTTCCAGGCAGCATAGTGGTAAAGAATCTGCCTGCCAGTGCAGGAGACACAAGAGATGTACGTTGGATCCTTGACTTGGGAAGATATCCTAGAGTAGGAATTGGCAACCTATTCCATTATTCTTGCCTGGAAAATTCCATGGCTAGAGGAGCCTGGTGGGCTACAGTCCATGGGGACACAAAGAGTCAGACACAACTAAACACACACTCATTCTTTTAATGTAAGCACTGAGAAATGACTGTGCAGATGTATTTCACACTATAATGAGAAGGCATCATGTTCAGAAAGGCAGTCAGCTCAGGTGAACTTCCATATGACACATAATTAGTTGTATTTCCCAACAAGATAGCATTTTATGAAGACTGATTTACCACTGAACATATTTCTTACTCTCATTTTTAAAACTGTTTAAAAGTAGGCATCTCCCCCACCCACAATCTGCTTTTCCCACTTCATAGGAACCAAATGTCTTGTAGAGCTAGTTCTATTAATGAACCTCTGTGTGTGTGTGTGTGTGTGTGTGTGTGTGTGTTATCCAGTTGTGTCTGACTCTTTGTGACCCCATGGACTGTAGCCTGCCAGGCTCCTCTGTCCATAAAATTCTCTAGGCAAGTATACTGGAGTGGGTAGCCATTCCCTTCTGCAGCAGATCTTTCTGACCCAGGGATGAAACCTGGGTCTCCTGCATTGCAGGCAGATTTTTTTTTACCATCTAAGCCACCAGGGTAGCCCCCCTCAAAGATAGATACTAAATTATTGGCCAAGCTTCCAAGGAACAAAGGCAAGCAGATAGCCCTGATAGCTAGTGAGATCTTGCAGAGGTGGGACACAGACATAGCCAAATAATGAGTCCATTGCATCCCCTGTCCCATAGTTTATATCCTTTAAGTGATATCCTTTCTCTAATCTACTTCATGTGTATAGTGCAAGCATAAGGCTGCAACTGCATGCTGTTGCCTTGTCTGCCCATTACAGGAGGGAGACTTCCCTCTTTGACTGTAATGGAAAGGTAGAGGCTCTAATCACTGTTTCCCTTATCCTTATTCTATAAAATTCACATTTTTCTTCTCCGTTCCTGACTGTTGGCACCTTACTCTCTCTAGGAATACAGGGCTGTCCTTCTTGTTCCTGCCTTTGGCTGCTTTCCCAATAAAAGATAGAATTAGCACATACTCCCTGAGGAGGACGGGAGGAGACTCAGCAGGGTGCTTCCTCGGGGGCCCTTCAACCACTGGCAGGGACTATTCACAAAGGCACCCTGGAACTAGCTAACATTGTATTTTGTGATGAGTAGTACCAGTGCCTCTGTATTCATGCATAACCAGCCCAGGGGAAATAATACACAAATATTAATTATTTGGAGATAATAATATGTGTACAGCTCGTGATCTGTGTGTACAACTCCCATTGATATTCCATTAAGAAAACAAAAACACAGTCACAGTTAGTGTTTGCCCAACTTATTTTTAAAGAAGCGTGGGTGTCTTCTAAGAGGAAAAGTATAAAGAATCAATGCTTAATAAAATCACATGTCTATGTATAATTTTAATAGTTGAAGTCAGACTCTAGCCTTAAGTCTTTTGCATGCTATTAATGGGAAAGAATGTGAAACTACTACTTCTCCTCTGTAAGTAAAATCTAATGAGCAATTTAATGAGTAAACTTGATCAGGGTTTGCTTATACATTCTGGATCTGCAAAACAATCATGAAGTAAGAAAGTGAGTTATTAGATAATTATCCATATTATTAGAGGTTAAAGCAAACAAAGAAGGTTTAATTTCCTTTTTCCAAGGGTGTGGGGTAGCTGTGTTTTCTATATGATGCAGACTATTTTTCACTTCTCCCAGCTTTACTTTGCAGGGATAGTCAATGGGATTTCTACATATGGTGGTGTCATATGGTTTTCCTCTCTGTTAGCACTGGTAGATTCTTCCATAGACCTTCCCACTAGATAGATATGTAATAATTCCATTTCGCATCTCTCCCACAGTACAATTCCTTGCTGACACGTCTTCTCTCGAGAGGGAAGAGTGTGGCTTAGTGGTAGCACACATTCTAAGAGCCATGAATCACTAAGTTCTAATCTCAACACCAGGTTCCTCAGTGGCTTAGGCAAGTCACTTCCTTATCCCTTAGGTTCTAAATCTGTAAAGGAGAGATGACAATGCAGTGATAGTGTGAGCAGTAATTAATGTGTTAGTAAAGTGTTACAGTAATTCTAAATATTATTATCATTACCTCAACACAGTTTGTTCACATAAGCAACCTCCCATGAATTCAAATGTGCTAGTTGATTTATAAATACACATTGTACATTTTTTATGCAAATAGTTATGTTCCAATAGTCTTACAAACTTATAAACAGATCATATTTTTAAAATGTATTGAAAGGTCACTTATTTTTAATTTGGGAAATGGTTTGCTACAGAAACAGTGTCAACAGTCATCTAGGCAAGCCTATAATGTTATATTGGTCTTGTAATATGCATTTGCAATAAAATGGTAAAAAATAGTTTTTGTTTTATTGTGGAGATGATAAATTATCTTTACATTTCATGTTTAATAAGAAAAGAATAAGACAATAGCAAACAGAACACAAAGATTTTTAGAAGGGTGCTTGGTGACAGTGGTTCAGAAATCATTCATTCAACATTTACTCTTTTATTATACTTTAAGAAAAATATTTGAGTATGTCTCTGTGTCAGACATTATTCTAGGTACTGGGAACATAACAGTGAACAACAACAACGGAATACTGTACTTGAAGTGGAAAAATACAATAAGCAATTAAATACATATTATTTCAGATGGACATAGACGACTATGAAAAATAACAAAGTGCGATGAGGGTGAGGGTTGGATGTTTGAGTACAGGGTGGTATTTTAGATGGGGTACTCACAGAAGACCTGCAATTAGATGATATTTGATTACAAACCTGAATGCAATTGGGAAGACAGATGTGAATATCTGAAGGTTGAACTTTCCAGGTAGATGGAAGAGCAAACACGAAAGCCCTGAGATGAAAGTCTGTTTCACATATTTAAGGAACAGCAGATGTCTATGTGTCTGGAACACAGTTAATTAATGATTTGTGGTGTTAGATATTGTTGATGAGATTATAGACGGTCAGATCATGCGGGGCCTTTAGACTATAGTAAACTCTTCATATTTCATGCTGTGTACAATGTCAAGCAAATGGAAGATTTGGAGCCTAGGAAGGATTATCATTGATATTTCACTTTGGCACTTCTCACAGGAATTAATATCAAGGAGTGTGATAGGATAAATAATTGTCTCCCCCAAAGATACTCATTTCCTCATCTCTAGAATCTGTGAATGTTACTTTGTTGTTGTTCAGTCACTAAGTCGTGTCTGACTCTTTGTGAGCCCATGGACTGCAGCACACCAGGTTCTCCTGTCCTTCACTATCTCCTGGAGTTAGCTCAACTTCACGTTCATTGAGTCAGTGATGTTATTTAACCATCTCATCCTCTGCAACTTCCTTCTCCTTTTGCCTTCAATCTTTCCCAGCATCAGGGTCTTTCCCAATGAGTCACCTCTTCACATCAAGTGGCCAAAGTATTGGAGCTTCAGCATCAGTCCTTCTAATGAATATTAAGGGTGATTTCCTTTAGGATTGACTGGTTTGATCTCCTTGCAGTCCAAGGGACTTTCAAGAGTCTTCTCCAGCACCACAAATTTGAAAGAATCAATTCTTTGGCACTCAGCTCTTTTATGATTCAACTTTCACATCAGTTCACGACTACTGGAAAAACCATAGCTTTGACTATATGGACCTTTGTCCGCAAAATGATGTCTCTGCTATTTAATACACTAAGTTCGTCACAGCTTTCCTTCCAAGGAGCAAGCATTTTGAATTTCATGGCTGCAGTCACTTTCTGCCATTAGAGTGGTATTTCTCCTGGCAATCTTGATTTCAGCTTGTGATTCATCCATCCCAGAATTTTGTGTGATGCATAGAAGTTAAATAAGGAGGGTGATAATAGAGAACCTTGTCATACTCCTTTCCCAATTCTGAACAAGTCCATTGTTCCATGTCTAGTTCCAACTGCTGTTTCTTGACTCACACATAAGTTTCTCAGAAGCAGGTAAGGTGGTCAGTCACTCCCATCTCTTGAAGAATTTTCCACAGTTTGTTGTGATCCACACAGTCAAAGGCTTTAGCACAGTCAATGAAGCAAAAGTAGATGCTTTTCAGGAATTCTTTGTTTCCTTCATGACTCAACAAATGTTGGCAACTTGATCTCTGGTTTTTCAGCCTTTGCTAAAACCAGATTGTACATCTGGATGTTCTCAGTTCACATACTGCTGAAACCTAACTTGAAGGATTTTGAACATAACCTTGTTAGCGTGCGAAATTAGCACAATTGTATGGTAGTGTGAACATTCTTTGGCATTGCCCTTCTTTAAGATTGGAATGAAAAGTGACCTTTTCGAGGCCTGTGGCCACTGCTGAGTTTTCCAAATTTATTGACATATTGAGTGTAACAGTTTAACAGCATCATCTTTTAGAATCTGAAATAGCTCAGCTGGAATTCTGTCACTCCCATAAGCTTTGTTCATAGTAATATTTCTTAAGGCCCACTTGACCTCACACTCTATGATGTCCGGCTCTAGGTGAGTGATCACACCATTGTGGTTATCTGAGTCATTAAGACCGTTCTTCTTCTGTGTTCTTCTGTGTATTCTTGCCACCTCTTCTTAATCTCTTGGTCTGTAGCCTACCAGGCTCCACTGTCGGTGGGATTTCCCAGGCAAGCATACTGCAGTGGGTTGCCATTTCCTTCTCCAGAGGATCTTCCTGACCCAGGGATTGAACCCACATCTTCTGCATCTCCTGCATTGGCAGGCAGATTCTTTACCACTGAGCCATCTGGGAAGGCCATTTTTTCCTTATTCAAAGTTAATGTGCTTTTAGTCTATTGCTCACCTATGTACTGGCAAATGTCCCTTAGTGTATTTTATTTCCAAATTAACCATCTAACAAGTTGGTAGGTAGGTGGTAGTGATGACAACTAGGTGATAGGAATGGATTGAAATCATAGGATTATTTATTATTCCTATTTTATAGACTAGAACACTAAAGGTAGAAATGACATAATATATTTATAACATTGACATTCTTTTAAAAAATTGACCTAATATTGTGTTTAATGTAATGTACATAAAACCTACATGTCTTAGCATGACACATTGCACAATATGCTCCTTTATACTGAGAGCATCTCAGTTTTTGTTTGTTTGTTTGTTTGTTTGTTTACTTTATAAGAGTATGAAGCAGCATGAAAAAGCTGAAATTCAGATATGATGTATTATTTAATGATTTACTTTGGAAACCATGACAGTTTTCTGCTAAGTCACTGCTGAGTTACTTCAGTCGTGTCCAACTCTGTGTAACCCCATAGATGGCAGTCCACCAGGCTCCTCCATCCCTGGGATTCTCCATGCAAGAACACTGGAGTGGGTTGCCATTTCCTTCTTCAATGCGTGAAAGTGAAAAGTGAAAGGGAAGTCACTCAGTCGTGTCCAACTCTTTGTGACCCCATGGACTGCAGCCTACCAGGCTCCTCCATCCATGGGATTTTCCAGGCAAGAGTACTGGAGTGGGGTGCCATCGCCTTCTCCGAAAGTTTTCTATCTGCAGCTAATTAAAAATGGGGCTTAAAACAGCCATAAGTAAAAAAAAATACACTAATATTTAGTATCATTTCCCAGTGGAAACATGATAAAAAAAAACAACAATGCATTGAGATGAGAAATTGATTTACAGATATGTGATAAGAGTACTACAAATCAAATTTGTGCCTAATTTGCTGAAAAAAAAATCCAATTCTGTATCTCTTTTCTTTGATGCTACAAATTCTAAACCCAGTTCATAATCTGGATTGTCTTTTAAAATTCACTAAGTACTTACTATATACTAACCATCATGTTAAGCAATTTATGTGGAATGGCTCACATAGTCCTTATAAAACTTTAACAGTTATAATATGACCATTTTACTTACTATTGCTATAGAATTCATAGTACTTGTGTCAACACATATTCTCTGGATAATTAGTCTCATGGAATATTAAGTGAAGTGAATGAAGTGAAAGTCACTTAGTCGTGTCCGATTCTGTGACCCCATGGACTATACAGTCCATGGAATTCTCCAGGCCAGAATACTAGAGTGGGTAGCCTTTCCCTTCTCTAGGGGATCTTCCCAACCCAGGGTATGAATCCAAGTCTCTCACATTGCAGGTGGATTCTTTACCAGATGAGCCACAAATATTAAATATCCAATCAATATGAAGAGATACCCATTCATTTGAAAGAGAAGAAATATTAATAACATCTCTGTGTTTTTAGCTACTCATTTCCAACTTGGTTTCTCTGACATTTCTATACTTCTTGTTCTTCCACTATCTGGACAGTTGATTTTGTTCACCCTTGAAGTGAACAAAATCTGAAATTTGTGACTTATAGCCTGCAAAATTCACTACAAGTTCCTGAGAAGGTGGTTTTCTTTCCTTTTAATTTTCTTCAGTTACTCCTCACCCTTTCCTTTTTGTTACCCAACAATATAATATGTTTTTTTTCTGTTTTCTATCATGTAATAGAGTCGTCTTACATTGATATGCAGATATGCTTTCAAACAGGACAACTCAGAGTTCTACTGAAGTATGAAGGTTATCCCTTTAAACCTATTTCATTGTACTATATGCATCCAATCCTACAGCATAGGAATATGAAATTCTTTGCAGTACCTTTGAAATGAAATGTACTGCTTAACCTATATATTCACAACTTGACATTGGGAGAGTAATCAACCTCAAAGCAGGGTTATTTTTTGCATTTGCAGCTTTAAACTTATAATTGTATGTTCATTGCAAAGTTCTTCATAGGTATAAAGATATCACAAAGAGAGAGAGAACTGATATTACCGGCTGCTGCTGCTGCTGCTGCGTCGCTTCAGTTGTGTCCGACTCTGTGAGACCCCATAGACGGCTAGAAGAGTCTATATTAGGATACAGGCTTGTTTGCTGTAGAAAGCGATTCCAGAAGAAATTGGCTTAAGAAGAACATTTTCACAAATACAGAAGTGTTTTAAAGGAGAATCGAAGTCACCCCTGTCCACATCCAATCCCCAGTGTAATCACTTGAAAGAAACATTTGAAAAATAAATCTATGGCCTCTGCATCAACCCCACAGCAGCGCAACTGCCTACTGATCAACCCACCCCACTTGTCAAAAAAAGAGAATATGGCCTAAACAGAAGAGAATTTTATTTCTCTCCTTCCAGGTAACTAGCCAGGAAAGGTATGACAGTTTCATGGTATCAAGGATTCTTCTTCTTTTTGTCTTCTTGCTCTGCCATTGCTAGGGTTTGTTTTCAGACATGTGACTGAAATTACTTCCCAAGGAATCTATAGGCAAGTGTGATGGAAAGAAGAGAGAAGAAAGACATATTCCTTTCCTCTAGTAGCACATCCCACACATTGCATATATCACTACTTTCACATTTCATAGATAAGAATTTACTCTCATGGTAATCCCTAGATGCAAAAGAGGCTACACAATAAATTCTTTAGCCAAATCTAGACTCAGCTATAGTTTCTACAACTATCAGATCAGATCAGTCGCTCAGTCATGTCCGACTCTTTGCGACCCCATGAATCGCAGCACGCCAGGCCTCCCTGTCCATCACCAATTCCCAGAGTTCACTCAGACTCACGTCCATCGAGTCAGTGATGCCATCCAGCCATCTCATCCTCTGTCGTCCCCTTCTCCTCCTGCCTCCAATCCCTCCAAGCATCAGAGTCTTTTCCAATGAGTCAACTCTTCGCATGAGGTGGCCAAAGTACTGGAGTTTCAGCCTCAGCATCATTCCTTCCAAAGAAATCCCAGGGCTGGTCTCCTTCAGAATGGACTGGTTGGATCTCCTTGCAGTCCAAGGGACTCTCAAGAGTCTTCTCCAACACCACAGTTCAAAAGCATCAATTCTTCAGCGCTCAGCCTTCTTCACAGTCCAACTCTCACATCCATACATGACCACAGGAAAAACCATAGCCTTGACTAGACGAACCTTTGTTGGCAAAGTAATGTCTCTGCTTTTGAATATGCTATCTAGGTTGGTCAGAACTTTCCTTCCAAGGAGTAAGCATCTTTTAATTTCATGGCTGCAGTCACCATCTGTAGTGATTTTGGAGCCCAGAAAAATAAAGTCTGACACCGTTTCTACTGTTTCCCCATCTATTTCCCATGAAGTGGTGGGACTGGATGCCATGATCTTCGTTTTCTGAATGTTGAGCTTTAAGCCAACTTTTTCACTCTCCACTTTCACTTTTCTACAACTATAGAACAAGAAAAGAACAGATACTGGCAGAATAACTATGTCTTAGCCACAGCAGAAATGAGGAACATTTCTACATCCAATACTATGAGGTTTTCTTGCCTTTGTGCTTTCATTCTTTCCCCTACTTATAATGTCCTTTATTCACAATCTCATTTGTCAAAATTTGGCTCAGTCAGTCTTTAAGGCCCAGATTTCATCTCCCTTCTGAAGCATTCTGTGGTAGACACAGTCATATTTATCAAACATTAAAATTGCTTTGTTTATATTTCCCAGCCATCTTGCACATATTGCAGGGGATGGGACAGGTGGGGGGTGAAGGAAGTTGGAAAGACTTCGACTAGTTTGGACCCATATATAAGTATAAATATGTGTGTTTTGCACTTGTCACAGTATACTTTTGTGTCTGAGTGTTTCCTGGGAAAATCGATGAGTTCCTCAATGGTGTCTGATATATAGTAGAGTTCAGCGAATGGTGATTATATAGATAATTTTGTAAAACTGAAAGTAGAAACAAGAAGCAGGGAAGTACCAAAGAAGATATTGCTGTTGTTTAGTTGCTGAGCCATGTCTAATTCTTTGCAATCCCATGGACTGTAGCCCACCAGGCTCTTCTGTTCATGGGACTTGCCTAGCAAGAATACTGGAGTGGGTTGCCATTCCTTTCTCTAAGGGATTTATGCACCAAATGTATGGCATGATAAAATAACTTAGATGCCTATATTTTACTACAAGATATCATTAATATTTGTTGGCCTCTGCATATCTTTTTGAATACTTTCCTTTTACTATTTCTGATTGCATAAAATATATTTTTTAATGCAGTATTTCCTTCTTTTGCAAATAAATTGAAATTAAATTTGCTTCTTTTTTGCACTTCATATATATATATATATACACACATATATATATGTATATATAGCCACTTAACTTTTTAATTGAAGGATAATTGCTTTACAGAATTTTGTGGTTTTCTGTCAAACATCAACAAGAATCAACCATAGGTACACCCTCCAGAACCTCCCTCCCATCTTCCTCACCATCCTACCCTTCTAGATTATTACAGAGCCCCTGTTTGAGTTCCCTGAGTCATACAGCAAATTCCCATTGGCTGTCTATTTTACATATGGCTAAATTTGCTTCTTTTAAAAATACTTTTGAAATCAAATTTCAAAACTGCCTTGTGTTGAAGGGTTGTGGTGAAATTTGTCAGTCTGTTTAGTGCTACAAGGATATACTATTACACATATTCTAAAATGATAGTTATTCTCTCTAATAAGACCACAGTACATGACATACTATTCCAAATAAAAATTTGTGCATTATCTTGCCTAATATTCACCATGATCTAATAATTAATGGTTATCTTTATCCCCATTTCATGGATCAGAAAATTGAGTGGATTTTAATGCTGCAAATTAATGTTTAATATTCTCATGGAATCAGTCATTATTTTGTACACTTATTTCACCCAATAATACATAAATTTACTATAATATAAATTCTAACATTTGAAGTATATTTTATTTCTACTGAGTGCTAAATATATTTAAATCTTCATTTACTTTTTCTTTCTCCTTTATCAATAATAAAATTAAATTTCTCTGTTTTGAGTTATCATTTGGACTTGAAATCTGAACTACTTTCGAAAGAAAGATCAATACATACCATGAATACTGTAGGACCAGTGTATCAAAGGGTTATGCTGAAATTGTTTATCACATTGAAGTAGTTACTCAGGAGTAACAGGAAGAGCTGAAAGAAGTAACCCAAGAAGTTAAAATGATCTTTGTCACAGACATTTAAAAAGAGCAAAGATTAGATCAAAACTTGAGTTTATCCCCTCCCTGCACATAAGTAGGTTTTGTAAGTTGTATTTACTCAGATAATGAAGTAGGAAACCCACAGTTTAAGTTGATGTTTTATCAGCAACAACACAGTTGTTTAAGGCTAAAATTAAATGAATTTGGAGCTGCTTTTCAAGTCAGTTGAAGAAAACATTTTAAGCAACTGAGATGTAATTATTTAAACATAAGCTTGCATAAAAGAGAGATAAATCAGTCATTTCATCTGGTTCCTTTTTCACATTCATTTTATGTGACACGAGAATTGGCCTTCATCATTATTTACATCTATCTTTTCTATTCTGCAAATGCTTTCTAGGGTGTTGAAAAATTATTGTTTGCAGTATTTCTTTAGAGAAGAAAAGGGTAGAATATTCCACTCAGTATAAGATCTATGCTTGCTGAAGGCAGCAAGAATTGCCTGTGCATATTTTGGCTCCCTGCCACCAAAGTTCAAGTGACCACTTAGGATTTCTCATTGAGAACTACTGTATGCAAACACACAAGCTGTGGATTGATTCTTACTTAATTACCAGACCACCAACTTTGCCAGTGCCATTAGCTGCAATACAATCTTAGACAATGTGCAAAACTATCATGATTTTTTCCTTCTGATCTCTCTGGTATGTTTCAGACCATCTATGGAAGGCTCAAAAGAAGTACATGTAATTTCACACTTATGTGTCAGGTTGATGGAAAAAGTGGGCATGCTACAAAGCTTTCAGAGCTACAATTCAAGTGAGACCCCCAACTGCATATTAAATTCATGGATGAACAATGGAAACCTGAAAGTTATAATTTCAAGTTTTATTTCTGTAGTTATTGGCATATGACACTGAATTATTAAATCCAGCATAATACAAAAGTGAACAGGAGAGATTTACATAGGAATAAGAGAGCATTGTGGAGTTTGGGAATGTGCAAAAACTGTAGAATACTTTAATAATAGTAAATTTTATGGAATATAAACTGAACAAGTTTTTAAATACAACCCCCACCCAATTTCTATGTTATACTACATATGTGTAACCCTTGCACAATGTACAAGAAAGCACTGAAATGCAGAAACAATGTGAGGTAGCAGGTAGAACCATTACCTTTGGTTGCTTCTGCATATGAATAGCTAATAATCCAACACAAAAATATCATTAGCATATGAGATTTTTCTGAGTAAAAGGGGTGGTAGTGGAATTTTATAACTAACACTCTGCCCTAAAGTTTTCTTTACATCTCAAGTTAGTGAAGTATATAAATCAATTTCCTTCTATGACAGCAGTGAAGAGAGAAAGTATATCATTGGAATGAAATATTTCTGAATGTTTATAGGATGGTATAGCAGGCAAATTAGTAAGAGCAAATTGAAAAAAAAATTTGCTGCAGAATATAGTTGACAAAGACTTTAAAGCATAGATCATAGATCAGAAAACTTAATATTAAGATGATTGTATTTCCTAAACTGATTTACAGATTCAGTGCAATCCCTGTCAAAATCCCAGCTGACATTTTTGTAGAAATTGATAAGCTGATTCTAAATTTCATATGGAATTGTAAGAGACGTGGATTAGCCAAAATAATCCAAAAAAAGAATGAAATATATGGTCTCACAATTCCTAATTTTTTTTTAACTCTCTTTTTATTTTTTTAATTATTTTATTTTAATTGGAGGCTAATTACTTTAAATATTGTGGTGGTTTTTGCCATACATTGACATGAATCAGCCATGGGTGTACATGTGTTCCCCATGCTGAACCCCCCTCCCACCTTCCTCCCCATCCCATCCCTCAGGGTCATCCCAGTGCACCAGCCCTGAGCACCCTGTCTCATGCATCGGACCTGGACTGGTGATCTATTTCACATACACAATTCCTAATTTTGAAGCTTATGACAGAGCAATTGTAATCATGACAGTGTAACACTGGCACAAGGACAAATATACAAATCAACAGAACAGAATTGAGACAACTGTATATCTACATGGAAAAGAATGGAGTTGGATCCTTACCTCACACCATATAAAACTTAACTCAAAATGAATCAAAATCCTAAGTGTAAGAGTTAATATGATAAAAGTTTTAGGAGAAAATACAGGGGTAAATAGTCAATACCTTGATTTGGTAAAGGATTCTCAGATACAGAAACATGAACAACAAAAGAAAAAAGACAAACTGAATGTTATCAAAATTAAAAACTTCTATGCTTTCAAAGGACACCATCAAGAAAGTGAAAAGACGTCAAATAGGGGAAACATGTGCAAAACAAATATTTTATAAGGGATTGCATCTAGACTATATAGAACCCCTACAATCCAATAATAAAAAGACAAAAAAACTAAAAAGAAATGGATAAATGATCTCAATAGATATTTCTCCAGGGAATATATAAAAATGGCCAAACAGCATATGAAAGATAAGCAAGGGAAGCAAATCAAAACCACAATGAGAAATTATTTCATAGCTACCAGAATAGCTAGAACCAAAAAGTTACATATTAACTAGTTCTTGTGAGAATACAGAGAAATCAGAGTCCTCAAGCTCTATTGGTAGGAATGTAAAAGGTTTGGATAACAGCTTTGGATAACAGTCTAGTGTTTCCTCCAACAAACACATAATTACCATATGACCCAGCAATTCCTCTCCCAGATGCACATCCAGAGAAATGGAATCAAATCTACACTAAACCTTATGTATATGCATGTTAACAGCATGATTATTCATAAAAATCAAAAGGTGGAAACAATATAAATATCCATGTTCTGAAGAAATGTGATATACACATTCAATGAAATATTTTTTAGTAATGGAAAGAAATGAAGTACTGATATATTTGCCTGTTTGGTCAAACTTTGAAAATGTTACCCTAAGTGAAAGATGCCCATCACAAAAGTCCATATATTGTATGATTCCAGAATAAGGAAATATAGAGAATGAAAGCAGATTGGTGGTTGCTCAGGGCTGGGGGTAGAGGTAAATGAGTAGGGGATGCAGTGAGGGTAATAGCTAAAAGGTTTAGGGTTTCTTTTTGAGAGGATGAAGATGTTCTAAAATTGATTGGGGTGATGGTTACATATAACTATGAAAATACTAAAATCCATTGAATTTTACACTTTGAATAAGCGAACTATAATAAGTGAGTTATATCCCAATAAAGCTGTTTTTTTTTTTTAAACAAGGGAACTTTGGTAGGTTTGTTAACCCGTGGGTACATCTAACTCTAAAGCTACATAGCAACTACACAACAGATGAATAATATGAATTCTGGAAAAAAAAGACATATGGTGATGTGTCAAATCCTACAGAACTGAATATTCAGCTCTTTTAAATGAAGAAGGATACAAAATATTCAGCTTCTTTTACATTGAAGCAAATTATTCACCAATGTTAAATAAATGTGGTAGGAATACTAACAGCCAAGGATTACATTTCTATTGAAAAAAGTAATTATAAGCTGGAGGCTATCATGAGTCCTTATTTACTTAGGCTGAAATTCAAGATGGACTTTTAAACATTTCTTTCACAAAAGATTCTCTAGAGAAGGAAAAGAAAGAAAAAAAGAGAGAACAGAGGGTAGATTCAAGACAGAAAAGAAAAGAGAAGGTACCTCAGATATATGTGCTATGTAACTACTGAGATGTCTCTTTCAAGTAATTACGGTCGATTGTTCTAACAAAGCAGACCAGAAGATCAAGCATATGTACTGTAACTGAGGAAAAAATTTAAAAATTAAAGCTTTCCAAATCAATATTTAAGCCTGAAAACACAGAGATACAGTAAATACTATCAAGTTCAAAGCAGTAAAATTTACTTGTTGCCTAAAATTTTAAGTTACTTGGTTGACATCACCCAAAGGAATGACTGAGGTACTTCCAGATGAGGCATTGGGTAATTTAGGGAAAATTCAGGTCCTATTCAGCGGACAGGACTTTATTACTAGGAATATGGGGGGGGGGTCTGTCTTTAAAAGCACGTCCTTTTAAAGAAGAACAGAAGCAGATTTTAAAGCTCTTTATGAATGAAACAAAGAAACCTGAAATATTAATATGTTTTGGGTAATAATTCAAATTTATATCCTTATCTAGAGTGATACAAAGAAAAATGAAAGCAGAAAAAACAACTTTTAGTTTTCATTATAAAACCAATATCAAAATGTATATATAATCAAACAGAATTGTTAAAGATTATATTTAGTAGAGTGAATAGAGTTAAAAAGACTATAAAATGTACTATAAAGTGGTATAAAGAGAAAGACCGATGCAGAAAGGAAAAGTCAATACATGACTTTAGAAATATTGCTCCACTATAATTTATATGAATATATTTTCTTGAGAATTTAACCTAATCCTAATTTGAATGGAAACTGGCTAAGGTTCAGTATATATAAATTGAATGAGTGAATTTCACTTAATATACTAGAGACATACTCTTTATCAAAATCCCTTCCTTCCACAACCTTTCTCATTCCTTATCTTCCCCTCACCAGCAGTGTGCAATAGAAAGCATGTTTGTTTAGCATCAGGTAGACCTGGATTTAAATTTCAGTGCTGACTTACTAGCTCTGTGATCTTAATGATATCATTAAGGAATTATTTCAGCCTGGTTACTTGCTTACTTTCTCTGTTGTAGACAGAGGTAGAGATGAGATGAGGATCAAGGACAAAAGGCCAGGGAAAGACAGATTAAATGGAGTTGGAGAGAGTAGTAAGACTTGATCCTAGGTTAACTAAGAGTTCTGATGTTTGCAGGGACGCAGCTAGTTCATCTTCTGCAGTGCTTTATTTATGTGACTCCATATGCTCGTGAATCCTCATTCCAGTGGTCAGTTCAGGCCTTTCCTTTCCTCCACTCTCCACATGTGAGCTTGCTGGTCTTTGCTGACATGCTCTCTCTTCTTCCTATTGTATAGACTGAATGTCTACACAGTCTACAGACATTCTGGCTCACCCTTAAAAGTTATGTAATATGTTAAGCCACTGTGTTAATGATGAAAAAGCTATAGGCTATATTCCTCCCAATTGTTGTTATGGGCATATCTCAATGGTGGACATTTAGAGACAATATTCAGGACTTCCTTGATGGCTCAGTGGTAAAGAATCTTCCCACCAATACAGGATTTGATCCCTGGGTTGGGAAAATTCCCCAGAGAAGGAAATGGCAACACAGTATTCTCAGAATTCCAGTATTCTTGCCTGGGAAATCCCATGGACAGGGGAGCCTGGTGGCCTACAGTCCATGGGGTGGCAAAAGAGTTGAACAGAACTTAGAGACAAGACAACAACAACAACAAGGGATAATATATATGCATGTACTCTGTCTTTGAAAATAATTTCACATTAGGGTGGTGGCAGGTTCTTGAGAGGATGGAATAGCTACTGTATTTTGTTTCTGATGGAGACTTCACTCATATGGCATAATCACATAATTTAGAAGCTTCACTGCTCTGATCTTATTTTAAAGAATGAAACATAGATGATGTTTCTATTACAGGATCTTAAAACAAGCAAACACCAAACTTTTTGCTTGGACTTACGAGAAATTCTTTTCAATCCTCTCCAGGTCAGAGACCAAATGAAAATAGGAAGCACTGATACCACTTATGTTATGAACAGGCACCTGTGAATGTCCTGTGAATTATTTCTTCAGTTTCTCTAATCAAAACATTGTTTGATAAGAGCTAGTTGATAGTCAAGTAGCCTTTTCAATATTACTTAAATCAAGGAAGTTGACTTGGAAAGATTGTGTTATAACACCATTGAAGTGATTAACAGTATTATATACCTGCTCTATTGAAATTCACTTCTGCAACAAAGGGCTATTCATGTACTATCTTGTTTCATTTTCAACAAAATGCTTTAACAAAAAAGCAGAATTCCAGCTTCATGTCATTTGTGCATGGTGTGATATTTTTGGCTTGGACTTTCAGTTTCCATTATTAAAAAACAAAGCATTTTTCCCAGGCGGCGCTAGTGATAAAGAACCTGCCTGCCAATGCAGGAGACATAAAAGACAAGATCCCTGGGTTAGGAAGATCCCCTGGAGAACAGTATGGTAACCCACTGCAGTACTCTTGCCTGCAGAATCCCATGAATAGAGGAGACTGGTAGGCTACAGTCCATAGGTTTGCAAAGAGAGTCAGACACAACTAAAGTGACTTAGCATGTATGCACATAACCCAATATAATAGATATATAATCTAAAAACAAAAGTTTTCTGAAATTAAGTCTTTTTACAAATAAAGAAATAAAATGAGTTATTCCTGTATCAATGTAAAGCAAAATTCTATGATGTTTACACAAGACTTGAAATTAGACCAAAATTACATCTGTTAATGTAATTCCATTATAAATGTATGTCTTTGTACAATATAACTTAACTAACTTTAAAAGACTAACAGATTTTTTGTAGTTTTTATTTAGCATTTTCAGGTTAAAGGCTCAGTTAAATTAGAATCTCAGATTAAAAACACAGTTTCTTTTAGCCTAAGTGTACGGCATAGCCAAAATATGGTCTATATTGTTTTGGTTGTACTAATACATTTAAAATTCATCTTGCATTCAGTGCTATAGTCACTATGGAAAACAACATGAAAGTTCCTCAGAAAACTGAGGTTAGAGTTGCCATATGATCCAGCAATCCCACTCCTGGGCAAAAACTATAATTTGGAAGAATACAGGCACCCGCATGTTCACAGCAGCGCTATTTAAAATAGCCAAGACATGGAAGCAACGTAAATGTCCATCAACAGATAAAGAAGACGTATACACACACACACACACACACACACACACACACACACACACACAATGGAATACTACTCAGCCGCAAAAAAGAATGAAATAATGCCATTTACACAAAATGGATGAACATAGAGATTATCATACTAAGTGAAGTAAATCAGAAAGACAAATACCCTATGATATCACTTAGATGCAGAATCAAAAATGTAACATAAATGAGCTTATCCATAGACTATTAACAGACTCACAGACATAGAGAACAGATTTTTGGTTGCCTGGGAAGGGGTAGTAGGAGCAGAATGGATTGGGAGTTTGTGAATAGCAGATGCAAGCTATTAGATATAGGATGAATAAACAACAAGGTCCTACTATATGGCACAGGGAACTGTATTCAATATCTTATAATAAACCATAATGAAAAAGAATATGTGTATATGTATAATTGGGGATTCTTTCCTAGCTCAGTCAGTAAAGAATCTGGCTGCAATGCAGGAGCTGGGTTTGATCCCTGTGTTAGGAAGGGCCCCTGGGGAAGGAAATGGCAACCTACTCCTATATTCTTACCTGGGAAATCCCAAGGGCAGAGGAGCCTGGTGGGCTACAGTCCATGGGGTTGCAAAGAGTTGGACATGACTTAGTGACTAAACCACCACATATGTGTAATTGATCACTGCTGTACAGCAGAAATTAATGCATTGTAAATAAGCTATACTTCAATAAAATAAAAAATGAATATGTATCTTATATTCAAATTTAAATAAGTGCCCTATATTTTATTTAAAAGATAGTAGTCTTGAAGCCTTTTTATTTCCTCTCTAGTCCAATCTATGAACAAAAAACAAATCCTAAGACAAAATTACTGCCCTAGTTTAAATAGGTGCTTCTCTCTCCACTATGCATCATATACTATTTCTACTTTTATGTGTTTGTTTATTCTTTCTTTTCTACTTTCTGCCATCTTCCATCTGTCCCTTTCTCCCTTTTTGTTTCCCTTCTATTATTTCCCAACTCACAATAATTTTATTCTTTTTACTCATAAAACCAATTCTTCTTTAATAGATAATTAGTTCCAGACACATACCCTGTATAGTTTTTTCCCAGATCTTTATTATGAATTCATTAATTGCTGAGAAATATTGATATTATTAAACTTTATCATAGATTTCATTATAAAAAGAACTCATTGTAAGATATAAAGGAAATAAGATGTTTTTTTGTGAACTAAAATTCCCAAACATTTGACTCAACCTTTGAAAAGATAAAATCAGAAACAAAATAGATCTAGCTTCCGCCAACTTTTAAGACGCTATTAATGCATAAAAAGGATAGTCAATTTTGCTTTACAAAAGAACATTTATTCGGGGGAAGGAGATGGCTGATTATGAACTGTTTGGATTCAACCCTGCTTTCAAGCTGATTTCATGAAGGACAAAAGGAAAGTCTCTTGATGTTCTCTCAAATGTCAAGGACGTGCAGCTCACAGTATTAAGACTGTTTGGTTATTACACTTCCAGTGTTGCTTTTGCTTGGGTGAGACCACAGTCCATCTTCAGTACCAAGAGGCCCCCTCTAACTACTCCATCTACCCTGTAAATGGTAGGAAGGAGACAAAACAGACCAAGAGAACAGTTGCTGGCTGCATCTACATACAATGAACCAAGTTGCTCCCACATTGCTACTGTTCAGCGTCATACTTCTAGGACAAAATCTGCATTTGGGCTGCAAGATGATTTTCTGTAGACTACTCCTTTAACTTTTTTCATTGTTATTTTTCTTTTATTATTGGAGTATAAGTGCTTTACAATGTTGTATTAGTTTCTGCTGCACAACAAAATGAATCACCCATTATATATACATACACTTCTTCCCTCACCCCATCCCATCCCTCTAGGTCATCACAGAGCACCAAGCTGAGGTCCCTGTATTATAAATACCCACTTACCTTTGGCTACAGTGTTTTATGATTAATTTACCTGTAGCTATTGATTATCTGTAAATAGATATATGACCCAAGTAAATTATAAATGAATGAACTTATCCATATTCAGTATCAATACAATTTTTAGCTGACATAGTACTACAGTTCAAAAGATGAAGTTTTCCTTTTGCTAGCATGCGAGTATTACATGCAAAGTAGGTGTAATTGTTGCTGCTGTGCCTGACACTAGAGTTGACCAATTTTAGTAACTTTTTGGAGCTCAACTTACTAGAGGCTTCTGTTAGAAGAGGAAAAGACTCTTCAAGAACCTCATGTATATAAATAGAGTATGAGAATGAAAAACACTGAGCTATTTTAAAACTGTCAAAAATTTAAGAGGAATATATATTATAAATTGAGAGAATGAAGGAACATATCACACAATTTTAAACAGACTGTTTAAAGTTGTTTATGCATGATGATACTATATTGACATAATTCAACATTTAGGCTTCTGTTATTTGAATTTTCAGCTACATTCACATGAGGTGGGGAACTGATGTTTATCCAGAACAATCCTTGTGCTAACAAATTTACATATTTTCTCCTAATAATTCTGTGAGATAATTTTTTTTTAATGTCCACACTATAGATAAAGTCATGCTAGTGGTAAAGAATCCAACTGCCAATGCAAGAGACACAGGGTACTCAGGTTCGATCCTTAAGTGGGGAAGATCCCCTGGAGGAGGAAATGACAATCCAAGCCAGTATTCTTGCCTGGAAAATTCGATGGACAGAGGAGCCTGGTGGGCTACAGTCATGTGCCGCAGAGTCAGACACAACTAGCGACTAAGCAGGGGTATAGATAAAGAAACCGAGGCCAAGAGAGTTTAGTTAACTTCTCCAGGGTCTTGGAGCTATTATTAAATGGCAAGGCTGGACATGAATTCAGATTGACCATGTGCTTTCCAGCTATATAGTGCAAATTCTGAGTTTCAGAAATGGAGTGGAGTAAGGATATCTAAAATAAGGTAGAAGCAATTACTAATGCTATCATTCAAAATTCCTTAAGCTATTTCTGAAATTTTTCAGAAACTTGAATTTTTTGTGTTTGTGTCTATCTGAACTATCTGATAATTCTTAGTATAGGAACTGTATTTTTTTAAAAAAGAGAAAGATGAAAATAAAAGAAAAGAGAAGGCAAGGAAATAGAAAAAATGACACACAGGGAAAATATTCTTACATTTTAAGTATGATTAATTAAAAGTCAAGAATTATGGTGAAATGAAATATAAATAATCTGAAAACCTGCAGGTTCTAAGTCTATATCTGGTGGTCATAGAACTTAGAAACTGAACTTTCCTTCTGTTATGCTAAATAATTAGAGACAAGCAGCAATTGTTAATAGTTTCCTCCACCTGATGGGTAAACAGAAGCTGTAACTAGTGAGTTGGGGGAGACAGGAGGGTCACAAAGCCCCGTGAGAGCTTCTTGAAGGCTTAACATGGTACTCATTCTAAGGGTCTCTGGATACCAGGAAATATTTTCCCTGGCTGGGACTGACACTGTGTCTCCCACTCTGCAAAGTCTGTTGGCATCTATCAAATTCATTGCCCAGTTGTGACAACTGCGCAGGGCCACAGTGGACAGTGCCAAACTCAATGAAGCAAGAAAGAAACGCTAAAGGTAAGAAAACATTCAGTACTAGGCTTAACTGTTGGTTGCCTCACTCTGGGACATCTAGGATCGTCTCACTACCTGTCATCAGATTTTATTTCGTATCCTTGTCTGAAACATTTGATATTCTCCATGAAAAATAGTTTTACATGTTTCCATAAACAATGTTATTATCTTCATTTCCCTTCTATTCTTTGAGTCCTTCTGCTTCATTTTTGTGCTCAGGCTGTGGATGTTTTTTTAAGAATAAGTCTTTGGCTCTTTGCTCTCTTCTTTTTATGCACTTAATAAAATGTTTACACTTATGGCTTTAAATACTCCTGTTTTAAAAAAAATAATAAAATAAAATAAATACTCCTGTCTTGTGCTAAAACTAAATTCACATTTCCTTTTCTGACGTTTCTCACAAGACCATTAGAATATCTTCACATGTTTAGTCATTTCCTCCCTATCATCTTACTTTTACTCCAAGTCCACATGTTTAAAACAAAAATTAATATATACTCTAATAAAAAATGTCAAGATGCAGACAAGAAATGCACAAAATGAAAAAGAAAAATTACTAACAAGCATAAAATGTTCAAAATCACTAGTTACCAGAGAAATTCAAATCAAAAAGGCATACCATTTACAATCTATCAAGTTGTCAAAGATTATTTTAAAAATTATAGTAGAGACTACTGGCAAGAGTGTAAGGAAATGGTCACTCTTATATACTGTTGACAGAAGAGTAACTTGACAAAACTTTCTTAAATGAAATTTGGCAATATGTATCAAAAAGCCTTAATATACTGTAGTGAATATAAACCAGTAATTTCATTTCTGGGCATATATTTTAGGGTAAGAAATGTATGATTTGTATCAGATATGTATACGTATATGTATCTCACAGCATGGTTTATATAAATGTATACAAAAATAATTTAATTGTGTAACAGAAGATGATTATTTAAAAATTATGGCATATCCATACAATAAAATATATAGTCAAATAAATGCAGTTTTATAACAGATGTGAAAAGATGCTCTTGATATATTTATGATCATGGTAGGTTTGCATTAAGCTTATATTAGGTTAAATAAAAAACGTAGGCAATGATATGGTATATAGAATGTAACACAATATTTTAAACACACACACACACACACAAATATGTATTGGGTGAGAGAAAGAGAGAGTACACACCATAGGCTAGAGAGTAGTTCTTGTTCATTATTCTACTTTCTTTTTATTGTATTTTCCATTGATTTCCATAATTAGTGTATGTGTTTGATTTTATAGTAAGAAAATATTTTAAAGAACAAATAAACTTATTTTTCTTCCAAAATTTGGCTTTTTTCTGAATTTCTAATTGTGTCAATGGTATCCTCACTTTTAGCCGGTCCATACTCAAAGCTATTTTATGTGTCTCTGCCTAATATTTGGGCTTCCCTGATATTTATATAACTTTATCCACATATTAAGTTTTATCAATTTGTTTCTAATCTGCACCCCCACTGAAAGATTTCCCTTTATTAAATATTACTTTTGTAAATGAATCTTCATGCTTAAAACCTGACCCATACATAAGGAGAGATTTTGGGTTCTGATTTGGTTTCTGTTTGGATGGTAGAAATATGTTCATTTGTAAAAATTTATCAAGTGGTATACTTATGATCTGTGCTATGTTTATACATTGATCAAAAGTAAACAAAACAAAAATCTGCCTCTTAGCTACAAGATGAAATTCAAAGTCCTCAAAAGTAAAAGTGTTAGTCACTCAGTCGTATCCGACTTTTTGTAACCCCATGGACTATAGCCCACCAGGCTCCTCTGTCCATGGGAGTCTCAAGAATATTGGAGTGGGTTGCCATTACCTTCTCCAGGGGATCTTCTCAACACAGGGATCAAACCCAGGTCTCCTGCATTCTGGGCAGATTCTTATCACTGAGCCTAAAGTTCAAAGCCCTTAGCTTAACATTATATCCTTCTATAATCTGTTCTCAGTCCTTTTAAATCAGGATCATCTCTAATACTCTTCATAATGAAAATTGCTAATAGCATTGGCCTGTATAGTCAAAGCCATGGTTTCTTTTCAGTGGTCATGTACAGATGTGAGAGTTGGACCATAAAGAATGCTGAGCACCAAAGAATTGATGCTTTCCAATTGTGGTGCTGAAAACTCTCAAGAGTCCCTTCGACAGCAGAGATCAAACCAGTCAATCCTAAAGGAAATCAACTCTGAATATTCACTGGAAGTACTTATGCTGAAGTTGAAGCTCCAATACTTTGTCAACCTGATGAGAAGAGCTGACTCATTGGAAAAGACCCTGATGCTGGGAAAGACTGAGAGCAGGAAGAGAAGGGAGATGGTTGGATGGCATCACCAACTCAATGGACATGAGTCTGAACAAACCCTGAGAGATAGTGAAGGACAGGGAAGCCTGGCATACTGCAGTCCATGGGATCACCAAAAGTTGGACATGACTTAGTGACTAAACAATAGCATTGGTTATATATTTCTATAAAAAATTGTTCAGCACTTTACATTTTTTATCTTCTTTCATTATCCCAACCCTCTAAAGTATTAGTAAATAACTAATACTATTCCCATTAAACAGAGACTTAGTAAGGATAAATTATACTTGTAGCTTTGGAAATTTACTAGTTTTGTCATCCACTACTCATTCCCTAAAATTCATGGCACACTGGCAAAGAACCCACCTGACAATGCAGGAGATGCAGGTTTGATCCCTGGGTGGGAAAGTTCCCCTGGAGAAGAAAATGGCAACTCATTTCAGTATTCTTGCCGGGAGAAATCCATGGACAGTGGGGCCTGGCAGGCTACAGTCCACAGGGTCTCAAAGAGTTGGACATGATTGAGCAACCGAGCAGTCATTCAGTGCATGCAACTTATTCCCTATCTTCTGGTAATAGCTACTCAACTGCATATCCTAGAAGAAATGTCATTCCAGGTGATTTACACTCTTCAGCCAAGGATGGAGCAAGACTTTTCAGATACTCTTCCTGAATAAAAATTTTGAGTATAGTAATAAAGACATGGATGATGGCAGCATATGAAAAGAATATTTATTAGTGATTAGTTTCTGTTGCAAACTCACCAGGGATTCCTGGTTCCTGCCATTGGAGCAAGATTCTATTTCAATACTTTAGTTGCTATCCCACTTCCGTGGATAAGTTCACTTCTTCCCTTCCCTTCCTCACTCTCTCACTCTCCTAGCTCTCTCCCGCCTCACCTCTCTCCCTTCTCCTTTTTTCTTTCTCTCTTTTCCTTCCTTCCCTCCCTCCCTTCTTTCCTTTTTTCGTCCTTTCCCTTCCTTCCTTTATTTTTTTGCATAGATCAGTGGAATTACATTTCTGTTGCTATGGATTATTCAGCAAGAGCATGTGTAAGTGCTGAAATTTGAACTCAAGTCTAGATGACTCCAAAGTTTGTGTTCTGAACCATAACATTTTAGAGTGTGACTGCAAACTCAAGCCCACTTCTGGTTCTCATTGCTTAAATGTATACTTACTCTCTGTAATCAGATTTTGCACAAGCCACTTCCCTTTCTAAGATGCTTTTCCTTTGCTTTCCATGTTCTCTCGATTCTACTGAAATTTTACCATTGACCATCACAATAGCCACTTCCTCTAATATATTCATTAAACTCTTAAAATCATAGAGACATTCTTTTCAGGACACTTGTTATTTACTGGTGGAATTTGAGACAGAAAGATCAAAGCCAAGAATAACTCTTTACCTTGAAAAAACACCATTGTTTCCCTATGACTTACAGATAAAATCTAAACCTCAAAAACATGCATTTTTCAGTCTGGTTCAAGTCTATTCCCCTACTTACATCCTGTGTTACTCACTCCCTTTCTCCTTCTCCACAGCAGGTCCTTCCTTCCCCATCCTTCCCGTTTTCTCTCCAGCCACACAGATCAGTTCCTCCTCTCCTGGTCAAGTGGAAAGCTGACAGTGGTCTACACAAAATGCCTGAACAAACTTTATTGTGTTCAGGCAGATAGCCTTCATTTGTTGTAAAATTCCTTGTGACAATTTCTCATTGTCTTGCACTTTTTAAGATTCATTTTTATCTGTGGTATACAGGCAAATATCCTGTTTAGGCAGTGAAAAGAGTGAGTTAGCTCACTTCTTCTGTGCTGAAGGGCTTAGATAATTTATTGCTCTACACTATCCTTCCTTTTTTTTTTCAATCTGTTCATTTACTGTGTGGAAAATATATGGGGAGAAAGACTGTTAATATGATAAAGCTGAGTCACACTCATGGCGTATTTACTTATACTATAAAGAAATTGTACTATATCATTGTTTAAATTTATGAATAAACATAACAGAAAAAGTATAAAATTTTATACATATGTTTGACATTTTTTTGGAAACATTACAGGACTTTATGTCATTATTACTGATATTTTGTCTCCAGGGTTTTTGCCTCTTTGAATACAAAATCATGTTATACACAAAAAGAAGAAATATTTTTCCTGGTTAGGTTAGAAGGAGCATATTGTACATTGCTGGAAATAAGTCATCTGAGAATAAGTATATTATAAGATACAAAATGCCTTTCTTATGCTCATAAAGAGAGATGACATCGGATGCCTAGAGCTTGACATTAAAGACTTGTATATTAAATGCAATACCTCAACTTGTCTTTGAAGCACAATGGCTCTTTACATGAGATTCCAACAGTCAGCCGTAGCCTCTTTTCTTTCCTTTAAGAGAAGTTGAAACAAGTTTTGCTGTCTTCTTAATTTGGTGGTGCTTCAAATAAATATTGGCATATTTTGGGCCTCTAGATTATTTTGGGCGTGGGAGTTGAATAGGGTACTTCTTTGTAACAGCATCCCCGGATGTTACGACTTTTTCACTCTACACAGAAATGTGAATATATTTATATATTGGAGTGACACTTCTACAGGAAGCCTAGAGACCTGTTTACTACATGTCACCAAAGTTAAAGTGCAAGTGTGGGTAAATTTCACTGCTTGTTTAGACTTCATGAATATAATTACTCAGTGTTAGACAATAAGAAATGAAAACACTTAAGTGCCTTTCTTATACCTGGATCTGTTGATTTTGTTTTGTCAATGAGGGCTTTCATTAAGAGCCACTGAAGGTTAGTCTCTCTCAATTGATGTCGTGGTAACAATTTACTCTCTCCTGCCACAGTAAAGATACAATGAAAAGAACCTGTCCTTCAATCTGTTTGTGGTAGAGACATTTTTTTTTAAAAGTATAAACACTGAATTCCTCTGCTTACTTGGAGAGGGAAGGTCATTAACAGGGCACTTGAACAGATTGGAATTACAGTCAATTGAGATGTTGAAACATCCTAAATGGCCTAATGCAGCAACTAAGTGCTTCTTAAATTCCAAAACTTTTACTTGAACACAGCAATCATGAATTCCCACTGCCTTTGGTAAATGCTGCTTTTTTTTTTTTTTTGATAATTTTGTGTGAGGAAGCAACACAAATTTAAATTATAGTGTTTATATTTCTTTTTATTTAGGAACCTTTGTTTGTCAAGATGTAAACATAAAATTGAGCCTAACTTAATGACATATGGTTAAATATTGAAATTAATAGAAAAATTAGTGAAACATAAACTTGGTGATAGAATTAATGCCAATGCAATTTTAACTGTTTAAAGTTCTATATTAATTTGTACTATTATAGCCATATATGTGCAAAATGGCCATTTGTAGGCATCAATCAAGGATAAGATATTCTCTTTTTTTATGTACACATATTATATTAAGTATATATATATATATATATATATGAAGAGATAGTGAAAGTGGTGAAGTCGCTCAGTCATGTCCGACTGTAAGCGAGCCCATGGACTACAGCCCACCAGGCCCTCCATCCACGGGATTTTCCAGGCAAGAGTACTGGAGTGGGGTGCCATTGCCTTCTCTAGTAAATGTATTTAAATATATAAATATATATATATATATATATATATATATTTATATATATTTAACTCTTTCTAAGAGAAAGAGAAATTCATTTCCAGAACACACAGATAAAAAGATTTCTGTGGTTCAATGTAGAGAATAGAATATAGAATGAAAAGAAAGAAAAGCCAACCTAACACATTCAGACATGAACAGTTCATGCTATGAGATTTATAATTGCCGATGAAGAAGCATTAGGAAATGTGCTAGAGAATTCCCCAACAGCCACTGATGGAAGAATCTGAGGCTGAAGGACAAATAAAATATTGATTTTTGATTTAACAAGAACTTAAGTTTCCCCATTTTCATCAAATGTTCTATTTGCATTCATTCCTATTTTTCTTCAATAACCTCAGATACGCAGATGACTCCACACTTATGGCAGAAAGTGAAGAACTAAATTACCTCTTGATGAAAGTAAAAGACAGTGAAAAAAACTCAATGGATAAAGAAGTTGTGGTACATATACACAATGGAATACCACTCAGCCATAAAAAGGAATGCATTTGAGTCAGTTCTAATGAGGTGGATGAACCTAGAACCTATTATACAGACTGAAGTGAGTCAGAAAGAGATAAATACTATATTCTAACACACATATACGGAATCTAGAAAATGGTACTGAAGAATTTATTTGGAGGGCAACAATGGAGAAACGGACATAGAGAATAGACTTACAGACATGGGCAGAGGGGAGAGAGGGTGAGAAAGAGTAACATGGAAACTTACATTACCATATGTAAAATAGATAGCCAATGGGAATTTGCTGTATGGCTCAGGAAACTCAAACAGGGGCTCAACCTAGAGGGGTAGGATGGGAGGGAGATGGAAGGGAGATGGGAGGGAAGTTCAAAAGGGAGGGGATTATGCATACCTATGGCTGATTCATGTTGAGGTTTGACAGAAGACAGCAAAATTCTGTAAAGCAATTATCCTTCAATAAAAAATAAATAAGTTTTTTAAAGTTCAACATTCAAAAATCTAATATCATGGCATCTGGTCCCATCACTTCATGGCAAACAGATGGGGAAACAATGGAAATGGTGAGAGACTTCAGTTTTTTGGCTCCAAAATCACTGCAGATGGTGACTGCAGCCATGAAATTAAAAGACACTTGTTTCTTGGAAGAAAAGCTATGACAAACCTAGACAGCATATTAAAAAGCAGAGACATTACTTTCACTGACAAAGGTCCGTCTTTTCCAGTAGCCATGTATGGATGTGAGAGTTGGACTATAAGGAAAGCTGCGCACCAAAGAATTGATGCTTTTGAACTGTGGTGTTGGAGAAGACTCTTGAGAGTCCTTTGGACTGATCAAATCAGTCAATCCTAAAGGAAATCAGTCCTGAATATTCATTGGAAGGACTGATGCTGAAGCTGAAGCTCCAATACTTTGGCCACCTGATGCAAAGAACTGACTCACTGGAAAAGACTCTAATGATGGGAAAGAATGAAGGCAGGAGAAGAAGGAGACAACAGAGGATGAGATGGTTGGATGGCATCACCAAATCCATGGACATTAGTTTGAGCAAGTTCTGGGAGTTGGTGATGGACAGGGAAGACTGGCATACTGCAGTCCATAGGGTCACAAAGAGTTGGACACAACTCAGCGATTGAACTAAACTGAATGCTCTCCAAATATATATTGAAATATATTTTATGCATTCTCCCTTCATTGCATCTTTGATCACATAGTCTCTTCTCCATTCCATAAAAGACAAGGAAAACTTAAGGGAGTGGGGATTCCAGATTCAAGAAAGTTTGGTGGAAGTTTCATCAGTAATCAAATTTATCTTAGGCCATATAAAATACAACATATGAAAATGTATTTCTAACTTTTTGTGATGAGAAACTACAGTAGGTACAACAATGAAGTTTGTGGAAAAGCTACATTTTAGTCCTGGCATTGTCATTCATCAATGATAGGGTCAAGGTCATTTCTCCTTTTTGCCTTAGCTTTCCACATCAGTTAAATGAAAGGATCTCATTATATGACCTGCGAGGTTATAGAAAACTCCAAAATTCTATGATTCTAGGTGTGCTTATAAATTGCTATTTTTGTCATTTATTCAGTGATTCCAAGTTACAGATGAACATAAGTTCATAGAAAATTTGCATAATTTTTACAGTGTGAATTATAGAATGCAGGCTATGCTAAAATCAATGGGAGAAGGAAGGAGACAAGAAGGGCAGGTTGTGAGGAATGCCTACTGAATCTTAAGAAACAAACAAGAAAATATGGTGCTAGGCTCTCTACTGATAATTAGTTCAGTGCTGTGAGATCTTGAAAGGCTGAACTTCAGGAGATGGAAACTAGCTGTGAACTGGAAATAGGATGCCAGTGGTACAGGTGTAGACATTTTTCTGAGATCAGTTACAGGCAAGGCAGGAAATGAGGTGGCAATTAAGTAATCGACTGCTGTCAAGATTATATTTTTTTTTCAAGAAGACAGTCTAGGGCAAGGTCAAAGGTAAATGTAGGGTTGAACCAAATAGACATCAGGTTTTTCATTTCTTAGATAAATACATCTGAAAAAAAATGTCTGTAGAGTTTATACTGGGGCAGCACTGCCTCTTTTGTAAACTCACAAAACTTCAAACTTCATACCAGTAAATAACATGTTTGAGGCTTACTTGTAAATACCTGGCATGGCCCCAGAATAGTACTGAGAAAACAATACCTCTTTATCAGGCTTTGGTGTAAAGTCTACCAAATAATAACATGCATTTTTGAAATGATTAAATATATACTTATGTAGCAGACCATTCAAAGCCATTGTAGACTAGTAAGCAAGTAATAAATGTTCAAAAGTCCAAAACTACACATTCATGTAATACACAGCTGTCACCTTCAATAGATTATATAATGCAACTTCTCAACCATGGTCCTTTAACCAATATCTACAGCAGCCTAACTATTTCTTAAACCTGATCCTGAATGTATCTAGAAAAAAGTCTTTACCTTACTTATGCAGAAATCTTTATGATCCTCAACTATTGTTTACAAAACAGTTTTTACTTTGAAATCTGTTGTTTAAAATATTCTTTTATTGCATATAAATATTTAATTTAATAATTAAATTGATCATAAAATCAATTTTGAAGGGTTCAGGAAAACCATCACTCACTTTAATGTCTTCATTAATATTTATTGGGGATTTATTTAAAATGAAATTATTTTTGTTGATGCTATGAAATTTGGCCACTACCTACTAGCAGGTATAAAATAAGAATTTATCTTTCAACAGAGCAGAGGATATCAGCGTGATTACTATCTTCAGGAACTCTAGAGAATGCATTTCCAGCAAAATTTTCATAGGTAATGTGGTATTTAAATCTTAGTATATATTTTAAGAAATTCTCTTTATTATTTCATTCTAGAATTGGTGAATAACTCTGATTACACATTTTTCATGATAGAAAGTCAAGAGATCAAGCTGCTTTTTTGTAATTTTAAAAGTCTCTATTAATGCTCTGGTAGTCAGTTGAATATTTCTTAGTGCTCTCTCTGTAAGTAAAATAATTGTATTCATTGCATTGTCTTATCTGAAACTCTGCGTAGTAAAGGTGACATGAAAAGGATAAAAAGTTAAGGGTCATTTTCAATGCCCTCTTCACCATTCTGTCATTTTTGTCTTACTACCATTTCAGACATAACCCTGGGTTATTATTATAGGTTGTTCATGGCATGGCAGTTCATGGCTTATGCCTTGTGCAGACATAATGAAACCCAGCATTTAGAGAGTAATAAAGCCCATCTGCCTGACAGATCTCTATCAGAGCAGTCCCTTTAGCTTTGCTATATCTTTGCTATCTGGAGTTTGTCTAATTTACTCTACATTTAAAATCATAGGAGAAGTTGCTTCTTAAGTTAGAAAATGCTTTTAAATTCGTCATAATCAGAAAATTTCCCAATACCGAAATTATATAGCAAAAGACTTTACCCTGTTTTAGGGAGAAAATTAAAGATGAATAATCTATCTCATCTACCCATTCGTCCTCTGAACATATGCTTTCTTTCACCTGTTCTCTTAGCCTCTTTCTCTCTAGTGGTCTCTTTCCAGAGTCTAAAACTTTTTCCAGTTTGCTTGCTCTAAAACTATGTCCTTCATTATATATCTTTTGGCAAACTCTGTCCCTTTTCCTCTCATGTACACTTAATGGACAACTGGTTTCATCTCAGATGTCTATTACCTCATTCCACATTAATCCTCTAACACCCTGCAACCTAGCTTTTGTCCCCACCATTCTACAGAGAGACTGTTCTTGGTGAGTTCAAGAGTGATCAAACCCAGTGAACAGTTCAGTTTTTATCTTGCCAGATAACTCTTTTCAGTGAATATTAATGAGCTTTTCTCAATTTTTTTAATTCCCTTATCTTCTGTGACACTATACTCATTTACTTCTTCCTGTTCCTCTCTCTCATTCTCTGTTTCTTGCTTAGTTTGGCCCTTATATAACAGCTATTAAGCATTAGATCACTCTGGTGAGATTTCATCCAGGATCATGATTTCAAGCATACCTAACCAATATGTAGGTGATTGCCAAGCCGCTATCTCTCCAGCCCAGACTTCTATCTGCACTTTAGAGTATTTACTCTCAATTGCAAATATCCCACAAGAACAAACTCAATAGTCAAAAGTGAAACATCATTTTTATCCTAAAGCAGCTCATATCCTATATTTTCTGCCTAATCTGCCTATATCAATTTCTAATCCATAACTTAAAACAGAAGACTTTTTTTCACTCTTTTTACTTTTGAAAATTGAACTCTAAGTACTGTGAGAGTTGGACCATAAAGAAAGCTGAGCACCAAAGAATTGATGCTTTTGAACTGTGGTGTTGGAGAAGACTCTTGAGAGTCCCTTGGACAGCAAGGAGATCCAACCAGTCCATCCTAAGGAAATCAGTCCTGAATATTCATTGGAAGTACTGATGCTGAAGCTGAAACTTCAATACTTTGGCCACCTGATGCAAAGAACTGACACATTTGAAAAGACCCTGATGCTGGGAAAGATTGAAGGTGGGAGGAGAAGGGGATGACGGAGGATGAGATGGTTGGATGGCATCACCGACTCGATGGACATGAGTTTGAGTAAACTCTGGGAGTTGGTGATGGACAGGGAGGCCTGGCTGCTGCAGTCCATGGGGTCACAAAGAGTCGGACACGACTGAGTGACTGAACTGAGTGACTGTGTACTGTGCTGTGTTTAGTCACTCAGTTGTGTCTGACTCTTTGAGATCCCAAGGGCTCTATTCCACCAGTCATTCTGTCCATAGGGATTCTCTAGGCAGGAATACTGGAGCGGGTTGCCATACCCTCCTCCAGGGAATCTTCCCAACCCAGGGATTGAACCCAGGTCTCCCACAATACAGGTGGATTCTTTACCATTTGAGCCACCAAGGAAGCCCCTCTAAATACTGTATTTCATCAATTACAGATGGAGACTTGACATTTTAACATCTTGGAAATCAGGATACATTTCAACAAGCAATAATTAATGTAATATTACAGTTTGATTAGCAGAGATTTTATTTCCTCTTCAGTTCAGTTCAGTTTAGTTCAGTCACTCAGTCGTGTCCGACTCTCTGCGACCCCATGAATTGCAGCACACCAGGCCTCCCTGTCCATCACCAACTCCCGGAGTTCACTCAAACTCACGTCCATCGAGTCGGTGATACCATCCAGCCATCTCATCCTCTATCATCCCCTTCTCCTCCTGCCCCCAATCCCTCCCAGCATCAGAGTCTTTTCCAATGAGTCAACTCTTCACATGAGGTGGCCAAAGTACTGGAGTTTCAGCTTTAGCATCATTCCTTCCAAAGAAATCCCAGGGCTGATCTCTTTTATTTATTTATTTATTTATTTATTTATTTTTTTGTAGGTGTTTTGATTTTGATTGCAAGTCTTAGAATGGACTGGTTGGATTTCTTTGCAGTCCAAGGGACTCTCAAGAGTCTTCTCCAACACCACAGCTCAAAAGCATCAATTCTTTGGTGCTAAGCTTTCTTCACAGTCCAACTCTCACACCTATACACGACCACTGGAAAAACCATAGCTTTGACTAGACGGACCTTTGTTGGCAAATGTCTCTGCTTTTCAATATGTTATCTAGGCTGGTCATAACTTTTCTTCCAAGGAGTAAGCATCTTTTAATTTCATGGCTGCCGTCACCGTCTGCAGTGATTTTGGAGCCCAGAAAAATAAAGTCTGACACTGTTTCCACTATTTTCCCATCTATTTCCCATGAAGTGATGGGACCAGATGCCATGATCTTCGTCTTCTGAATGTTGAGCTTTAAGCCAACTTTTTCACTCTCCTCTTTCACTTTCATTAAGAGGCTTTTTAGTTCCTCTTCACTTTCTGCTATAAGGGTGGTATCATCTGCATATCTGAGGTTATTGATATTTCTCCCAGCAATCTTGATTCCAGCTTGTGCTTCTTCCAGCCCAGTGTTTCTCATGATGTACTCTGCACAGAAGTTAAATAAGCAGGATGACAATATACAGCCTTGATGTACTCCTTTTCCTCTTAGTGGTGCAAAAAGAAATGTTCTATGGTCCAATCCATGGGGTCTTACAGTAGAAGAAATATAGTACTTCATAAATCTATCTCAATCTTTCCACTTCACTTGTTGTTCAGTTGCAAAGTCATGTCCAACTCTCTGTGACCCCATGGACTGCAGCACACTAGGCTTCCCTGTCCTTTACTATCTCCCTAAGTTTGCTCAAACTCATGTCCATTGAGCCAATGGTACCATCCAACCATCTTATCCTTTCTCTCTCCCTTCTCCTCTTGCCCTCAAATCTTTCCCAGGATCAGCATCTTTTCCATTGAATCAGCTCTTTGAATCAGATGGCCAAAGTGTTGGAGCTTCAACATCAGTCCTTCCAATGAATATTCAGAGTTTATATCTACTTCACTACCACTCCTGTAATACAAGTCTTTCTATCTTTTGTCTAACCATTTTTATCCATTATTCTTCCACACGATGAGAGTCTTGCATTTGCAATGCAATCTAATTATGGAATTGTTACCATAAACTTTGTCACCCCTCATCACCTATGGCTAAAGCACAATGCTATTTACATGGGAGTCAAGGCTGTTCACACTCTAATCTGTGACTTGCCTCATCAGTCTTCTAACTCATCCCTTCCAGTCTTGCTTGAATTTCCAGCAACACCAATGTGCCTGATTCTCTCCTCAAGATCTTTTCTCTTGTGCTCCCTTTTCCTGAAAGCTTTCTTTCACGTACACAGTCAACATTCCTCTTTGAGATTCAGAACCTATTAGACACTTCAGCGCTCTGAGCAGGCTTAGATGCCCCACAATAGCCTATGCACATCCTTCATTGTGCTTACCTCATAAACCATAAATTTTACCAAATCTGTCTGATTCCACACCTAGCTGTTTTCTTTTTGAGGACAGAGTCTATGTTAAGTAATTTTTGCATCCCTGGCATCAAACACAGGACCTGGAGCCTGGAAGAGTTTTAGTAACTACTTACTAAGTCACTGTTGAGTGGGAGACATCAGTGAACAAATGATAGTCAAAATATTGTTGAATGATTTGGTTGCTCATGAAACCACATGGAAGAAAAGAAAAGAAGGCTGAAGACACAGTTCCTAAGAACATCAATATTTAAGTGGTATACAGAAAGAGACATTCTTGCAAAGGATACTGAGAAATGCAAGTAGAGGTCTATAGCACTGACTGGTGGTGATATTGAAGCTCCTTTTCCCCTGGATCATGGCTGGCCTTCCCTCCCAAACTTCTACAGTTACCTCCTCCCCATTCTTGATCTACCTGTGCTGATGAGGGGATGCCTGAACCAGGAACTGAAAGATGCTTAATTAGATTCACAGTAAAGAGAAAAATATTTCAGGAAAACAATCTGGCATGTGTAGATTCTATGGGAGGGATCACAAAAAATGACCAGCACCTGGCAGAAGCAGAAAGGTGTGGTATGGGTGGGCATATGATGAGCTGAAGATTAATACTGGGGCCTGAGAATTCAGTTTCATGGATAGTGGTTAGTGTGTTGAGTTTTTCCTTTAATTTGGGGGTAATGGAAAGTCAAGGGAGGTTTTTCAATCCCTGAGCAGTTCATATTGTGAGATACGCATTTTCTAAACTTTGTTCTGTCTTGAGTGGAGGGATACTAAAGTAGGTACAGAACAGTTATGCTTCTTGCACAAATTAGGAAGACCAATAAGATATATATAGAGAGAGCATGGAATTTATAGTTGAACAGGGCTTCCCTGGTGGCTCAGAACATAAAGAATCTGCCTGCAATGCAGGAGACCCAGGTTCAATCCCTGGGTTGAGAAGATCCCCTGGAGAAGGGAATGGCTACCCACTCTGGTATTGTTGCCTGGAGAATTTCAAGGTCAGAGGAGCCTGGTGGGCTACATACAGTCCATGGGGTTGTAAAGAGTTGGACACAACTGAGTGACTTTCACTTCATGTGAGAGAAGAGATAGACCCAGATTATACAGCATTTTTATGACATTGTAAAAATTGAAGGAGAGATCTTATAAAAATCTTGACAACTATCAGCTCTCTTCAACCTCTCCCAAACCAGGTAGTTTCTCATTAAACATTTGTAAAATAAATAAACTATGTGTTATGCATAAAAGCACATTCACTTTCAAATTTTAAAATGCACCTGACCTTATATTTAAGACATATTCTTATTTTTCTGAATACCTATATTATTAGTATTTACCTTTATACTTTCTACTTCTTGTTATTTATTTAATATGAAAAGTAAACTCCAGTCTTAGGAAAAAAACAAAAAAATGCAAAACTTGTTACATAGATTTAGTAAGTAGGTTGAGGTAAGTAGAGAAGATTATAATTTGGGCCAACCAGCATCAACTTTACCCCCTTGAACAATGCCTTCTTTTATGTACTACACTTCATATGGGTATCAGAGGAGAACTGTGTAATGTCAGCCCTAATAGCTACCAGTCATAAAGAAACAACAGAAGAACAAATGTTGAGACTTGAAAGTTGGAAGGATCAATAGCTAGATAGCATTTGTTATATGAGAGCTGAAATTAGATCTTCAAAGAAATACTGCTGAGAGCAAAATAAATTAGGTAATTTAGTATGTTCAAAAAACAACTTATTTGAAGGTTTGAATCCCATCATACACTATATATTTCTGTCACTGCTCATCTGGCTTAAAAGATGTATCCAATCCAACATTTATTTATCCTCTGGCTATTTTACAGTTCAGGCTGCCCTTTCTGGTGTAATTTTAATAAATATCCTCTTTTTTTTGAGTGTGTGGGTGATTGTCATCTTCAAAGGTCATGTTTCTTAAAGACAGATATTATTTAAGTTTTTATCCCTAGCATCTGGAAAATCACATGAAATATGGCAAATACTTAAATATATTGTTGGTTGGGTGAACATGTGAACTACTGTGAGGGTCCTCTGCTCAAATACTCTCCTCAGAGAGTCCCTTACTATCCACTTTCATCTTTCCTTACTTTATGTTTCTTCATGACACTTATTGCTGTTCTCATTTACAGTATTTGTAGTCTGTCTCCCTCACTTGAACATAGGCCGAGTGAGGGTGAGGGGCTTCCCAGATGGCTCAGTGGAAAAGAATCCACCTGCCAAGGCAGGAGATGCAGGTTCGATTGCTGGGTCTAGAAGATCCCCTGGAGAAGGAAATGGCAACTCACTCCAGTATTCTTGCCTGTGAAACCGCATGGACAGAGGAGCCTGGTGGGCTACGGTCCATAGGGTAGCAAAGAGTTGGACATGACTTAGTGAGTAAAGAACAACAGTGAGGGTGGGGACTTTGTCTTCCTTACTTCTATATTCCCAAGGCCCGTAAGAGACCTTGACACTGAATAAGTATATGACCAAATATTTTTCATAAGTGAATGATCAATATTTTTAGTGTTTTCTCTTTATATTTGTCAGGACTTGATAATAGTATTATGCTGGGGAACTGTTATTCTCTAAATGTTGGGATATATTAGTCAGGGCTCTCCAGAGAAACAAAACCAATAGAGAGGGAGATTTATTTTAAGAAATTGACTTATGTAATTGCGGAGGCTGGAAAGTCTGGAATCTGCAGTGCAGACCAGCAAAAGTTAATGTTGCAGTCTTGAGTTGGAAGGCAATCTGGAGGTGTAATTCTGTCCTTTCTAAGAAATTTCAGTTTTTTCTCTTCAGACTCTCAACTGATTGGATGAGGCCCACCCACATTATAGAGAGTAATCTGCTTTACTCACATCCACAGATTTAAAATGTTAATCAGATCTGAAAAAACACCTTTACAGCAAAATAGAGATTGGTGTTTGAGCAAAAATTGGGCATTAGCCAGTTGTAGACTAGCCAAGTTGACACATAAAATTAACATAAAAGAAGATCTCTTTAAAAACCCTAATCCTTAAATCTCACTTCTCTTTCACAGATTGCCAACTGGGTGATTTAACTGCTTATATGGTTCCTTCATAGCTTCTGCCAGCAGAGGGCGCCCTCAGGCACCAGTTTTGAGGGTCTCAGATTCATACCTGATCTATTCAGAGAGGTCTGCAGACCTCCAGGATTTGTAGGACTTGGCAGCTCATTAAAGGTGCAGAATCTCAGACCCCATCTTGAATCCTGCATTAGAATCTGCATGTCCACAAGATCATCAGCGAATTCCTATACACATTAAGTAGCTGCAATGCTCTTCCCAGAGAATTTGGAGCAAAGAAGTCTTTATTTTCCACACCCTCCAATTTTCAGATCCACCTTTTCTGCACTTTTAATTTGCATTGTGAGTGGTCATCTGACTTGTTTGAGGTTGGAAATGCTGCTGCTGCTAAGTCCCTTCAGTCGTGTCCGACTCTGTGTGACCCCACAGACGGAAGCCCACCAGGCTCCCCCGTCCCTGGGATTCTCCAGGCAAGAACACTGGAGTGGGTTGCCATTTCCTTCTCCAATGCATGAAAGTTGTGTCCGATTCTAAGCAACCCCATGGACTGCAGCTCACCAGGCTCCTCCGTCCATGGGATTTTCCAGGCAAGAGTACTGGAGTGGGGTGCCATTGCCTTCTCCGTGGACTTGCTAGGTGAACAAAAGGAAACCCTCAGGAATACAGAAGGCGGAAATGTGGTTAGCAATGGGTGGCTGAACATGGAGTAGGAGTATGGCAGTCAGCAGTGACAGAAGGACTTGAGAGCCTGAGGGCCATGCAGAGTTGGGGGGAAGGTTTCCCGAGGGTGGCTGATAGGTGTGTGACACTTGGGTACCTGAAAACTATTTAACAGGGAGAGAAACCATGATGATATTTAGCTTCCTGGGGGTTCTGGTACAGAAAGGGTCCACAGATTTCTGGACCCTTAACTGGGGCAACCTTTATGAGATGCCCTCACACTTATACACTCTTCATTTCAGTTCAGTCGCTCAGTCGTGCCTAACTCTTTGCGACCCCGTGAACTGAAGCACAACAGGCTTCCCTGTTCATCATCAACTCCTGGAGCTTGCTCAAACTCAAGTCTATCGAGTGTACACTCTTACCACCAGCCATCTCTCTCCTGCCCACCATTCCCCCCGCCAACCTGTTGCCAGAAATGAGAGGAAGACTCTTCTTTCTGCAGTAGCTCCCTGGTATCCACCACTGAGAAAGCTTAACATCCTGCTTACTTTAAAGGGACAATCCTTAAAGAAATTCTGCTTAGCAAAAAGGATCTAGTGAAGGGTTCATTCAGAGCTAAAAAATGCAATAAATTAATAACTAATACCCTGCTTTTGTGCCTTGACCTTAAGTAACCCTGCAAACTTCACCTGTTATTCCCTACCTGACCCCTCTGTTTCTTCAGTAGCATTTATTATAATTTTCTCTTTAGTTTTATTTGGTAACTTTTATTTTCTGATTCTCTAATCAAAATGTAAGCAAATTAAAACAGGGCCAATCTCCCTCCTTAACGCAGTAGGCCGCATGTTAGTCTCATAAAACAGGGAAAATACTTATTCTGCTCACCACACTCCCCAAGCCAGGAAAGATGCTTAAAATGTTTTTTAAATTAATGTTGAATGAGTTTCCTGAGTTGATTATGAAGAGGTGATCTCTGTTAAACTAGCAAAGATAAGATCCCAACTCCAAGTTTGATAAGAAGTTAGGAGTGGGAGAAGAAATGGGAAGAACAAAGATGGATCTTGGAGACCCACTTCAGCTTACTGTTTCTAGAGTTTTTTTCTTATGTTTTATTAAGAAAAGAAAAAATATACCATTATAATACTCACAAGCATTAGTTCATTAACCCCTCAGTACAGTGTTAATATTCCTATTTAAGTATTACACTTATACTTCACTGATTTATGGGTTAAACCCCTGGCTTGTTACACAAAAACTGCATATATTCTTAATATTACTGATTCCTGCCTTGCTTTGTGTTTCCATGATCTTAAGCTAACTGTGAATAAGATTGATTACTGTATTACTAACTTGCAAAGAGTATTTCCATGTCTTGCAAACTTATATTAATATTTTATTTGAAACTACCCTATAGATTCTAAAATTTGAAAAGCAAGAATTTATAGCAGGTAACATTTTGAAGGCAATGAAGTCTGTGAATTCTTTATAAATTTTATATGTTAAAATGTTAAACAAAAAAAAATCAAGAAGCAGAAACAGAGATACTATAATGACAGGAAAGATGGTTGTATCTAATATGCTTGGTGTATAGATATTATTTTCTTTATTTTACCAAATTCTTTCATGCATTAATTTTTGGCTGAAAGATAATCTTACAAAAAATTTGCAGAAGTTTTTGATGCCTACAATAGAGGAATGGATAAAGAAGATGTGGTACATATATACAATGGAAAATTACTCAGGCATTAAAAAGAATGAAATAATGCCATTTGCAGCACCATGGATGGACCCAGAGATTGTAACACTGAGTGAAGTAAGTAAGACAGAGAAGAAGAAATACCATATGGCATCCTTTATATGTGCAATCTAAAAAGAAATGATACAAATGAACTTACTTACAAAACAGAAACAGATTCACAGACAGAATGAACTTACTGTGCTGGGGAGAAAGATGCAGGGAAGGGATAGTTAGGGAGTTTGGGATGGACATGTACCCACTGCTATATTTAAAATGAATAACTTACAAGGACCTAAGGTATAGCACATGGAAATTCGCTCAGTGTTATGTAGAGGATGAGATGGCTGGATGGCATCACTGACTCGATGGACAGGAGTTTGAGTGAACTCTGGGAGTTGGTGATGGACAGGGAGGCCTGGCGTGCTGCGATTCATGGGGTGGCAAAGAGTCGGACATGACTGAGCAACTGAACTGAACTGAACTGAACTGATGTAGCAGCCTGGATGGGAGGGGAGTTTGGGAGAGGATGGATACATGTGTATGCATGGCTGAATCCCTTTGCTGTTCACTTGAAACTGCTACAACATTATTTGTTAATCAGCTTTATTAACAAAATTAAAAGTTTTGCAAAATTAAAAGTTTATGCAAAATTAAAAGTTTTTAAAAAGAAGTTTTTGATGTCTAACAAATAATTATATTATAGAAGATCAAAGCAAGTTCATTTGCATATTTATATCTGTGTAGAATAATGAATAAATTTAGTGATTTCCCTGAAACCAACATAAATCAGGTTCCTTCTACCATGACCATTCCCTATTCTTTTCATTTACAGAACCTATTGTAAGTTACAGGGGAAAAAATTTTAGAAAAGTCATTAGAGATATTTTAGAAAGCAAAGAATTCAAGCAATTGAGTGAACATCATAATAGCCTCCTTGAGAGAGAGTTCCAGAAAAATATCTACTTCTGCTTTATTGACTATGCCAAAGCCTTTGACTGTGTGGATCACAACAAACTGTGGAAAATTCTTCAAGAGATGGGAATACCAGACCACCTGATCTATCTCCTGAGAAATCTGTATGCAGGTCAAAAAGCAACAGTTAGAACTGGACATGGAACAACAGACTGGTTCCAAATTGGGAAAGGAGTATGTAAAGGTTGTATGTTGTCACCCTGCTTATTTAACTTATATGCAGAGACATGCTGGACTAGATGAAGCACAAGCTAGAATCACAATTGCTGGGAGAAATATCAATAACCTCAGATATGCAAATGGCAGAAAGCGAAGAAGAACTAAACAGCCTCTTGAAGACAGTGAAAGAGGAGGGTGAAAAAGTTAGCTTAAAACTCAACATTCAAAAAACTAAGAGCATGGGATCTGGTCCCATCACTTCATGACAAACAGATGGGGAAACAATGGAAACAATGAAAGACTTTATTTTCGGGGGCTCCAAAATCACTGGAGATGGTGACTGCAGCCATGAAATTAAAATACGTTTGCTCCTTGGAAGAAAAGTTATGACCAACCTAGACAGCATATTAAAAAGCAGAGACATTACTTTGCCAACAAAGGTCCGTTTAGTCAAGGCTATGGTTTTTCCAGTGGTCATGTATGGATGTGAGAGTTGAACTGTGAAGAAAGCTTAGCACTGAAGAATTGATGGTTTTGAACTGTGGTGTTGGAGAAGACTCTTGAGAGTCCCTTGGACAGCAAGGATATCCAACCAATCAATCCTAAAGGAAATCAGTCCTGAATATTCATTGGAATATTTTAGCTTATGCTGAAGCTGAATCTCCAATAATTTGACTACCTGGTGGGAAAAACTGACTCTTTTGAAAAGATCCTCATGCTGGGAAAGATTGAAGGCTGGAGGAGAAGTGGATGACAGAGGATGAGATGGTTGGATGGCATCAGGACTCAATGGACATGAGTTTGAGTAAGCCCTGGCAGTCGGTGATGGACGGGGAAATCCAGTGTGCTACAGTCTATGAGGTCGCAGAGTCAGACATGACTGAGTTCCTGAACTGACTATTAGCTTCCATGCGTTGCAGGATTTTGTAAACAGTTTATCTTGAGAACACAGAAGCTTCAGCATATGAGGATATATAATGCAAAAGCACTGGTGATTTTCAGCTTTCATGACTGAAAGGAACATTTTAGGAACTGTACTTCAGAGATAACCAAATAAACGGCAAGGATTGGAGAGGGGGGACATTGAGAGAATCTGGAATCAAATTATTACCTTACTGCTTACTCAAAATGTTTTAGATGTTAACATGCTTTCTAGTAATAGGTAATTTTGATATCTTGAAGGACAATATTCCCTGTGGCACAACTCTTAGTAAGTAAGGATGGAATTGCAAAGTACTTTGCAGATCTTCAGCACAAATTCCACCTCATGATGGCCATAAGCAGTTTCCTTATAACTTAAAGCCAGGGGTTTGTACCTAAATTACAATGAAAAATGTGAGCCTTTTCTCTTCTCATATAGAGACTGAATTAAAAAAAAAAAAAAAAAAAAGATCTACTGTTCTACCCAGGCCAATTCTCACTTTAGTTTCCTTAGGTTTTCCCCTTTTCATTGTAAGTTCCTCCTGCTTTATGCCACTCAAATTTGCTCTAACCATGAATCTTCTCCTTTCCTATCTAATTCCCAAACCTAGTATTCAGTTTCTACATGGAACACAAACCTCAGCCATCTGATTGCCTTCAAAATTTCAGTACACATTAGAAATATTTTTTGTACACTTATGTTGTTTAGTTTGGTTCCTAGAAATGGAAATACTAAGTCAAACAGCACAGGAGCTTTTAGACTCTGTTACACTCATATTTGAGCATGCCTATTATATCACCCCACTGCAAGTCCTAAATAGTGTTTAAGTATTTCATATGTATATTATTGTTGCTTTAATTTGTATTTCTGCATTACTTGAGAATTTGAACGTTTTCTATTTCTTCAGTTCAGTTCAGTTCAGTCACTCAGTCGTGTCCGACTCTTTGCAACCCCATGAATCGCAGCACGCCAGGCCTCCCTGTCCATCACCAACTCCCGGAGTTCACTCAAACTCCTGTCCATCGAGTCAGTGATGCCATCCAGCCATCTCATCCTACTTATATTTTCTCTTTTCTGAACTATTTATTCATGTTCTTTTTTTCATAAAGTTATAGGGACTTAATGTTTTATTTACTAATTTACAAGTTTATTATGCATATTTTGAATTATTTTTGCCTTGTTAATTGTTTTAAAGTCTTGTAACTTTCAGATACCATATTTCAATCTATATTTGAGGGTAATTCTATTCATAATATTATTTTATAATAATAAATAATGATGTTATGTTTAGAAAGTTTTCCTCCATCAAAAGATTTTATATTTGTTTATATTTTCCTAGAGTTTTTTTAACTACACAATTTATCTAAAGTGAAAGAAAAGCAAAGGTGTTAATCACTCAGTCATGTCTGACTCTTTGCAACACCATGGGGTGTAGCCCACCAGGCTCTTCAGTCCATGGAATTCTCCAGGCAAGAATAATGGAGTGGGTAGTCATTCCCTTCTCCAGGGGACCTTCTTGACCCAGAGATTGAACCCAGGTCTTCTGCATTGCAGGCAAATTCTTCACCACCTGAGCCATCAGAGAAGCCTCAATTTATCTAAACTCAATGTTAAAGTGTTGTGTGATATGAGGATCAAAATGAACTTTTCCATACCATTTTTGATTCAACAAGTACATCATGAACATCTACCCTGTGAAGACAATCTTCCAAGCATTAAATGAAACAGTGGTGAACGAAATGCCTTTTGTGGATTTTATATTCTAGTGGGGATGAAATCTCATCACTACTTATTAAGCAATTGTCAACTTCCTTGCTAATTTTTATATTTCTTTTATCACAAACACTTTTCGTATATGAAAGGATTTGTGTCTAGAACCCTCGTTGTTTTCCTGGTGTGGCTACTCTTTTTTTGAATAGAATATTCTTTCATATTGCTGTGTCATACATAATAATACAAGGCACATAAAGTCTCCATATTATTCTTCTTTTACAAAAACATTTTATTTATTCTGGCTGGTTTACTTTCTAAAAAATATTTTACTCTTTGTTTTTTAGTTTTAAGACATTTCATTGGAATTTTGATTAACATTTAATTGTACTTATAAATTTATTTGAAAATGCTAAACATGTGAACTTCCAGATGTTCAAGCTGGTTTTAGAAAAGGCAGAGGAACCAGAGATCAAATTGCCAACATCCGCTGGATCATGGAAAAAGCAAGAGAGATCCAGGAAAGCATCTATTTCTGCTTTATTGACTATGCCAAAGCCTTTGACTGTGTGGATCACAATAAACTGTGGAAAATTCTGAAAGAGATGGGAATACCAGACCACGTGACCTGCCTCTTGAAAAATCTGTATGCAGGTCATGAAGCAAAAGTTAGAACTGGACATGAAACAACAGACTGGTTCCAAATAGGAAAAGGAGTACATCAAGGCTGTATATTGGCACCCTGCTTATTTAACTTATATGCAGACTACATCATGAGAAACGCTGGGCTGGAAGAAGCACAAGCTGGAATCAAGATTGCCGGGAGAAATATCAATAACCTCAGATATGCAGATGACACTACCCTTATGGCAGAAAGTGAAGAATAAATAGCCTCTTGATGAAAGTGAAAGAAGTGAGTGAAACAGGTGGCTTAAAAGCTCAACATTCAGAAAACGGAGATCATGGGATCCGGTCCCATCACTTCATGGGAAATAGATGGGGAAACAGTGGAAAGTGTCAGACTTTATTTTTGGGGGCTCCAAAATCACTGCAGATGATGACTGCACCCATGAAATTAAAACACGCTTACTCCTTGGAAGGAAAGTTATGACCAACCTAGATAGCATATTCAAAAGCAGAGACATTACTTTGCCAACAAAGGTCCGTCTAGTCAAGGCTATGGTTTTTCCTGTGGTCATGTATGGATGTGCGAGTTGAACTGTGAAGAGAGCTTAGCGCTGAAGAATTGATGCTTTTTTTTTTTTTTTTTTTTTAAACTTTACATAATTGTATTAGTTTTGCCAAATATCAAAATGAATCTGCCACAGGTATACATGATTTTGAACTGTGGTGTTGGAGAAGACTCTTGAGAGTCCCTAGGACTGCAAGGAGATCCAACCAGTCCATTCTAAAGGAGATCAGCCCTGGGATTTCTTTGGAAGGAATGATGCTAAAGCTGAAACTCCAGTACTTTGGCCACCTCATGTGAAGAGTTGACTAATTGGAGAAGACTCTGATGCTGGGAGAGATTGGGGGCAGGAGGAGAAGCAGACGATAGAGGATGAGATGGCTGGATGGCATCACCAACTCAATGGACGTGAGTTTGAGTGAATTCCAGGAGTTGGTGATGGACAGGGAGGCCTGGCGTGCTGCGATTCATGGGGTCGCAAAGAGTCGGACACGACTGACCAACTGAACTGAACTGAAACATGTTTTTAGTTATGCTATTTCTATCCATGAATATTCCATTCTCTTCCCTTTATTAAAATCAATATTTCTCAAATTGTGCTGATTTTCTTCTGTTAGATTTGAGGATCAACTGGTAAGCTTTCTGAAGATTCTTTTAAAGAGTCTTTTTGGTTGACATTTAAGATTTCTCTTAGATTTATTTTTATTTTCTGTTGTTAGTAGTTTTTTTTCCCATTATGTCCTCTAACTTACTAAAGATGCTTTCATGTGAAAGTTCTTGTTGTTATGTCTTTATCATACGGCCATTAATTCTATTCAACTTCCATAATTCCAATTCCTTTGTTTATTTCACAAAATTTCATAGGGATACAATGATATCATGTGCACATTGCCTTCTTTTATATTTATAACTTTTTTTCGTACATTATTGAAAATGGAACATCTAAAATATCATTAAACAATAATCATTATAATGGGAAAATCTCTTATTTATTGCAATATATTTTTCCAAATCTGATCTAAATGAACAGGAAAAAATTATCTCCTAGGAACCTCTGAACTGTAAACATCATGCAGTCAAACAGCATATAGATCATCCAATTATGAGTGAAGTCTAAACTAACGCTTGGTATTAATTAAGATGTATCTTAAGTAACTTGTGGTAATTTCATGTACAACCATGCTCATTTTGAAAAAGAAACAAAGTCCAAACTTCTTAAATTGTATACATTGTATATGAGTAGTCTTTATATATGAATTATACTATAATAAAGCTGAGAAAAAAGAAATAAAAGAAAACTATAAGTTACTCTCCATTATATAATTTATAGCAAGAATAAATCTTAATTCAGGAGAAATAAGGTTCACATTACCACAGAGCACAATGGTTACTGAATTCTAATTACATTACCATTTCATAGAATTGTAAAACTAAAAATCTTTCAACAATCAAAAAGAGAAAAAAACCCACAATTAATAAGTAGGCATGTTTGAAGAAATATAGTCTTAAATATTTCTCACAGTTCTAAGGACTAGACCCACTTACAGCTGACCCTTGAACAAGGTTGGATCTAGTGGTGCCAACCTTCCCTGCATTGAAAATCTGCATGTGATGGTCCTCCATATGGGTGGTTTTTCCACATCTGGGGATTCAACCAACCTCTGATCACAAAGCTCTGTAGCATTTACTATTAAAAAAATTCATGTATCAATAGACAAGCACAGTTTAAACCTATATTGTTCAAAGGTAAGCTGTATATATAAAAAGAATTCTGTTCTTATAATATCTGTGTGGCAGATGGAAAACAGAGATATACTCACTCTTTTGTGGCACAAAGATATCATATTTGATGATACCATGCATCTTTGTGTGATTTCACTTTTCTTAAAAGTATGGCACTTTGCTGAGCTAAACTATCTTATCTATAGTTTAGTTTATGTTCCTTCTGCAAGGATATCCATGTAAGGTGAAGGAGTAAGATATCCAAAGGGTGATTTTTCAGTCATTAGGTTGTGTCAGACTTTTTGCAACCCCATGAACTGCAGCACGCTAGGCTTGTCTGTCCATCACTATCCCCCAGAGTTTGCTTAATCTCATGTCCATTGAGTCAGTGATGCCATCTAACCATCTCATCCTCTCTCACCCTCTTATCCTTTTGCCTTCAATGTTTCCCAGCATCAGGGTCTTTTCCAATGAGTCATCTCTTCACATCAGGTGGCCCAAGTATTGGAGCTTCAGCATCAACTCAGTTCAGTTCAGTTGCTCAGTCGTGTCCAACTCTTTGCGACCCCAAGGACTTCAGCACACCAGGCCTCCCTGTCCATCACCAACTCCTGGAGTTTACCCAAACTCATGTCCATTAAGTCAGTGATGCCATCCAACCATCTCATCCTCTGTCATCCACTTCTCCTCCTGCCTTCAAACTTTGCCAGCATTAGGGTCTTTTCCAAGGAGACAGTTCTATGCATCAGGTGGCCAAAGTATTGGAGTTTCAGCTTCAAAATCAGTCTTTCCAATGAACACCCAGGACTGATCTCCTTTAGAATGGACTGGTTGGATCTCCTTGGAGTCCAAGGGGCTCTCAAGAGTCTTCTCCAACACCACAGTTCAAAAGCATCAATTCTTTGTCATTCAGCTTTCTTCAAAGTCCAACTCTCACATCCATACATGACCACGGGAAAAACCATAGCCTTGACTAGATGGACCTTTGTTGGCAAAGTAATGTCTTTGCTTTTTAATATGCTTTCTAGGTTGGTCATAACTTTCCTTCCAAGGAGTAAGCATCTTTTAATTTCATGGCTGCAGTCACCAACTGCAGTGATTTTGGAGCCCAAAAAATAAAGTCTTTCACTGTTTCCATTGTTTCCCCATCTATTTGCCATGAAGTGATGAGACCAGATGCCATGATATTTGTTTTCTGAATGTTGAGCTTTAAGCCAACTGTTTCACTCACTTCTTTCACTTTCATCAAGAGGCTATTTATTCTTCACTTTCTGCCATAAGGGTGGTGTCATCTGCATAACTGAGATTATTGATATTTCTCCCAGCAATCTTGATTCCAGCTTGTGCTTCATCCAGCCCAGTGCTTCTCATGATGTACTCTGCATAGAAGTTAAATAAGCAGGGTGATAATATACAGGCTTGATGTACTCCTTTCCTGATTTGGAACCAGTCTGTTCCAGGAACCAGTCTGTTCCATGTCCAGTTCTAGCAGTTGCTTCCTGACCTGCATGTGATTTCTCAAGAGGCAGGTCAGGTGGTCTGGTATTCCCATCTCTTGAAGAATTTTCCACAATTTGTTGTGATTCACACAGTCATAGGCTTTGGCATAGTCAATAAAGCAAAAGTAGATGTTTTTCTGGAAATTTCAATGATCCAATGGATGTTGGCAATTTGATTTCTGGTTCCTCTCCCCTTTCTAAATCCAGCTTGAACATCTGGAAGTTCCTGGTTCACTTATTATTGAAGCTGGCTTGGAGAATTTTGAGCATTACTTTACTAGCGTGTGAGATGAGTGCAGTTGTGTGGTAGTCTGAACTTTCTTTGGCATTGCCTTTCTTTGGGATTGGAATGAAAACTGACCTTTTCCAGTCCTGTGGCCACTGATGAGTTTTCCAAATTTGCTGGCATATTGAGTGCAGCACTTTCATGGTAATAAATGAGGCTGATATAGGGCAATGGACATGTGCAAAGAAAAAAGTTTGAAGGACTTGCAGTACCTTTTGTTTACTGGTTATATACCTATGTTACCTTATTAATTTTCAGAATGTCTTTTAAAGGTTTTGTCATTTTCATCTCCAATCTGGAGGAAGTAACTGAAGTACTGAGGGGCAAAACAACTGTCTCCTATTTGAATGGGAAATTAGATGAAAACCCAACATCCATGAGTTACTAGATCTTGAAAACATCTTAACCTCATGCTTTAATATCTATTTCACATACATAGTGTGAGCTCTTTCTTTCAAGTAAAAAGGAAATGTAACCAAGAGCAAACTAAGTATTTTTGTTTTTAGAGAGCTATCAATTTAAATTAATTTTTTAAATAAAATATCTTAGTGTATTTGTTAAGCCGTGGAGAAAAATTAAAGAAAAATTTAGTAGCCTAAGAATTAGAACCTGGGATAAAATAATCCTGGGATGATTCCAGTACCTTTTGTTTATCCATGGGTGGATTATCTGCCTTGTGAATTATTCATGACTAATTTTGAATCTTAGTGCTGTATTGCCCCACTGTTTGGTTAGCTCTGAGGCCCTTTCCTCCCACTACCCAGCTGGTGTGTGCTCAGGAAAGACAAACTCTTTTTAATATGAATCTAAGCAAAACGCAATTAGGCAAGCAAATGTGCTGGAAAAATAATAATATCATGGATTACAAAGCCAAATATGAAGATTTGAATGTCACCTACCCTTTTGAAATATCCAACTACTGTTTCTATGTAATACTTAGGTAATTGAGTTGGGCTACTCATACTACTAAAAGACATTTAATCTATGAAAGGTCCCCCTTATTTGGTTTGATCAAAATAACTGAATTGCAAGGGTTGACTAACAAGCTTCTTGATGAAGGTGAAAGAGGAGAGTGAAAAAGCTGACTTAAAACTCAACATTCAAAAAACTAAGATCATGGCATCCAGTCCTATCACTTCATGGTGAATAGATGGGGAAAATGTGGAAACAGTGTCTTATTTCATTTTCTTAGGCTCCAAAATCAACGTGGATGGTGACTGCAGCCACGAAATTAAAAGACGCTTTCTCCTTGGAAGAATAGCTGTATCAAACCTAGATAGTGTTTTTAAAAAGAGTCATCATTGCTGACAAAGGTCCAAATAGTCAAAGCTATGCTTTTTCCAGTAGTCAGGTACAGATATGAGAGTTAGACTAAAGAATGCTGAGCAGCAAAGAATCGATGCTTTCAAACTGTGGTATTGGAGAAGACTCTTGAGAGTCCTATGGACAGCAAGAGATCACACCAGTCAATCCTAAAGGAAATCAACCCTGAATATTCATTGGAAGGACTGATGCTGAAGCTGAAGTTCCAATACTTTGGCCACCTGATGCAAAGAGCTGACTCACTGGAAAAGACCCTGATGCTGAGCAATATTGAGGGCAAGAGGAGAAAGGAGCAACAGAGGATGAGGTGGATGGATGGCATCAGTGACTCAATGGACATGAGTTTGAGCAAACTCTGGGAGATAGTGGTGAACAGAGGAGCCTGGTATGCTGAACTTCATAGGGTTGCAAAGTGTTTGACATGACCTAGCAACTGAACAACAACACAACAACTATGTCAGAGCAGTAGCTGCAAGCCTGACTCTTTTCCAATGGCTGGTAGGTTCTCCCAGAAAAAGAACCATCATCTATCAGAAAGAACCATGGCCATAACTTAAAACCACATTTCTCTTCCAAGCTGAAAACAGCTAGAGCTGAAAAGGACCTTATGCCTACCTATGAAGGTCTTCAGAGCTTTGAACCACCTCACAGCTCATCTCCCCAACATGTGCGAGTGCAGACACACACATACACATACATACTCTTTTCAGAACTTCTGGCACCTAAAAGATTTCACTCTAGAAAGTTTTGTGGCTTGAGTAGGTTATCTAGAGCACATAAATACTATTATCCTATTAATTAAATAAAATCCCATCATATTTGTGAACATTGTGTCCATTTCCATTTAGCAAAGTTATATCCAAATGATTCACATGACCTACACATACAGGTACATGGATAAGATACGAATTTCCATAGGGTTTTCCTTATGCAAGATGATCAATATTTAAAATGCTGTTAACAAACTAGGAAAACGATACATGTTCATTGCTAAAAATTAATCTCTGAACTCTATTGTAATTTGATTAATTTGTATTATGATCTAAATATATGTATTATGATCTAAATATACTACATTACTTTTCTAAATAAATTGACTCAGATGAAAACGTTGAAAACATCTACTGATAATTTTAGAATATATTTAAATAAATAATCACTCTTTGTATTATAGTTTTTCTTTTCAAGCAAAGTTTACAACACCATTTAGTGTTCATATTTAAGCTAATGTTTATTAACACATTACCATTATCTGTTACAAGCAGAGTTTCATTAAATGACTCATAATGTGAGAGATTTTAATTAAAGTATGTACTGTATTTCTTTATATATCTTCTTTCTTCTTTTACAATAACATGCCTAAAGATTAGCATAATTTATTTTCAAAAAATTAATGTTCTTCTTCAGAATAATAATTATTCTCATTTTGACCTGCTGAACTAGCTTCATATTTACAAAAAATAATTAAGTGCTGATCAGAATGTGGCATCTTCTGAGGCTTTCTAATCAGCAGTTCTACCAATCCAGGCCATTTCTTTGCTGACCCAACATAAATATATGTAGCTAATGAGTTATGGATCTTTAAGAACCTTCTCTTTCTGATCTAAACTCTCCTAAGAATTACTTCAGATAGGATCTTCATTTTATAGATTCTTTCTTCTTGTTATATCTCAATCTTTGTTTATGCTAGTTGCTCAAGGGAACTATCTGGTGTTTTTTTTAAATTCAAATTAACATAACATTTCAACAAAGTCCATAAAGGTTAGCGAGGTATGCCCACTTCATTTACATTAATTAGAAAACTTCTGTACCAATTGTTTTAACAGGAACTGTTTCTTTACAATGCCCTGCAAAATGTCATGTCATCTTTAACAGTATCAAAGTATAGAATGTAAGAAATGGAAAGAACCCAAGATACCATCAAATTTAACCCCATCTTGTGTATAGATATGCTGATCAAAGCTCAGAGAAGTGAAGAAGTATCCACAAAGTCATACAGCTACTTAGTATTAGATGGTATGTTATTGTATATAGGCATTAGAAAAATATTACCTATATTAATCACTTAAAAGTTATTTGTATATATACACACATACATACATCAATGTGTTTTATTAATTTTGTCAAATAAAAGTAACTACTATCTTCTGACTGGTGTATCCTGGATATAATCCAGAACAGAAAAAAAGATAATTAATAGAATAACAGGAGAAATCTGAAAAAGTCTGCTGCTGCTGTTGCTAAGTCGCTTCAGTCGTGTCCAACTCTGTGCGACCCCATAGACGGCGGCCCACCAGGCTCCCCTGTCCCTGGGATTCTCCAGGCAAGAACACTGGAGTGGGTTGCCATTTCCTTCTCCAATGCATGAAAGGGAAAAGTGAAAGTGAAGTCGCTCAGTCATGTCCGACTCTTCATGACCCCATGGTCTGCAGCCCACCAGGCTCCTCTGTCCATAGGATTTTCCAGGCAAGACTAGAGATTGGTTAATACTTATATACCAATGTTCATTTCTTAGTTTCAGTAACAGTGCCACAGTAACGTAACGTAAGATATTGACAATAGAGGTGTTAAAATCAAGACAGTAGGGCCAAAATGGAGTTACTTACGTTAAGCTCCATATCACCAAACTAAGACTTAGAGTTTTGGTTCTCCCAGAAATGGAATCTTAAAATAGCCAATCAGGCATGACCTGATCAATACCAGTTAGGTCATCTGCCTGATAGATTCCTGATATCCTCTGAAGGAAATTAACCTTGCAATAACCAACCTTTTTTGTTGTTGTTTCTTTTTGCCTAATATAATTTCCTTGGGGTCTTCCCAAGTGGCTCAGTGGTAAAGAATCCACCTGCCAATGCAGGAAACACAGGAGACACGTGGGTTTGATCCCTGGGTCTAGAAGATACCATGGAGGAGAAAATGGCAACCCGTTCCAGTATTCTTGCCTGGAGAACTACATGGACAGAGGAGCCTGGTGGGCTAGTCTATGGGGTTGCAAAGAGTCAGACATGACTGAGTACACAAAACTTCCTTCTCCTTCTGATTGTAAAAGGTCTATATTTTGTACAGCTCCTTGGTGTTCCTTTCTATCTGCTAGACTGGATGCTCCCAGATTCAAATAGATTTTTTTACTCAAGTATCTGAGTATCTTTTAACAGAGAAAACTGAGTGAAAATTATGTATGAACACCCTTATTATTTTTGCAACTTCTTTAGAAAACTAAAATTATGATGCTTACTTAATATATTTTTCATATTAAAATTGTTATTTGTGAGACTTCAATAAGCAACAAAGGTTTACTGTATAGCACAGGGACCTATTGTTATAGTGTGCTGTGTGCCCTTAGTCGCTCAGTTGTGTCTGATTCTTTGTGACCCCATGGACTGCAGCCCGCCGTGCTCCTGTTCCTCTGTCCATGGGGATTCTCCAAGCAAGATTACTGGAGTGGGTTGCCATGCCCTCCTCCAGGGGATCTTCCCAACCCAGGGACTGAATCCAGGTCTCCCGCATTGCAGGCGGATTCTTTACTGTCTGAACCACCAGGGAAGCCCATAATGGAAAATAATCTTAAAAATAAAAATATATGTATATATGTATAACTGAATCACTTTGCTGTGCAAAGTGAAACATTGTAAGTTAACTATAAGTCAATGAAATATATATTAAGAAAAAAACCTGTTATTTGTAAGAATTCAGAATTACAAATAAGGCCATGCATCTTAGGCTTTTAAAAAAGAATAGTTATTCAGATTGGGGAGCTTCCAAACTGGGATCACAGTTCAGTGATATTCAAAATAAAGGCAAGACTTTTTTTACGCACCAGGTAGCACAAGTCATTAGAAATTTTATACTTTGGGGAGTGAATATTTTGAGCAGGCAGTGGTCTTTAGCTGGATGCAGTTCCTGAGTCAACTAAAGGAATGAATAAACTCTGGCAACTAAAGGAATGAATACCTGGGTCCTAAAAGGGGATCTGGGTGGTATGCCATGGCAGCCATTCAAGTGAACTACCTCTTTAGCACAAGGATTGGCTACAGGATGAATGTGAAATTGCAAGGAGAAAATTTCATTAGGCACTGGTAGTTAAAGACATGCAAGTTTTTTTTTTTCTTTTTCCAAGTTGCTTTTCTCTTGAACTTGTCTTTATGTCTGTACCCATAATTATACATTTGATAATATCTATATCAAACTATCATGTATTTGAGTTGAAGAGGAAATATGGAATAAGTTAAAAAGTATACTATCTTTGTATCTTTTAAGGGATATGTTTTCAGATGTGGGAAATATATACAGAGAGTTCACTGAGTTTGCCTCAGTGAACAAAGGGTTTTCCAGGTGGCACAGTGGTAAAGAATCCACCTGCCTGTGCAGGAAACACAAGAGACTTGGCTTCGATCCCTGGGTGGGGAAGATCCCCTGAAGGAGGAAATGGCAACCCACTTTAGTATTCTTGCCTGGAAAATTCCAAGGACAGAGGAGCCTTGCGGGCTACAGTCCATGGGGTCGCAAAGAGCCAGACACAACTGAGCGACTGAACATTGAGCACTGAGCCTATACAAAAGCATGGTAAATCCTCACCTCTACTCACATCTTCCACACTTGTTCAAGTAAAGCCATCTTCATTTTTGTTAGACATAGCTAAGTTAAGTTGTGGCAACAAATCAGTTGCCAAATCTCAGTGGCTTACACACCAATCGTACATCTCCAGTGTGGCCCCATTGGAAAATATGGACGAAGGTCTCTGCCGAAGTGAGAAGAATGGAGGAAGCATGTGGTTGATTACCAGCTAAGTCATGTCTGTCTCCTCCTGACCCCATGGACTGTGGCCCACCAGGCTCCCCATCCATGAGATTTTCCAGACAAGAATTCTGGAGTAGGTTGCCATTTCCTTCTCCATGGGATCTTCCTGACCTCGAGATCAAACTTGCATCTCCTGCACTAGCAGGTGAATTCCCTCCTGAAGCCCTGGAGGAGGCATACTTACTCTTAAATGCCTAGAAACAGAACCGATATTTCTGCTGACAGTCCATAGCCTAAAATTTGTCACCTAACTGCAAAGGAAGCCAGGAAATGTAGAGGCATGCATGGAGTAGTAACAGACTCTGCCCAAACTGGCCAGTGAACCTTCTGGAATATTCTTATACATAGGTCCAACCCAAGAAAGAAAGGCTTAATTTATATGTCTATCTCCTTTTTGTGGTTATGAACAAGAGTCTTATCTGACAGTATAGTTTCTCTGAGCAAAGAGTAAGGTCATTCTTCATGCCATATATATTTTTAATATCAAATATATTGGTTAGTGAAGCAACAAGTTGAACATTCAGACAGTAACAACAGGTTTAAGGACACATATAAATAAGTGCTTTGGTGAGCTGCATGATCATAGGAAGACAGAAATTTCATTTAAAAATCTTTTGAATTTATTATGGAAATTAGCCTTACAATTCTAAAGTCCTAGGCTTGAAATATCTTGGCAGGGATAATTTATGTTCTGATTGTTTTATAAGGAGCCACAATGTATTGGGACAAATAGGATATGCAAAAGTTGTCGGCAAATATCCAAACAGGACATCAGTAAACAGAACCAGAGGGGGAGGCTTTAGTACAAAGGCATGTATTTCCTAACCATATGGTCTCAGTTTTTCAGCTAAAATGTTTTTCCTTCTGAAAAAATTGCCTTTCTATTCTGTTAATGGTACTGCAGACCTGTTTCATAAATTAGAATTACCATTTGTCATACTAATCACTGGGATATATGTCTTTTTATTATAGATGCATCAAGTAATGGCTGAAAAATTGGGCCGTGGAGTCAGAGTGCCTGGATGCAGCTCTTGGCTCTGCCACTTACTATGTCCCTGGTTAATCTTCTCTGTGGCTCTGTTTCTTCATCTGTAAAATCTACATAATACTATAAGCTACCTAACTGGATAGATGTGAGAACAAAAGACTTAGTACTTGTAAAATATTAAGCACAATGCCTGGCACATAGTAAACTCTGTGTGTTTGTTGCTGTTGCTGGTAGTGATGGTGGTGTAGTCACTTTTCTTCAACCACTTATAAATTAATTAGTTTTATAATAGCAAGTCTTTAGTATGGAGAAGTTAAGCCCTCTGTAAAACTTTTAAGATAATGGTCCAGTATAGAATTTCAAGTGCCAGGGTAAGTTGTGCCAACATTGTTCATTTTTTCCTGTTCCACAACTCTCCACAATCAGAAATTCAGTTACAAGGGAAAATATGTTAGTGTGTTCCATTTATTAAGTAATACATTTTTTGTGTGTGATATAAGTTCAAGAAAGCAATTAAGGAATAACCAAAAGAAAAGAAGATCTTTCTTCTCTCTGCATACTGAAGTTTGCATGACTCTGACCTACTTCCACACACACACCAACATGGCCTCTGTTCCACAGCAGGATGCTGGTTGGCACTGAATGGAAAGGAAAAGGAAAAGCATTAAGGAAAGAAGGTGCTAGAGAAAAAGAGGTGAAGGAAACTGAGGATTCCATGCTCAGAGACTCTTTGTAGTCAATTGGAAACATGGGACGGGAATTGAAGCTATAAAAGGGTAATCTAAACTACCACTCCTCTCATGCCTTGCAATGTTCTCTTAGCAGGGAAAGGACAGGATCTGATCAAAGCATTAACAGGTTTAGAATCTTTCAAATGAACTTCCCTTTCACTGGTCGAAGTCCCACCTCTGACCGTTTCAGGGCACTGCCAAGATTGTGGCTATAAGTATCCTAAGTCCAAGACACATACAGGCTGAACTGTGTCCCTCCTAGATTAATTTCCTGAAGCTCTAGTACTTTAGAATTGAACTCTATTTGGATACAGGACCTTTAAACAGGCAATGTAGTTAAAATGAACCCATTAGGATGGACCTACTCCAATCTGACTAGTGTCCTTATAAAAAGAAATTTGGACACACAAAGAAATACCAGTGAAGCATGCACACAGAAAGACCAGGGAAGGACATGGCAAGAAGATGCCATCTGCAAGCCAAAGAGAGTGGCTCAGAAGATATCAAACCTTGATCTTGGATTTCTGGCTTCCAGAACTGCTAAAAAATAAATTTCTGTTGTTTAATCTACCCAGTCTGTGGTATTTTGTTATGGCAGTCCCAGTACACTAATACAACATATTTTTGGATTCAGTAAAGCCACTCCCTATCCACTCACTGCCAGGCAATCTTATAATATGTGATATGGCTGGTTTCATTTTCTTCTTTTTAACTGATGTATAATTGGTTTACAATGTTGTGTTAATATGTCTCATTTAATATTAATCCCTGTGTTAGAAAAAGAAAAAAACTAAGTGAAAAATTATATACTATACTGGTATACTGGGGTGGCAATAAACAGTTACACTTATATCATTTAAACTATATCACACATTTATCCATAAAATTTTTAATTTTGGAAGAAGTCGAAATTGTATTCAAATTATCATTCTTTGCCCCCTCTATTGTACTCCCCCGAGCTAAGTTTATTAATATCAAAGATTTCTATTCATTCTATGTAAATTTACTGAAGTCTGTTAAATCTCTTGATTGCTGACATTTTAGCATTTTATACACTTTTTGTCTCTCTTTTGACAAATCACACACACATATCTTCAGGGACTCTTATTACAGAGCTAAGTACATTGTCTGACAAAAGCTGAAGAATTTTAATAGATAAATGACAAATTTTAACAAAGAGCTCTACTGAGTTAATTTCTGAAATCATTTACTGTATGTATAGAAAACTAGCACAAGTAATTTGATCAAGTGCCCATTTACTATACATAATAAAAGAAAAGAGAAAATTATTAGTAGATATGTTCAAAAAGATCCATCTATTTGATGGATAATTACAAAATAATCTACCAATACAAATATGTCTTCTTGCCTTCTTCTTAGGTTCTTTTTTCCCTGGACTTAAAAAATAATGTCATCAGTTATTAGTATCTATAATTTCCATTTAGATTGCTGCCTTAGAATGAATCCAGAAAGGTCAAGTTCACATGAGAGAAGGAAGCTACTACTGCAAAATCAATGAGATTTTAGACTTCAAAAACAAACAAGTTTTATAATTTAAATACATATCCCTGGATAGTTACACTTCTCTTTGAATACTTGGTTTACACTGTGTGGAGTTGGGTGAGGGGGGAGTATGAAGGAATTTGCTTGATGGGATCACTGCGTAATCTGTTCTCTGCAGGTGCTAGCAAAGGTCAAACAGAGAGAGTCATCATCACAAAGTAAAGTGATTTTCTTCTTTATAAGCTCCTGATGTAAACAGACTGATGAACACAACATGATCCTAACTCACTCGCATGACATCATACACAATCACAGCTAAATGTTTCTGTCTGTCAAATCTGGAGAGTCACTACCAGATTATTGCCTGATTGGCATATAACCCCAAATGGTATTTCTTTGTTTTTAATTAGCCAGTGCTTATTTTTGCAAGTTTTCTGGGCTCTGGAGGGGTAGGTAAAAGAGAGTGAGCACTGAAACAAGGTTAGAGTTAACCAGCTCAGAACACTAGTAGGCTGTTGGTAATCGAGCAGCAGCATTATTGACTATTTGTCAACTGAAGAGCAATAAATAAATAAAAGACATTCCTTATTTTAAAATCAGAAATGATGTATCACATGGCTTGAAGCAAGATGGTTTGTAAGCATGTGGCACTTAATCTTTGTTCATAACTTATGCTCATGTTCAAGATATTTTAAAAAAAATTTCTTACAGGCACTAATTTTGCTGCTACATTTACTGCCAGTTAAGCAGCAGCTTTTAGTGTATGAAGGCCCCACTGAAAATTCACCTTCTGAGTTTTTCTACCCAAGACATTTAAGTCAGAATCTGGACCCAATCTGCCACATCACAGCTAGCAGCAAGTGAGGAGGACTCAAAGATCCTGCTGGTATAAACATACTCCTCGAGGGAGCAGCCAAAAAGAAGTCTAGATTTTTTTCTTCTTTTTAAAAAAACAAAAAAAAAAAAAACAAGAATCCCTGGGTAAAGACTGTTCCAGAATATGTTGAAAAGATTCATATACTTTCTGGGAATAATAGTTTTTTAAAATTATCAATAGAGGTATGAAACAATACAATGTGTAACATTTACCAAAAAAAGTCAGATCAGAAGGAAATGAGAGACAGAGTTTCCTGCAATTTAGGATAGCATTTTCTTCTAATAATTAGAGCCTAATCTTGTGCAATCTCTTACTATGTGTAAGAGCTATAAACAGCAGGGCATACTCCTGTTTTTTAAGATGTTGTGGAAAAGTGAGAAGGAAATTTCAGCAGCTGAGGTATAGTCCACTCAAAGCATGTGCAAATCTTGGTTTTGGTGTCACTAAATACTAAAATATGGTCAAGCAAAAAAAAAAAAGTACAATAATACACATCGTATGTGAATATGAATGGTTAAGCACCACATATACATATTATTTTCTATTAATAACAAAATAGATTAGCAATGTTCCTTTTCTTCTGCATTCTCACTGCCAAATATGAGTTTATCCATCATATCTGAAGGAACACAGCATGGTTTATCATAATCTATGGTCATAGCAGAAATGATGTCTATCTTTTAAAAAATGTCTTAATGGTAGCTTTCTCAAGTACATAGATTTTTACCTAACAGCAAAGTGCATCAGTTTCCCAGAGTCAAAGAGCAGTTTTCAGCAGTCTGAACTTTTGATTGATCTGAGCCATGTTTAGCTTTAATCTATCCTTGCACATGACTAGGGAAAGAGATGTTCTATCGGATTTTGTCCTTGTAGCTTCAAGTCTTTCTCTGTGTGCCTCTGGAGTGGGAAAAGTTTTCAAACCCAAGTAGGGTCAGGATTTAACCCTTATTTGGATTTTATTGTGACCGACTGAGGGAGGACTTAGAAGCCCCACAAAAGAATGGGTCAAGACCTAGGGGGAAATACAGAGGGTTTAGGTGGGGTGGTGACTCTTGGCTTGAGCAAATACAGAGTTAATGGCTTGGAAATGGATTTCAACTTAGTCTGGTATGAAACTCAGTGCTGAGTCACAGAAGAACCAGAGCTGACAGCTCCAGACAAGGATGGGTTAGGAGAAGGGCAGAAAGGAAGTCGATGCTAAGTGCAGAACAGCAGGAGCTTGATGCGGGGTTGGGAGAGAGAGACAGAGTGTGTTATGAGTTGGGGGAAGAGCAGATGGGGTGTGACTGCCAGTCTACTGGCTAATTAGAAAATACTGGTTTGCTAAACCTAAGCTCTAAAAGTCCTTAATGTGTACATTCTGACAAAAAGGACAAGTGATTATTTTTTTCATATGAATACATCTGACTTATTCCATAATACTACTTTTGTTTATGAATTATGTTTCTTTGACTTGAAATAACAAGAAATGCCATTTCCTGTAAACAAGGAAAATCCTTTCAGAAAATTTTCAGAATAAACTACCAACTAGAATTTTTATTGAGGCACAATATCTCAAAATATACAAGAATAATATTGTTTAACATTATAGTAAACAAATATAATTCAGAATATCTTACCTGTTATTGACCTGAAAATAAATCTTGATTCATTTAGAAATAATAGTGTATAAGAATTGAATCATCGTATTTTGGGAAATGCCTCCATCAAATCATTTTAATGGGTTATCTTCCTGATAAATCAGATCATAATTTGAATTAAACATACAATCTGAATTTCAATCAGGCCTGGATTTAATTCCAAAATATGTGTGTGTGTGTGTGTGTGTGTGTGTATGTTTAGGTGGGGAAAGGGAGGACTTCCCATACAACATCAACTAATTCTCAGACATGATCAGGGTGTCTGGGATTTTAACTCAATTCTGACACTATCTTCCCAGGGATAGCATCAGATTCCACAGGGTAAGGGCTCAGTCCCACAAGACTGCCCACCATCACTCTCGCACACTGCAGGAGCCAACTGCAACCCCAGATTGTTACCAGTACTTCTGACCAACTGACTATAAATTAAAGAGTCCCAGGACCCCCTCCTCAGATTTGATTACTTTGCTAGAGTAGCTCACAGAACTCGGAGAAACATGGTAATCTAGATCACCAGTGTTTCTGTAAAAGGATACAACTCAGGAACACCCAGATGGAAGAGATGCATGCTAGGGCAGGATATGAGGAAGGGGCCTGGCGCTTCCATGCTCCCCCCAGGGTACCAATCTCTCAGCACCTCCACCTGTTCACTCCTAGAAGCTCTCTGAATAGTATCCTTTTGGATTTTTATGGAGGCTTCATTACCTGGACCTGCTTGACTAAATCATTGGCCATTAGTAGCCCCTTTGCCCTCTCCAGAGGTTGGGGGTGAGGGGGGTGAGGCTGAAAGTTTCAACTCTCTAGTCACATGGTTAATTCTTCTAATGACCAGCCACCATTTTTAGGCACTTCCAAAAGTCACCTCATTCACAAAACAAGATACATTTAATGCTCTCGCTCTCTTCACTTGGGAAATTCCAAGGGTCTTGACTCTGTGGCAGAAACCAGACAGAGATCAAATATATTTATTTCTTATCATAAATCACAGTATCACAGGTCCTCTCCCAGCATAATTCAATCTGCTTTATAGAAACAGTGGTTTAATGATGACAGATCTGTGGCTACATGCACCACAGGTAAATACTTGACCAGAGAATTGCTTGAACACTTACTCCTCACTCTATTGCAAGGTAGACCACATCCATTACTACTCATAAATAGTAATAGTAGTATAATAGAAATATTGTCTAACGAGTCAGAGTTTTTACATTTTTAAGACTTAGCAGATGGAAGAGATAACCTAAACAGAAAGCTTTCATTCTCTTCATTCCATAGGCCGTAATTCATAGACTTGAGAGTTCATATCACCCATTGGGAATATCTTCCAGATAATTGTATTTAAAATGTCTAATTGTTGAAACAATTGCCCACTTTGAATAAAAAATGAAAAGCATTTTATTAACTTCTTTTAGGTGATATTAGATATATTTTTAAATTTCTTGCAAAGCAGCCAATTTTTACATTTTTTCTTCAGAGATAGCAGGAGGCAGTCATTTTTGAAAATAATTTATTAAGAAAATATTGAACATCAAGAGATGAAAATATTTTCCTGTTACTGGCAACATCTCCAAAATAACAGCCTAAAATATCAGCATCATCTAACAGGTAATGAAAAATGTCACCTGACTTATGAAATGGAAAAATGGGTTCTGGGGGGAAATCACTAATGTCCAATAATTTTTTCCTCTCTTATTTTTCATTGCAATGGGAAGGAATGAAATGATCAAGGAATTTAGGATTTGATGAAATGGAGGACATAAAAAGAGCTCAAACTCATGATAAAAATGTGAAAACTGTTTGGATAGAAGGAACCTCAGATTATATAGATCGAGTTCTGCATTTTATTAATGAGGAAACTGAAGCTCCAACTAAATACCTTGCTTTCACCACTTCTCCACTTATTTCTCTTCTCAACCTCTCCAGTAGGCTTTCATCCACTCTATGCCACTGAAACCTTGTCTGGGGCATTATTGACAACTATAATTTACCAAATTCAATGAGCTACTCCTAATCATCCTCATACTTGATCTCTTGGCAGCATATGACAGAGTTGCCCACTGCTGCATTATTGACATATTTATTTACTCAGTTTATGAGACATTACACTGGCTCCTTTACTTCTTCATTAATGATTGTCTGCCTTTGCATGTTCCTCTTCTTTATGTTAGAGAGCCTCGATTTAGTTCTTGTGGTATTTTCTATCTACAGTCACTATCCACAAAATCTTTTCTAGTGCCATGACCTTAAATATATGCAGCTGATATGTAAATTTTTCTACCAGTACAGACTTCTCTTTTGGGCTCTAGATTTTTGCATTCAATTGCCTACTCAACATTTCCTTTTCGTTGTCTAATACACATCAGAACCTTAGTCTAAATTAGAATTTCTTCTTACCTTCCCTCGGCTCTCTCTGTGACATATTCCTCTCTAGTTTTCCTCACCTTAGCAAATAACACCACTGTTCATCCATTTGCTCATACTAGAATCCTTGGAATCACTTAAAAGTTTAACCTATCTAATACCTCTTTTCTATAGAAAAATCTCTAATGGTTTCTAATCAAGATAAAAGTCAAACCCATTGCCATGGCTTATGAATTGCTGTACAATATGACTCTTGCCTAATTTTCCAGCAATTTCTACTCATTCAATGTTTAATTTTCACTCTAGCCAAGTGAACATTTTGCTTTAATGCTAGAAACCAGACTTATTTTGATTTCAGGTCCTTTGTATTTGTTATTTGCTCTTTCTTGAAAATTCTTCCCAAGGTCTCTATCTGGTTCACTGCCTAACTTATATTTCTGTTCATTGTCTCCTTACATTAGTCTTCACTGATCACCCAGAGAAATTAAGGAAACAATCTCATTTACCATTGCATCAAAAAGAATAAAATACTTAGAAATAAACCTACATGGGCTTCCTTGGTGGCTCAGAAGGTAAAGAATCTGCCTTCAATGCAGGAGACCCATGCTTGATCCCTAGGTTGGGAAGATTCCCTGGAGAAGGGAATGGCTATCCACTATAGTATTCTTGCCTAGGGAGTTCCAAGGACAGAGCAGTCTGGCAGGGCTGCATTCCACGGGGTCACAAAGATTCGGACATGACTGACCGACTTTCATTTTCACTCCATTTAACAAGAAGGCACAAATCTGTACTCTGAAAACTATGACATTGATGAAGGAAATAGAAGATGACACAAACAAATGGAAAGATTATACCATGCTCTTGGATTGGAAGAATCAATATTGTCAAAATGATTATATTACCCAAGATAATCTACAAATTAAGTGCAGTCCCTATCAAATTGTCAATGGTATTTTTCACAGAACTAGAACAAAAATTTTTTAATTTATATGGACACCTGAAAGACACTGAATAGTCAAAGATATCTTAAGAAAAAAAAAAAAAAATGAAGCTAGAGGAACCAGGCTTTCTGATTTCAAACTATACTACAAAGCTACAGTCATCTAAACAGTATCTTATTGGCACATAAACAGACATATAGATCAATGGAATAGGTAGAAAGTCCAGAAATAAACCCATATATCTATGGTCTATTAATCAAAGACAAAGAATGCAAGAATATACTATATGGAAAAGATAGTTTCTTCAATAAGTGTGCTGGGAAAACTGAACAGCCACATGTAAAAGAATGAAATTAGAACATTCTCTAACACTATACACAAAAATAAACCCCAAATGAGTTAAAGACCTAAATTTAAGACCAGATACTATAAAACTCTTAGAGGAAAACATAGACAGAACAGTCTTTGACATAAATCACAGCAATATATTTTTGGATCCACCTCCAAGATTAAATAAAAGCAAAAATAAACAAATGGGACCAAATTAAACTTAAAAGCTTTTGCACAGCAAAGGAAACCTTCAGTTCAGTTCAGTCGCTCAGTCGTGTCCGACTCTTTGCGACCCCGTTAATCTCAGCATGCCAGGCCTCCCTGTCCATCACCATCTCCCGGAGTTCACTCAAACTCATGTCCATCGAGTCTGTGATGCCATCCAGCCATCTCATCCTCTGTCGTCCCCTTCTCCTCCTGCCCCCAATCCCTCCCAGCATCAGAGTCCTTTCCAATGAGTCAACTCTTTTCATGAGGTGGCCAAAGTACTGGAGTTTCAGCTTTAGCATCACTCCCTCCAAAGAAATCCCAGGGCTGATCTCCTTTAGAATGGACTGGTTGGATCTCCTTGCAGTCCAAGGGACTCTCAAGAGTCTTCTCCAACACCACAGTTCAAAAGCGTCAATTCTTTGGTGCTCAGCTTTCTTCACGGTCCAACTCTCACATCCATACATGACCACTGGAAAAACCATAGCTTTGACTAGACGGACCTTTGTTGGCAAAGTAATGTCTCTGCTTTTCAATATACTATCTAGGTTGATCATAACTTTTCTTCCAAGGAGTAAGCGTCTTTTATTTTATTTTTTTTAATTTCATGGCTGCAGTCACCATCTGCAGTGATTTTGGAGCCCCCCCCCAAAAAAGTCTGACACTGTTTCCACTGTTTCCCCATCTTTTGCCATGAAGTGATGGAACCAGATGCCATGATCTTCGTTTTCTGAATGTTGAGCTTTCAGCCAACTGTTTCACTCTCCTCTTTCAATTTCATCAAGAGGCTTTTTAGTTCCTCCTCATTTTCTGCCTTAAGGGTGGTGTCATCTGCATATCTGCAGTTACTGATATTTCTCCCAGTAATCTTGATTCCAGCTTGTGCTTCTTCCAGCCCAGCATTTCTCATGGTGTACTGTGCATATAAGTTAAATAAGCAGGGTGACAATACACAGCCTTGACGTAGTCCTTTTCCTATCTGGAACCAGTCTGTTGTTCCGTGTCCAGTTCTAACTGTTGCTTCCTGACCTTCATATAGGTTTCTCAAGAGGCAGGTCAGGTGGTCTGGTATTCCCATCTCTTGAAGAATTTTCCACAGTTTATTGTGATCCACACAGTCAAAGGCTCTGGCATAGTCAATAAAGCAGAAGTAGATGTTTTTCTGGAACTCTCTCACTTTTTTGATGATCCAGCTGATGTTGCCAATTTGACCTTAAACAAAATGAAAAGACAACCCACATAATGGAAGAAAATATTTCCAAATAATGCGATTCACAAGGGATTAATCTCCAAAATATCTAAACAGCTCATGATGCTCAATCTCAAAAAAACAAACACCCCAATCAAAAAATGGGTAGATCTAAATAGATTTTCTATAAATAAGGCATATAGACACAGACGCCCAAAAAGCATAGAAAAAATGCTCAACATCATTAATTATTAGAGAAATGCAAATAAAAACTACAATTAAAATATTGTATCACATCACACTGGTTAGAATGGCCATCACTGAATAGTTTACAAACAGTAAATACTGTACAGGGTGTGGAGAAAAAGGAACCCTCCTACTTTGTTGGTAAGAATGTAAATTGGTATAACCAGTATGTGGTATAATGTACAGGTTCCTTAAAAAACTAAAAATAGAACTACCAAATGATCCAGCAATCTCACTGTTGGGCAAATATGCAGAGAAAATCATTAGTTGGAAAAGATATATGCACCCTAATGTTCACTGCAGCACTATTTACAATAGCCAAGACATAGAAACAGCCTAAATGTCTATCAACAGAGGAACGGGTAAAGAAGATGTGGTATACATGTACAGTGGAATATTACTCAGCCACAAAAAGAATGAAATAATGCCACTTGCAGCAACATGGATGGACCTAGAGATTATCAGACTAAGTGAAGTAATTCAGACAGAGAAAAACAAATATCATGTGATATCACTTATATGTGAAATCTAAAATGATGAGAGAAATGAACTTACTAACAAAACAGAAAGAGACTCACAAACTTCAAAACAAACTTATGGTTACCAAAGGGGAAAAGTGAGAGGGAAGAGATAAATTAGGTGGTTGGGATTCACATACACATAGTACTTTATATAAAATAGGTAATCAGCAAAGACCTATTGTATAGCATAGGGAGCTCTACCCAATATTCTATAATAACCTATATGGAAAAGAATCTGAAAAAGAATGGATATGTAGAATTGACTCACTCTGTGGTACACCTGAAACTAACCCAACATTGTAAATCAACTATATCCCAATGTAATATAAAATAAAATAAAAAGCATTTAAAAAAAGAAATAATATTCACCTCCCTCACCACATATTGTAAATATCTATGCTCTTTGTTATCTTTTCTTATATTTCTTAAGGATATTTTTTACTGCTTGAAATCTATTGTGCATTCACTTGTTTACCATATGCTTCTCAACTAGATTAAATGCTTCAAAAGGGCAAGGTCTTCATCTTGTTCAGCACTATAGCCACAGCATTACAACAGTGTCTTGAACACTGTTCTCAATTAATATTTGTGGAATGAACAAATGGATGCAGTATATTGCTTGAATGTTCTACTTGACAATCCAGAGATTAGGTTTGATAGCATAGATGTTTCCCGGACAGTGTGGGGAGTTTGTAGTTGTTGTGCTTGTAATCAACACTCTTTAGGACATGGCTCATCACTTTTATCACAATTTTCGCTTCCTTCCCCCTTACATACACTCTCATCTACACAATGTCAGGATAATCCCTGCCTGCCTTCAGCAACCTCTAACACTACTTCATTAGCTATGTAAACACATGGAAGAGTAGAATAAAGCTATTCTTGTTTAGCTGTGAATGGTGGTGGCATGACAGGCTGCATGGAAGGACTTTAGTTCAGAACTCTCTCGTCCCTATCCTACATGATAGATTTTGCTGGCCCACCTACAGAGTGTTTCTCAACTTCTCTGTGCCTGGCCAAAACAAGTACTGCATCTCAGTTTCTGTGAGTTCACCCTGTCTCTTTCCTTTCCAAAGTTTCTGATTTTTTTTTTTTGCCACTGTTGCTTCACATTTCTTTAAAGAACTCATAACAGAAAAACTGAGTTCCCAAACAAAATCCCAAACCATATGTAAAAGAGCATGTCCCTCTCTCAACTGGAGGTGTATTTTGAAATAAGAAAATAACAGCTCAGCAGTCACTTGCCATAGCTTGCTGAGTAAGCTGGGCTCAGGTTAAAAGGGGGTTATAGGCTGCCAGCCAAAACACTGACGGCACTGCTGAATTCAGTGATTCAGAAACCCTATATGTCCCAAGGATTCTGTGTAGATGCCATTAATTACACTCCCTCTGCTCTATCACTGAAAGTATCTCAATTCAGTTTCTTTACATGGGTCAAAACAGATATGAATTTTAGCTTCAGAAACTGTTAATTTCAGTTTAAACACATATTTAACATTAACAAAAAGATCATGCAAGAGTATTGCCATTAGAGTGAAATGAAATCTAAAATGGATGTAATCACGTGTATTTTGCATCAAATCTCTCATCAATTTGGATGGAAAATAAGTTATACTGATTATATGGGTGACCCAGTAGTAACTTGATGATGTTAGAAATGTGGTTATTAGGAGTTATAACAACAGAATTAAAAGAAATCCAAGGGGGAAAATAATCTCAAAAGCATACATTGTATATATGACAAAGTAACTAAGTATGGTCAACACTAGGGGCTTAAATTGTTAGTTTTTACTCCATAAAATTTTATACAAAGTCTTGCAACTGATAAGGAGTTCTTGAGGGCTCTGTAATTCCACGGGTACATTTAGATAATGAGTTTGTGTTACTCATAATACTGACACCATTCATTGTCATGTGTGATTCTATAAGTAGTAAAGGTCTTTACATTTGAAAGCATCCTTCTTGTTTCTTGTGAAACTTTTGATGACAAGAAGTTTTCAGGTTTTCCCCCCTAATAATAAATCAATGCAGTAAACTTTGACAGGTTGGAAAGTGAGGTTTCAATTTGTAGGAGCTTTTAAGCTGTCTCCAGTCTGTAACTTGGAGACATTCAATCAGTGCTTACATTTTAAAAATTCTTATATTCTAATAAAATATTTTGCCTTCATGTATTTAAAGAGTACCCAGATGTAGGCTTATTTTCTATTAGAAACAACATTTAAAAGGATAATTGAGAAGAAAGTTTGCCTTGTGAATCAACAGTTACTCTTTGTGATCTTTATCTAAAATCTTTAAAAAGTAAATGTTCAATTTGTTATCATTATAATCAAGTAAACAATTTTTTCCCACAAGGTTACATCTGTTTATGCTATTGTATTATCTGTTGAATGGTAGGATATGAAGTCTCTTTATTACAGTTTAGCTAAAGAAGTACCATGCCTGCGATGGAGCTGTCAATCAGCATTTAGTCATACAGTATCTATTTCTATTCCTGTTCTTCTTAGCACAGAAGGGCTATTATAGTCTACATTACGGCATAGCTACTTTGGATATAGATATCCTTGAGGGGCAGGGTTTATTTTGAAAGAAGATACTCAACATAACATGACACATCATTTAGACATCTTTAAAGGTATACATGCAGGTATTTCAAAGCAAAATATAGAAAAGGCTAATTTTCAACAGTGAACATTTTGTGAATGCATTTTCTTTTTTTCCTTACTTTATAGCACTGAAAAAGACCAAATGAGGTCATATGACTCTTCTGCAATTGAAAATGTCTATTTAAAGCAATCCCTGTGCAAACCTTCATTACATTATCACCTTGTGAAGGGCTGTCCTTTGTAAGGTATTACACATGTCAAAATTAGCAAAAGAAAACCATTTAAGGTCAAAGAGAAAGAAGAACAGTGCTGAAATACATTTATAAACACCTGAAAAGTCAATTTTTCCAGATGTCCAATAATATATATTTCCAAGTATACCAATATATATGGAATATGACTAAAAATTAACGAGACTGATTACCAACCACAAACATGAAAATCAGTCATGCAGCTGTATACCACACTGGATGTGCTTCCAGATGTGATGATAAAAATGGATACAACCTTTTAAAGCATGAGCCTTGGATATGCTGTACATATGGAACTCATTAGCTAAGCAAATGGATGTTAATCTTTATGACAGTCGATTGCTGTGCTGCATTCCGATCGAGAACTTATCAGCTGGTCTGACCTGATCATCAAGAGCATCATGACTTAAATTGCAGAACTCTTTTTCCTTCCTCTGCAATTCCATGAACTTAAAATGCACAAGAAAGTTCTTTCCAAATAAATAGCTGAAACATTTAAACTTCCATGTTCCCCATAGCTTTGCAGTAACTAGGTAATGGCATAAAAAGATTTAGAGTCACAGATTCCATTAGGAATTCAGCAAGATTAAGTATTTAATTTCTCATGTTCAGGACTAAGAAATTAATCTCATTTTCCCAACTGATTTACTTTCCATTGAATACCTAACAATGCTCATATATGAAAAGATCTAATTTTTTAAACAATAGGTGTTTTCAATCCATAGCGTATAAACAGCAGCTTCGGTAGATAGGAGGAGGATATCATATCATAGCTCAGGAAGAAACAGAGGCATCTCTAGTGTCCTAACATTGGTTCTCAGAAAAGTTATCATATTTGCCTATATAAGCATGGTATTACCATCAAGAAGCTGTTGCTTTGGGCTAGCTTGATTTATTATGAAAGGTGTGATAAACCACATCTACCCCTATGAAACAAACAGCTTGACACACTAGATATACTGCTGCTGCTGCTAAGTCACTTCAGTCGTGTCCGACTCTGTGCGACCCCATAGACGGCAGCCCACTAGGCTCCTCTGTCCCTGGGATTCTCCAGGCAAGAATACTGGAGTGGGTTGCCATTTCCTTCTCTAATGCATGAAAGTGAAAAGTGAAAATTAAATCTCTCAGTCGTCCCCGACTCTTAGTGACACCAAGGACTGCAGCCTACCAGACTCCTCCGTCCATGGGATTTTCCAGGCAAAAGTACTGAAGTGGGGTGCCATTGCCTTCTCCGAGATATACTGCAGAAAGATGCAATTCAAACTCCTCAGGGAATTCTGCCAGCACACGTCAACCTATTCAACAGTAATTTCTGTTTCTTAGGCAATTTTAGCTGAAGACAACCATTGTGCCAATATATTCTCTTTGCGATGTGCTTCATTGTCCCCCAGGGGTGGCAGATACCAATAAGCTGCATTTGTATTCTAATAATAACAGTTGGATAGAAACTGAAGATGGTCTCTTCAGAAAGAGACCGAATCATCTCTATTTTTGGTTAAAGTCTAGAGTATCATGAGCACTTAATTAATGAGTTCATGAAAGTAAATAAGTCACTTCCTTCCAGGGTTTTAGGTGCTATGGGAGTAAGTTTAATTCATTCAGTTCAGGATGGAACTACATAACATCTTAAAATTTATACTATATTTTTTTGGTGGCCTGGATTAAGAACTTCTTCAAAAAGTCTGACACTTTCATAAACAAGGTTATGATTAATATTTTGTTCATTAAGTATTAATGAAAACACTCTAAAAATAGGAGGGTATTACTTTTAAAATTAATCTGTAAAGAAAATAAAATCCAATATTGTGAATCTAAAATATTATTTACAGCCAGAGTAGATCATGATTGGCAACATGAAAAATAAAAGAATGAGGCAGACTGTTCCCTCTTAAGAAACGATACCGTGTTAAATGGACTGTGATGCATGGTAGAATGAGAGCCTTGGAGGACAGAGGCGGAGGGTTGGTCCTACTGATGAGGAGCAGGGATGAAAAACTTTAGCAACTTCAGCACAGCTTTTGCCAAAGAATATTCTACAGAATGCATGATTAAATATCAGATTCTTGAAGCCATTATTTCCTAGAGCCTTTTATGTGCTAGTATTCATTATCAATCTTTGCAAACAGGCACTAAGATGTAGCATTACTTAAATATTTTTGATCTTTGAATTTTTTTTCTTCAAGAAATATCTCTGATATGAATCTTCTATACAATTTTTATTTTGGGAAAATGAAGTTCTACTGACCTTAGTTTGGAGATGCAGGGCTGAAAGCCATAAAAATAAAGAGATGATGTCTACATTAAATTACTGATATCTAAGTTAGAGTAGGGGTGCTGGGGAAAAAGTGACAAGGACTCCAAAAGTTTTTTAAGGAATAGGATAAATGGACTTCAGTGAGTAATTAGAAAAGCATTCATACTTCAATGTTTAGAAGGCCAAGATAGGTGCAGGGCAATACATGAAATTTGGGAATCATTCACATAGACATAAATGTATGATATTGCCAAGGTTGATGAGGTTTCAGAGTTCATGTAGTGTGAGGAGAGAAGGGAATTTTATCTTCAGCTAAGCAGGTCTGCCTACCTGGAAGGACCAGACAAAAGGAAAAGAGATTTACTAGTAAATAGACAGTATGTGTGTATTAGTCACTCCATCGTGTCTGACTCTTTGTGACCCCACAGACTGTAGCCCACCAGGCTTCTCTGTCCATGGAATTCTCAAGACAAGACTACTGGAGTGGATTGCCATTCTCTTCTCCAGAGGAACTTCGCAACCCAGGGATCGAACCCTGGTCTACTGCATTGCAGGCAGATTCTTTACCATTTGAACTAAAGGGAAGGCTTATAATTTGTCTATATAAATAGACAGTAGATAGAGTATAATAATCAGCTTCCCTGGTGACTCAAACAGTAAAGGATCGGCCTGCAGTGTAGGACATTGGGTTCAGTCCCTGGGTCGGGAAGATCTCCTGGAGAAGGAAATGGCACCCCACTACAGTACTCCTGCCCAGAGAATTCCATGGACAGAGGAGCCTGGCAAGCTACAGTCCATGGGGTCACCAAGAGTTGGACGTGACTGAGACACTAACACTAAGAGTATAACAGGCATACAAGAAACAATTAGGGCAATGGGGAGAGTTTCAAGGGACAGTTTGGCTCGGATGGGATAGGAGAAAAACTAAAAGGATATCACGAGTTTAGGAGGTTGGAGGTTAATATTGTTGGAAACAGAATCTGATTGGCAAAGCTTCAGGAATGAAAGAGAAATGAAAACATGCTATTTTTTTTCAGAGTAGATTTAAAATTCTTTAGGAAAATAGTGGGTTGAAAAATAAGGTTTTATTGTCATTACCTGAGTGCATAAAATTTAGAATTTTGAAGTTTTTATGGATTTATAAAATTTCTTATTTCTAGCAATACTACTGGTCTTAAAATCTACTTTGTTTAATGTAAATATAATTATACTAGTATTTTTTGGTGTTTACATAGTGTATCTTTTTGCATTCTTTCTCCTTCAGTTTTTCTGCAAACTTATATTTAATGTGTGTCTTCTGTAAGCAGCACATATTCTAAAAATATAGTTTGCGAATTTTAATTGGAGTATTTAGTTCACTTAAATTTAATATAACCAATGACAAATTTGTATCTAATCTACCATCCATTTGTTTGCTTGCTCCAACTGTTCTGGGTTCCTTTTGTTTTTCTTTTCTTGCCTTCTTTTGTTTTATTCAAGTAATTTTTATTTTTCAATTTCTCCCAGAGTTTTTCCAATAGTCATGTACTGATGTGAGAGTTGGACCATGAAGAAGGCTGACAGTCAAAAAATTGATGCTTTCACCATTACTATTCAACATAGTTTTGGAAGTTTTGGCCACAGCAATCAGAGCAGAAAAAGAAATAAAAGGAATCCAAATTGGAAAAGAAGAAGTAAAGTTCTCACTGTTTGCAGATGACATGATCCTCTACATAGAAAACCCTAAAGACTCCACCAGAAAATTACTAGAACTAATCAATGACTATAGTAAAGTTGCAGGATATAAAATCAACACACAGAAATCCCTTGCATTCCTATACACTAATAATGAGAAAACAGAAAGAGAAATTAAGGAAACAATTCCATTCACCATTGCAACGGAAAGAATAAAATACTTAGGAATATATCTACCTAAAGAAACTAAAGACCTATATATAGAAAACTATAAAACACTGGTGAAAGAAATCAAAGAGGACACTAACAGATGGAGAAATATACCATGTTCATGGATTGGAAGAATCAATATAGTGAAAATGAGTATAGTACCCAAAGCAATCTATAGATTCAATGCAATCCCTATCAAGCTACCAACAGTATTCTTCACAGAGCTAGAACAATTAATTTCACAATTTGTATGGAAAGACAAAAAACCTCGAATAGCCAAAGCGATCTTGAGAAAGAAGAATGGAACTGGAGGAATCAACCTACCTGACTTCAGGCTCTACTACAAAGCCACAGTCATCAAGACAGTATGGTACTGGCACAAAGACAGAAATATAGATCAATGGAACAAAATAGAAAGCCCAGAGATAAATCCACGCACATATGGACACCTTATCTTAGACAAAGGAGGCAAGAATATACAATGGATTAAAGACAATCTCTTTAACAAGTGGTGCTGGGAAAACTGGTCAACCACTTGTAAATGAATGAAACTAGAACACTTTCTAACACCATACACAAAAATAAACTCAAAATGGATTAAAGATCTAAACGTAAGACCAGAAACTATAAAACTCCTAGAGGAGAACATAGGCAAAACACTCCCTGACATACATCACAGCAGGATCCTCTATGACCCACCTCCCAGAATATTGGAAATAAAAGCAAAAATAAACAAATGGGACCTAATTAACCTTAAAAGCTTCTGCACATCAAAGGAAACTATTAGCAAGGTGAAAAGACAGCCTTCAGAATGGGAGAAGATAATAGCAAATGAAGCAACTGACAAACAACTAATCTCGAGAATATACAAGCAACTCCTACAGCTCAACTCCAGAAAAATAAATGACCCAATCAAAAAATGGGCCAAAGAACTAAATAGACATTTCTCCAAAGAAGACATATGGATGGCTAACAAACACATGAAAAGATGCTCAACATCACTCATTATCAGAGAAATGCAAATCAAAACCATATGAGGTACCATTTCACACCAGTCAGAATGGCTGTGATCCAAAAGTCTACAAGTAATAAATGCTGGAGAGGGTGTGGAGAAAAGGGAACCCTCTTCCACTGTTGGTGGGAATGCAAACTAGTATAGCCACTATGGAGAACAGTGTGGAGATTCCTTAAAAAACTGGAAATAGAACTGCCTTATGATCCAGAAATCCCACTGCTGGGCATACACACTGAGGAAACCAGAAGGGAAAGAGACACGTGTACCCCAATGTTCATCGCAGCACTGTTTATAATAGCCAGGACATGGAAGCAACCTAGATGTCCATCAGCAGATGAATGGATAAGAAAGCGGTGGTACATATACACAATGGAGTATTACTCAGCCATTAAAAAGAATACATTTGAATCAGTTCTAATGAGGTGGATGAAACTGGAGCCTATTATACAGAGTGAAGTAAGCCAGAAAGAAAAACACTAATACAGTATACTAACGCATATATATGGAATTTAGAAAGATGGTAACAATAACCCTGTGTACGAGACAGCAAAAGAGACACTGATGTATAGAACAGTCTTATGGACTCTGTGAGAGAGGGAGAGGGTGGGAAGATTTGGGAGAATGGCATTGAAACATGTAAAATATCATGTATGAAACGAGTTGCCAGTCCAGGTTCAATGCACGATACTGGATGCTTGGGGCTGGTGCACTGGGACGACCCAGAGGGATGGAATGGGGAGGGAGGAGGGAGGAGGGTTCAGGATGGGGAACACATGTATACCTGTGGCAGATTCATTTTGATATTTGGCAAAACTAATACAATTATGTAAAGTTTAAAAATAAAATAAAATAAAATAAATAAAAATAAAATTACTAAAAAAAAAAAAAATTGATGCTTTTGAACTGTGGTACTGGAGAAGACTCTTGAGAGTCCCTTGGACAACAAAGCCATCAAACCAGTCAATCCTAAAGGAAATCAACCCTGAATATTCATTGGAAGGACTGATGCTGAAGCTGAAGCTCCAATATTTTGGCCATCTGATATGAAGAGCCAACTCATTGGAAAAGAAACTGATGCCGGGAAAGATTGAGGGCAGGAAGAGAAGGGGGAAGCAGAGGACGAGATGGTTGGGTGGCATCACTGACTCAAAGGACATGAATTTGAGCAAACTGGGAGATAGTGGAGGGCAGAGAAGCCTGGAAGTGCAGCAGTACATGGAGTAACAAAGAGTTGGACACGACTTAGTGACTGTTGTTCTCGACTTGAACAACAACATATAGGACTGGAATTTTTGGATAACAGACTAGGTGCATGTTTAGTCTCAGTAGTTACTACAAATAGATTTCAAATGTATTAGTACAACTTACATTCCCATCAATGATGTATTAATTTACAATTGATCCATTCTTCCCATTATTTGATATTGCACTTTTCTTTTTACTTTAGCCATTCTTGTGGGTATATTTTGAAATAATATTGTGCATTTAGTTTCCATGTTTAGTAATGGAGTTAAATACGCTTTTATATGCTTATTGTTCATTTGGATAGATTTGTATTTGTGAAATGCCTGTTGAGTTCTTTTGCTTGTTTTAAAATTGAGTTGTCTTTTTTTTGGTTGGAATTCCATATATGTAATGAATTTAAGTCCTTTGTTGGACAGAGGCATTGCAAACATCTTCCCCTAGTTTCTGATTTGTCTTTCACCCTCTGAATAATAAATTTTGATGAACAGATGCTATAGATTTTAATTAAATCTAATTTATCTAAATCTTATAAAGTTGTTTTATATATATATATATCCTGCAAAAGAAATGCTTGCCTATCTCAAACTCACAAATAGTTTCCTCTGTTTCCTTCTAAAATGACTTCAGTTCAGTTCAGTTCAGTTCAGTCACTCAGTCATGCCTAACCCCTCGCGATCCCATTGACTGAAGCATGCCAGGCCTCGCTGTCCATCACCAACTCCCGGAGCCTATTCAAACTCATATCAATCGCATCGACGATGCCATCCAACCAACTCATCCTCTGTCATCCCCTTCTCCTATCACCTTCAATCCTTCCCAGCATCAGGGTCTTTTCCAATGAGTCAGTTCTTCCCCAGTGAGTCAGTTCTTCCCATCAAGTGGCCAAAGTACTGGAGTTTCAGCTTCAACATCAGTCCTTCCAATGAATATTCAGGACTGCTTTCCTTTAGCATTGACTGGTTGGATCACCTTGCAGTTCAAGGGACTCTCAAGAGTCGTCTCCAACACCACAGTTCAAAAGCATCAATTCTTCGGTGCTCAGCTTTCTTTATAGTCCAACTCTCATATCCATACATGACCACTGGAAAAACCATAGCTTTGACTAGACAGACCTTTGTTGGCAAAGCAATGTCTCTGCTTTCAAATATGCTGTCTAGGTTGGTCATAGTTTTCTTCCAAGGAGCAAGTATCTCTTAATTTCATGGCTGCAGTAACCATCTGCACTGATTTTGGGGTGCAGAAAAATAAAGTCTTTCGCTGTTTCCATTGTTTCCCCATCTATTTGCCATGAAGTGATGAGACCAGATGCCATGATCTTAGTTTTCTGAATGTTGAGTTTTAAGCCAACTTTTTCACTCTCCTCTTTCACTTTCATCAAGAGGCTCTTTAGTTCTTCTTCACTTTCTGCCATAAGGGTGATGTCATCTGTGAATCTGAGGTTACTGATATTTCTCCCAGCAATCTTGATTCCAGCTTGTGCTTCATCCAGCCTGGCATTTCTCATGATGTACTCTGCATATAAGTTAAATAAGCAGGGTGACAATATACAGCCTTGCTGCTGCTGCTGCTAAGTTGCTTCAGTCATGTCCGACTTTGTGCAACCCCATAAACGGCAGCCCACGAGGCTCCCCTGTCCCCGGGATTCTCTAGGCAAGAACACTGGAGTAGGTTGCCATTTCCTTCTCCAATGCATGAAAGTGAAAAGTGAAAGTAAGTCACTCAGTCATGTCCAACTCCTAGCGACCCCATGGACTGCAGCCTACCAGGCTCCTCCATCCATGGGATTTTGCCATTGCCATCTCGTATATAGCCTTGACATACTCCTTTCCTGATTTGGAACCAGTCTGTTGTTCCATATCCAGTTCTAACTGTTGCTTCTTGACCTGCATACAGATTTCTCAGGAGGCAGGTCAGGTGGTCTGATATTCCCATCTCTTGAAGAATTTTCCACAGTTTGTTGTGTACCACACAGTCAAAGGCTTTGGCATAGTCGATAAAGCGCAAGTAGATGTTTTTCTGGAACTCTCTTGCTTTTTCGATGATCCAGAAGATGTTGGCAATTTGATCTCTGGTTCCTCTGCCTTTTCTAAATCCAGCTTGAACATCTGGAAGTTCACGGTTCACATACTGTTGAAGCCTGGCTTGGAGAATTTTGAGCATTACTTTGCTATCGTATGAGATTAGTGCAATTGTGCAGTAGTTTTAATATTCTTTGGTATTACCTTTCTTTCTTTTCTAGATGACTTAATTTAAAATTTTCACATTTTGGTATGATCCATTCACTTTGAAAGAATCTTTGCCTATAGTGTAAAGTAGGGAAGAATATATGTTTTCCATGTATTAATTTTAGAAAGACTATACTTCTTAACCCTATAATTGTAGTGGTGGCTTTTTGCCAATCTTTATGCAATATCATACTACCTAATTGCTCTAACTTTATAATGAATCTTGATATCTGGTAGTGTATCTAGCTTTCTTCTTCTTCAAGGTTGCTTTTTTCCCCTAGATTTTATATTCCTCCATAGAAACATTAGAATCAGCTTTTAAATTTCCACACACAAAATATTTGGGGGGAATTTTGATTGGGATTCTATTGAATTTTATTTACCTTGAGTAACAATTGACATAACAATAGTGAGTCTTCTAATTGGTGAAGATGGCATATTCCTCCACTTAAGTCTTTGAGTGCTTTACTTTTTGTGTTTGTTCTTCTTGAGGTTGATATCACAAATTCTTTTGTGTTTCTATGTCATTGTTTAGATTGAAAATTCTCTTCTGTTGACTCTATGAATATTTCTTTCCCTATTCTTACTTTTCTCTTTTTTTCTGATACTACACATACACATGATTTAGTCATTTATCACATACCATATGTCTATTATTTTGCTTTCTATATTTTACGTCCTTCATTCTTTCTGTGCTTCAGTTTGGATATTTTCTCCTGACCTACATTTCTTTTTACTGACCCTCTTTTCTATAGAAGTTATGTCATGCTGAAAAAATCTTTGTCTGACTCCTCCTAATCTTTCATTCTGCAGAAAGCAAAACATTTAAAAAATGTATCTTCCATAAAACTCATTTGTGTTCTGAATAATTATTGTTTCTCATCTTTAGTGTATCAATTTGCTTATTTTACACAGACCAGTTTCCTGCTGAAAATGTCAAGAGTATGTCTTACTTTCTTGAAAATGTTTTTTATATTTATTTAAAAACCTGATTCAATCAGTCCATCCTAAAGGAAATCAGTCCTGAATATTCACTGGAAGGACTGATGTTGAAGCTGAAACTCCAATACTTGGGCCACCTGATGCGAAGAGCTGACTCATTTGAAAAGACCCTGATGCTGTGAGAGATTGAAGGCAGGAGGAGAAGGGGATGACAGAGGATGAGATGGCTGGATGGCATCACCGACTCAATGCGCATGAGTTTGAGTACACTCTGGGAGTTGGTGATGGACAGGGAGGCCTGGCATGCTGCCATCCACCAGAGTCACAAAGAGTCAGACCTGACTGAGTGACTAGACTGAACTGAACTGAGGAACTTGATAACTCCAGTATCTGTATCATCTGTGGATCTAATTGTATTGTCTATTTTTTTCTCTTAATTTTGGACCTTTTAGTTTTTGTATCCTGGCAAGGCAGAGAAATTTTTGTTAAATGTCAGACATCATGTATGAAAGTCAATAGAGCTAATTTGTGGCTCAGACTCTGATGGATGAACTCTTTCCCCAGAGAGTATTTACTTCTGATGCTAGTAGGTAATCAGGCTAGGGGCAGATTGCCCTAGTTCAACCCAGTTATTGACCCCTTAACTTTGTGAGATTGCTTCTTGGTTTAAGCCTAAAGGAAGAACTTTAGACTCCAGTTAGGATTCAACTGATTTGTGGCTGAATTTCTGTTTTGTGAAATAGTATTTTGTGAATAAATTCTGTATTGTGAATAAATTCCTTTATTCTTGAGTATAAACCTTCAGAGTTCTAACTAGAAGACTAGAGGTGAGAATCCTTCCTCTCTAGTGGGTTTTCAATGTCAATATTTAAGAACTTAGAGACATCCATTTGTGCAACCAAAAGGCCTGAAATTTGAAGGATATGAAGAAAATGTAAGTGGATTACTTTGCTACTCTGAAAACAGTAAATGGAGATATTATAATAAAGTTTATACCTGACAACATGTGATTATGGAAAATACGTGGCTAGGACAGCTATTTGAATCATGTTGACATCTGACAAGAGGAAAATATTGTAAATGAAAATAATCAAGAAGAGTTCTGAAGGGGAGATGACCATATGGGGAATAAAGTATAGGAGAAGTTGGACAGGTAAGAAAAATATGAAATTTATGCTTTCTTGAAATCTTTTATTTTTCTAAAAAGAATAGAATCATTTCAATATTTGAAAACATTATGTCTATAAAAATTTGAGGTTTAAATTACTATACAGCAGTTAAACTTAAAATCTCAGACTTTATCTTTTCTAATTATCAGTCAAATCTGGCACTTTCTCTAATTTTCATTTCTGTTCTGGCCTGAGTAAGACTGGCATTCTGAATTTAATTGCACTCAGCTTGATTGCTTTTTGATTTTTGACTCATTATTTGAGTGAATAAGTCAAAATGTTAGAAGTGGGCAGGGAGTTCTAATACGTGAAAACTTGAAAGCATGCCTCCTGACTAGCTTGCTGAATTGGAGAGTCAGAATTGACCCAGATCAAATTTGACTCGATAGGAAAGATATATGAATATTGAGTATTTGTTTTTCTTGACTCTATTCTCCTCACTGTTTATCACAATAAGGCAAACATCATACTGACATCCAATCAGAGGTAGGAGTATGAGTGCTGATGGAGAATGTGCACCATCGACATGTAAACATGTGTCTACTACTTAAAAATATAAATGAGACTTCCAAATCCCTCATCAGTTTCTAGATTTTTTTCCTATATCAATAGGTTAGAAGAAAGAAAGACAATGTATTTATGATTATATAATTGACAAGATAATACCTGAATTTTAAGTATAACTGCAAAAGAACCGAGAGACAACTTCATAAGGCAATCCAGTAATGTAACTGGTTGCTGTAGGCAGAAGAGCCATAAGTCAATCTTCACATCCAATGAGAATGAATTATTAGACTGGAATCAAATGTTTAAAAATTAGAATAATTACTAAAGATACTTTTGGATAAAGAAATCTGTAACACTTGGGAAATAATCTATATATTTATCTGAAACTACTTAGGATCTGGTGGAATGAATGAAAGAATTGTTTTAGAGAAATAGGTTATGAGCCTAAAAGAAATGTAACAGTCACATATTTTAAATCATTTCTCTCTGTGTGAATCCTCAAACATTTCTGGAGACAAGAGATTGTGTGTGTATGTGTGTAGGGGGAGGGGTGGTATTAACTTATTCAAATAGAGAGCAGTTTAATGAAATCAGAAGTTTATGTGAGACCAAGATTTTCACTGATAAATAAGAAAATGCAAATGCACAAATTTGAAGTATTTTTTCACAAAATCAGCTCTAGTAATTGATGAGAATATTTTTGTTGCTGTTTCTATTCTTTTGAGTTAATACCTATGATATAAATTTTTTCCAGCTCTAATATTTTCCCACTCTTGGTATGCTTTACTCCAAAGAACAGAATTCACATCTCCTTTCCTTTTGAAATACTTATCTTTGGATTGGTCATGCCTATCACATGAAGCCCTGTTCATATGAGAATCACGGTATCAATTCTCTTCAAAAACCCATTTTATCCCACTGGCAATGGATAACACAGTGTGGAATCTGTGCAAACGTAAGCTCTGGAAACCAAATTCTCCTGGATGCTAACAATGCTTCCCCGGGGCATAATGAGAATGATCTCAATTCACCTCCTCTCCAAACTCTAACTAGACACAGGAAGCCCTTTGGCCATCAGCAGTGGAGTTTCATTAAAGCCACCTCACTTTAGGTGTAACAAAGCTCCTTCCAGGAAGTAAACCAAAAACTCTAGTCAGGCTGTAGAATTGTCCAAACATCGGTGTCCCTCTTTTCACACAGCACAAAATTGTGTAATGGCACCAGAGGCTCTTTAGCAAGCTCAGGACCCTATAGAGCAACAAAGACTGAGCTGCTGCTGCTGCTGCATCGCTTCATTCGTGTCCGACTCTGTGCGACCCCATAGACGGCAGCCCACTGGGCTCCCCCGTCCCTGGGATTCTCCAGGCAAGAACACTGGAGTGGGTTGCCATTTCCTTCTCCAATGCATGAAAGTGAAAAGAGAAAGTGAAGTCGCTCAGTCGTCTCTGACTCTTAGTGACCCCATGGACTGCAGCCCACCAGGCTCCTCCTTCCATGGGATTCTCCAGGCAAGAGTACTGGAGTGGGATTCCATTGCCTTCTCCAAAGACTGAGCTAAAAATCACGAAATTTCTGACTGAAGCTAAAGTTGAATTGCTGTTTCAACTCTTCCCTCAAGAAAAGTAGCCAACTAATCTGCATGGATCTTTTTGGAAAATAATTCCTGTTACTGAAATGATTGCTAGGGAGGATAAATGAAGCATTAACACATGTATATCTGTGGCGGATTCATTTTGATATTTGGCAAAACTAATACAATTATGTAAAGTTTAAAAATAAAAGAAAAAGAAAAAAAAAAAAGAAAAAAAAATCTAAACCTGGCACATTTAAGAATTTTACTTCTCAGGGCCATCAAGGCTAGAAATCCCTAGAAGAGGAATTTCTCAAGGTTTTTCTTAGTGCCTAACTGGTGTTCAAATTAAGCTAGCAAAACCTGAGGGATGATTGTTCAGGAAATAACAAGTCAGAGACCTATCCCAAATAGGCCTTCCTTCTTTTAATCAGATATTAAAATCAGCTCCACTGCAGAGAATGTCAGCATAAATTTCCTTTACCTAAAATTCTCTGTTTCTCTTGTCAAGTCTCCTCCAGGAAGCTCAGAAGCTAAGTGATAACTGGCATGACTTGTCAGGAGCACTGATACCTTCTGAAGATTAGGGACTCAGAATAGCCATAGAAGGAAGGAAGCTGGCCAGTACTTCACTTTTATTAATAATAAAGGAAAGAGAAAGAAATCAGATTACAGCAGCACTTTACTATGGAGCTTTTACAGCTTATTGCAAAATATCTAATATCCTCGCGCCTCCCTTCAGTTCCTCTGAAACCATTTGCCTTCTCTTTACAAGGAGTCAAGTGCTTAGTTGCTATCACTTCCTCACCCTTCCTTGTTGCTTGGGTCAAATTGCAATATATGGCTTGAGTTTTATTTTGTTTTCTTTACTTTTTAGGTAAGGGAAGAAAAGTAAAAATATTATCGTCCAGACGACATATACATGAATTGTTATTTGTGTGAGCAGGTAAAAATGACATGGACCTTAATCTGAAATTTCATACGTAGTTGGCATAATATATATACCATGCTCCTATCTAGCTTTTCTTCCTCATTCAGTCTGTATTCAAGTTCTGAAAATTGATACCAACATTCTGGAAAAAAATAGCTGCCTACTTTTGACTTCTAGGAACTGCTCCACTTGTAAAACTCTTTTGTGCTCTACTCTGAAATATTTACTTATGTAAAGTATCAAGCAATGAAAGGACATATTGTTCAAGTATGTATTAAGACAGCTACGCATACTGTTATGAAATTTACATTCTAATGGAACACATAATTGTTGTACAATTATAAATAAGAACCTAACACTATGTTCCAGTTATGGTATTGACAATTCCACATATTTATACAATGAGTAAAAGTCAAAAGATATTTCTAAAATATTTTGGTAGATAAATATTTAGTGTTTTAATAGTTTCATATTTCTGAAAACAGAAGATAAGTATTAAATCATAGAAAGATATCATTAATGGAGACTTAGCAAATACAATTAAAAAGAAAAATAGATAATTTAGTACACTGCATGAATATTTTATTGTAAAGAACAAGTAATCAATGATCACACTATTCTACCTGAGAAAAGAAAAGAATCTGTGTGTTCTCTTTGAAGAATTAAGGTGATAAGATGAGAGATTTAAGGTGATATAATTCAACCAGAGTGGAAACCTGTCTTTTGCCTCCTGTTTCAATAAACAAATTGATCCTACCTGCTTTTGACATACTTGTATCTGTCACTGCCCTTCTCCTGGACATCTTCCATGTGAATCAAAATGCCTGATCAACTAAAATTGCTGTGCTGATACTTCATGACTTTGGAGCAATTAGAAATACATGACTGCTTATAACCATTCTTTTCTAATAAGATATTAGAGATGTTTTTTCATAATAAGAGTCTTCCCCTTCCCTCCGCCCCCCGCCTGGAGCAGATACAGTAAACAAGAGTCAAACATATGCAGAAATATGTAATTTAAAATTTTATGTTGCATTTCATTGAAATGTTAACTGAATAATATTGCTTTGGCACATATGTTATATTCATGTCAATATGCTTCATATGCTAAAAAGATCTGTGCTAGAGTGCCTATCCTTCCTTGTTTACAAAAGAACTAACCAGCTGTGTAAGTTCATAGAAGAGAGGAATTGAATTAAGAAAGTTCTAGGACCAGTTCAGATTATTCACCTACACTGAAATAATGAATTCTGTGGTTTACTATAGAAAATAAAATATATATCTGAGGATGATATTCACTGGATGCCCCAGTTGAGAAGGGTCATTCAGTTGAATTAAATGTCAGAAGGTTATTTCCCTTTCTTTTTTTTTCCTTTTTGTAAACTATGTAAAATTTCTTCCATTCACGTTCTTTATTGATGCTATTTTGCCAGTAGGTTAAATATTTATAACTACACACACACTATAGCCACTAAGTTATAGCAAAAGTTGTAAAATGAGTACTAATGTATAACATTTGGTTCACATGTAGTATGATAGGAAGAATTCTGAGGCTTTCTATCATATGTGAGCCCAGATACTTAAATCAATTGATTCTTCAGTCAGCTAAGACTGTATAACTAGCCACAGCAATGCAAGAAGTCAGCTTGGAATGTTAATTCCCTGGTCTTTTGAATAGTTCCAGATCCAAATTTGGCAGTATAATATCCAAAATTTTTCATGGCCATACTTGACTAATTTGACCAAAACACCTTTCCTTCTCTTTCTCTCATCTTGGAAAATTCTCTGTCAATTCCATAGCAAGAAGATCCAGAGCAGATAGAACAGCTTAGCCACAAATCATCCAGAAAAACTCCGGAATTTTGCTCTATCAAGATGGCTTCCTCATGGCTGATGTAGTCCTTTTAATTTATAATATCCCATCAAATATTTTACTACAAAGCTTTTTGAAAGTCTTCTATGTTATCAGAAATCAGACATCCAATAACATCTGCTTGTCTAAATAATGTTAAGATAAAATTGTTTGCATAGTAAATCATATTTGTTTTCAGCAATTTACCTCGAATATGTGAATGAAATAATGTTGTAGCCACGTTATGAGCATTGTTTGTTTTTTCCTAAAGTCAAAAGAGTGTTGGATAATTACCTTCTTCGTAAGTATTCTTGAATATGTAAAATGTATACTGCTATGTGAGGACTGTCTTTGTAAATAAAACCTATTCAGACATATTGGAAGGAAAAGGCCGTAATCCATATCTTTTAATCTGAACAGCTATTTCTTTTTTGTGATCCTATAGGATAGGATTTCCTAGATGTTAAGTGCTGTTCTATTTCTCTGAGGTGATCTTGGAAATGGAGTGTTTGAGATTTTTTGCTTATCTTGATACAAGCCAACCCATTCCTGCTTTGTAATACTTTAGTTTTATATCTGAGATTTTAAACTAGGTCCTTGAATAGAAGTTGTGTTACCAAATTCTAAAAAGTGAAGACAAGTTAATTCTAAGTGGGGCTTTATTTGATTCTATTATCTATATACTCAGAAATTACTCACTTTACTAAAAAGTTTGGATTGGGAAAAATAAAAATGAAAAAATTCATTGAGTAATATTAATGGGATATGGACATTTCTTATCATTTTTTTCACCATCAAATATTGGGAAACTAATATACTGATAGCATTATGATATGTATACATGGATAGTGTTTTCTGTTGTGCTTTGGAATAAATATTCCAAATATATAGTTGTTTCTAAGTTTTCAGACATGAATTAGTAATAGTACAGACACATTTTATTTTTATTTGTAGTAAAAAAAATTTTATAAATATAGCTGATATAAAGCAATTAATCACTTTTAAACATGTAAATGAAAATACTGCCTCAGACAGTGATTGGAACTTATTATGAAAAGAAATTGTTTCAGTGATGGGAGAGAAAGCCCCAGTGAAGAAATCAGGAGGTGAAAACAAATATTCCTATACAACAATGAAAAATCTTTTAAGCATGAAGAAACTGTAATATATGTGGCACTTGTAGGTACAGTAAGATAAAACATCCAGGAGCCAGTAAATTTTTTCATGCTGTCAGAGTATTCAACGGTACATATGAGCTGTCGTACTTCAGTCATCAACATCCGAAGAAGCTTAGCATTTTAGAAAACAACCTCCTAACAGAAACAATTCAACTTCATCTTAACACGCATATGGATACTAACAGATTAAGTAAAATAGCAATTTTCAGTCTCTGTCAGTTTCTTTACTGTCTTTTTCTACATCCTTTTTGACCAGAGTCCTGTAGCCTATGTATCAACATCCTCTTTTTTCCTTTCTGCTCAGACAGGAAGAGGGTAAGGAGCTGGAGAAGCGAGGGAGAGCAAGAGGGAGAAGGAATCAGAAAAGCCAGGAAATACTAAAAGCAACAGGGTGGTATGGGTCTCAGAATTCCTTGTGATCAAGTTAGTTTCTGTTAGCAATGGGATTTACTATGGGTTTCTCTGGGGAGAAAGAAGCAGAAAATGGAAATCTTCAGAAAGTGTGTACACTCACCATGTACCCCAAACTATCCTTAATTTGTAGGACATTCTGGAACCACCACTCACATAGAACATTAATACAGATTTCATCTCTTGTGTAGAAAGTCAAAGAATCTACGAATTTATTAAATTAGAAAAAGAAAAACAAATATTGTGTATTAATGCATATATATAGACTCTAGAAAAATGGTACTGAGAACCTACCTGGAGGGCAGCTGTGGAGACACAGACACAGAGAACAGTCTTGTGGACAAGGGGAGGAAGGAGAGGGTGGGAAGAACAGAGAGTAGCATGGAAACATGTACATTACCATATGTAAAATAGATAGCTGGTGGGAATTTGCTATATGACTCAGGGAGCTCAAACTGGTGCTCTGTGACAACCTAGAGGGATGATATGGGGTGGGAGGTGGGCGAAAGTCTCAAGAGGGAGGAGGCATTTGTATCAGATCAGATCAGTCGCTCAGTCGTGTCCAACTCTTTGTGACCCCATGAATTGCAGCACGCCAGGCCTCCCTGTCCATCACCAACTCCCGGAGTTCACTGAGACTCACGTCCATCGAGTCAGTGATGCCATCCAGCCATCTCATCCTCTGTCGTCCCCTTCTCCTCCTGCCCCCAATCCCTCCCAGCATCAGGGTCTTTTCCAATGAATCAACTCTTCGCATGAGGTGGCCAAAGTACTGGAGTTTCAGCTTCAGCATCATTCCTTCCAAAGAAATCCCAGGGCTGATCTCCTTCAGAATGGACTTGTTGGATCTCCTTGCAGTCCAAGGGACTCTCAAGAGTCTTCTCCAACACCACAGTTCAAAAGCATCAATTCTTCGGCACTTAGCCTTCTTCACAGGCCAACTCTCACATCCATACATGACCACTGGAAAAACAATAGCCTTGACTAGACGAACTTTTGTTGGCAAAGTAATGTCTCTGCTTTTCAATATGCTATCTAGGTTGGTCATAACTTTCCTTCCAAGGAGCAAGCGTCTTTTAATTTCATGGCTGCAGTCACCATCTGCAGTGATTTTGGAGCCCAGAAAAATAAAGTCTGACACTGTTTCCACTGTTTCCCCATCTATTTCCCATGAAGTGATGGGACCGGATGCCATGATCTTCGTTTTCTGAATGTTGAGCTTTAAGCCAACTTTTTCACTCTCCACTTTCACTTTCATCAAGAGGCTTTTGAGTTCCTCTTCACTTTCTGCCATAAGGGTGGTGTCATCTGCATATCTGAGGTTATTGATATTTCTCCCGCCTATCTTGATCCCAGCTTGTGTTTCTTCCAGTCCAGCGTTTCTCATGATGTACTCTGCATATAAGTTAAATAAACAGGGTGACAATATACAGCCTTGACGAACTCCTTTTCCTATTTGGAACCAGTCTGTTGTTCCATGTCCAGTTCTAACTGCTGCTTCCTGACCTGCATACAAATTTCTCAAGAGGCAGATCAGGTGGTCTGGTATTCCCATCTCTTGAAGAATTTTCCACGGTTTATTGTGATCCACACAGTCAAAGGCTTTACCTATGGCTAATTCATGTTGATGCATGGCAGAAACCAACACAATATTGTAAAGCAATTATCTTTCATTTTAAAATAAAATAGTTTTTTTTTTTAAATAAAGCTGAATCAGTTTGCCTATCCTAACCTCTTTCATACGCCCCCATACTCCCCTAATGAGTAAAGCAAATTCTGTTTTGTAATTCTAAATGTAAAACTAGGAATAATACCAGATTGGCTGAACTACATTTATTAATTCTATAATCCTTTATATTTTATAGAATTTTACATTATTAAATATAATGGTGTATACAGGTAAAGATGATTAATGCTTCAATATTTCACCAATTATATATTCTTTCTAAGATAAGGATTATCACACTTATTACTTACTTTTCATTGCAGTGACCTTTATAATACTAGCATTTAGGGATAAAGCACTCAGATAAGATTCCTCCATTGGAATCCCAATACCATTGTTTCAAAGTTAGAACCATATATAAACATATATTGTTATATAAAATATATATATTGAAAATCTAATATGTTTGATATATTTATCTCACACATTTGCTTCCCATGTGGTACAGTGATAAAGAATCTCCCTGCTCATGCTGGAGACACAAGTGATACAGGTTCAATCCCTGGGTTGGGAAGGTCCCATGGAATAGAAATGGCAACCCACTCCAGTATTCTTGCCTGGAAAACTCCACAGACAGAGGAACTTGGCAGGCTACAGTCAATGGGATCGCAAAGAATTGGACATGACTCAGCAACTGACCATGTTATATTCTCTCAGGGGACAGAGAATGATTAGAACATTTATATAATAAATCCATCACTGAAATATATGTACTATATGTCCCTGTGTATGAGACAAGCAAGATACACTTCTTATCTTCAAGGAGCATACAGTTTTTAGGGAAGACAAAAATTTAATTACTTACTATTCAAAATGTGATCTTAAGATCAGCACATGGGCATCATCTGGCAGCTTGTTAAAACTGTAGAATCTCAGACTGGACCTACTGAAGTGGAACATGCATTTTCACAGAATCCCCAGGTGATTTATATGTACTTCAGAGTTTGAGAAACACCATTTTTATTCGAACCTTAGAAGTTTACTGTCCTAAAACCTAGAAGAAACAAAGAGATGGAGAAATTAGAAGATAAGAAGGTAGCAAGATGGGGTGGGAAGATCTTGGTGCCTACACTGTGTTCTTCAAACAAGAGAGATCACCAGTCTGGCACCTTTTACTCGCATAAAAATAATTTTTAAGGAATATTTGTTTTTGAATATTTCTGGTTTACATATCATTTGGAAAAACAACCATATCACTCTTAACAATGTCAGCCAATCAGAAATATGACCATATAAATCCATATGAAAGGGAAGTTTTACTTTTTATTTGTCTATCCTATGGTTTGCAGAGGAATGAGTGACCACAGTAGCTTATAAGAAGAGCTTTGTCAGTTACTGCAATTCTTCACTTATGAGTTCAGGAAAATTGTTACAAGTTTCTACCTCAAGATGTCAATCCAGATTACGCCAGTGGAACCAGTTCATATAAAGATGATCATTTTGAAACTGAGGCATTTAAAAATCATCTTCATGTTGTTTGCAAAGCTTCAAATAGTTACAGGAACTAAAAAGGTCACAGCAGTACTTGTTTCTATCAATACCTCGGCCGGTCTCCCTCTTCCCACAGCCTTCTCCATTGAGGCCACTGTGAACATGCTGACTGCAGCCAAGAGAATCACTGAATTAGCACATTCTCCACTTTGTCTCTATGTGTCTTTACATGTCTAACATGTTTACACATTACATGTGTGTTCTCTCTGCCACATGAAGGTCAAATAAGGGCTAACTTAGGAAATATTTTTTCTGATTATGACTGCATATATATATATAAATAATATGTAAGAATCACATATAAAGGCTTACAGAAATGTGTAGCATATTAATTCATGATTCTACAGGTAATACATGGACACAAAAGTAAAAGCAAGGCTAGTACTTTTCAGGGCATATGGAGGCATTAAATTACTTTAAAATTATTCTTAATATTTATCATATTTATCTTGTGGTATATCTCAAAAAGCAAAGATCTTTGTGATATAATAGTTATTATCTGGATCCAAATTAGGAAAATAACAAATAGTTGCAAAGGAAAAAGCTTTATTTCTGGAACTTAATCTAGTTATTTTATTAATAATTATTTAATTAGGCATAAACATTTTTAGTTTTTGCATGTCTTTTTTATTCTTTATATATCAGTTTTCAGATTTGTTATAGTTATAATACAGTGTCATTGTTTATGTTTTATATCAGTTCAATTGAGATTTTCTTCCTAGGAGGAAAAAACTCAGGTCAAAATGCTTGGATACAAATTCTGACTTTAGAAATTAGAAAAAGTAAATAAGATTTTATATGCCCTATAAGAATATTTTACAAAAAAAAGGAATATCTTACAAAGGACTTAATGAGTTTTTCTTAATGAGTTTTACATGTCTCAAGTATTTCTAAATTAATCACCTTCTGAATTGCAATCTCATTACTAGGAACTTTTTGTAGTTTTATTCCAAACAGTAACTTTCATTATAAATAGGATTAGATTTATCCCAATTATATAATAGCCTTCATAAATCCTCTTCTGCAACTGCCAGTGATGAATTTGTTATACTTAAAATCTTCCTATTTATATTTAGCTGGGAGCTGATGTTTGTTCAACTAGGGCCTATCCAGGAAAACATAATCCATTTCAATAGTTTACAAGGAAGGGAATTTAATGCAGGGAATTAATTGCACAGGTGATAGAATAGTGGAGAACATAACTGTTAACAATAGAAATAGAGTAACTTATAGACCAACACCATCAGGAATTCACTAACATTCTTTTGATTTTTCAAAATCAAAGAGGAGGAAACCAGAAGACTGGAGCCCAGAATGTGAGTGTCTCTGGCTGGATGATAGACTATGGTGGCCCTGGAGAGTGGCAGCTGAAGTCACAAAAGAGACAAGCTGCTACCAGTGAAACTGCTTAACATGGGGATATTCTAGCTGCCTCCCTCATCTGGCCCTCCATCTCTTATATTCACTTCCCACTCAAGAAGTCAGCTAGCAGGGGAGCCAAGAAAATCAGCCTTCTGGGGTCAGAAGGAGGAGGAATCGATCTGCTGGCAAACAGGCCTAGGACCTGCAAGATAATCTTCCAGGTTTTTGCAAACAAATGTAAAAGCTAAAGTTTTAAAAGCAATTTGTGACAGTGAAGATAGGAATGCACACACTGCCCTCCAGCTTAACCCTCCTGAGAAATTTAGCACCTGCATTTTTCACTCATCAAAGAGGGCAGAGAATAGCAAAAGAAATCATAGCAGAAGGAGAATTGCATTAATCAAAGCAATTTCTGGTAAAAGGAGACATGGAAATTTCCAAGCAAGTTAACAGAAAGAAGCTACACTCTTGAAATCACTGAATTGAAAACAAAGCTTCAGCTGATAACTATATGATTTGACAAAGATACTTCAAATTGCTCAGGAAAATCTCTTTCTTTACAGTAATGTTTCAGGCTATTTAAAACAGAATCTCAGTCGAGGAACTAAACAAAGATGCTAGGATTGGACACAGAAGACAGATGAATTTGGCTGTTAGCCATGTAAGAATAGAAGCCAAAATTATGCTGACTAAAAATGGAGCCAAGCGATGTCATATAGATTTGAAAACTGTGTTGTGCCAAGGAAGATGTTAATGTTTTTCAATTTTCAGGTTTAGTAAGGATCATAAGTTGTTTGATTTCTTAATCTAGTTTATATATCCTAAATATCTCTGTAACTTTGCTAGCCACCTCCCTTCTTCTTTTTTTTTTTTTCCTTCATTTCTTGATCTGACAGTTTGGTCTAGATTCCAAACGTGAGCGTGGGTGGCATGTTCCAGAATTTTGGTTCATTTAGGTATATTCTATTGACTTGTGTTGCATGATTTATCAGATGCTATTAGCTCAATGAAGTAAAGATATTTAAAAATTCTTTATAGCTTTTGTTTAGAATACAGACTAAGTCAGTGATACCCTTGAAGGAGATACACTGGGACTTTAGTGGATGTGAGGGGCTTCCCTGGTCGCTCAGACAGTAAAGAATCTGCCTGCAATTCAGGAGGCCCATGTTTGATTCCTGGGTCAGGAAGATCCCCTGGAGAAGGGAATGGCTACCCACTCCAGTGTTCTTGCCTGGAGAATTCCATGGACAGAGGAGCCTGGTGGGCTACAGTCCATGGGTTGCAAAGAGTCAGACACAACTGAAAGACTAACAGTTTCACTTTTTTTTTTTTTAAACTGGATGTAAAGGGCTCAAGGGATGTTTCCGACTTTCTCTTCTTGTGCCCTATAACTGAGATAAAGAACAAGGATCATCTTTGTTTAGTGTAAAGATACAGAGTTACTAGATCAAAGAAATATGTGGTGAAATCATTTGCAAGGATGGAATTTGTGAGCATATTTTTGAACATGTTCAAAAGTTCACTTGAGGCCTGTTAACATTTCCTAACATTTTAAATCTCTATGGTGATTATTATTACATTTGGTATCCTCAGATAAAAAATTAAGCTTAACTAGAGAAGAGATCTTCCATAAACTTTTTTAAGGTTGCCATTATTTTCTTTGTAAATCTTTGGATGATAGCTAAAATAATCAAAATCTTCCAGAAGATAAACCTCATAATGTTAAATGGCACTTGTATATTTGTACCAGTACTTTGTTCCAGAAAGGATTTCCAAAGAGTTGTAAAGGTGTATAAAATGGAAAATGCAGTTTTTTAGCACAAGCTAAAAAACTGCATGACAAAAATTAAGAAGGTGGGACTAGAAAAATATGTGTGTGGGTGTTTGTGAGTATGTACTGTGGTTTGTTTTTATTGTTGACAGGATACAAAACAACTCAAGCAGTAACACTAAATGTTCAAGTTATATAAGGTGGTGATAATGATAATAATATATGCCAATGTATTTTGTAAATATTGTATAATAATACACATGTGAGATATTATTATAATTTTCTCATTTGAGCCTAAAAACACTCAAAACAAAGAAAAACATATTTGACTCTACTATGTGTTTTCAATGGTTTTAAAAGTCAGAAAAATCTGTAACATTTTTAAAAATAGGACTTTAAATCTTATTTTCTTCTTCCCCAACTCCCAGTTGTTGATGTCACTTCCTTACTATATTATACTCTCAGAGAATTAAAAACACTTCTCAGTGAGTGGGTCCCCCAATCTAAGAACCTAGAATCTACCTCAAAGTCTTAAATTACCATCTGAACCATGTCTCCTAATCTCTGCTCCTTATCCACTGTCTGGCATATAAACTTCATCCATCTGCATCCCTGGATCCTTCACACAGTTTGCTTTTCCTTCTTTTGCTTCCAGATCTCAGAATATTGCTGCTAAGTTCTGCAGTCCTAGCTTCTTGTCTTATTCATCTTTTCTCTCATCCTGAACCTCATTTACACATCAGTGCTCCCAGTTCTCACTTGCGCAGCTTCCAGGTTCTTACTAAGTTCTACTTTGGGTCAGTTCTGCGAACACATCTTCAGCAAGCTCCTTGCATTGTGGTCACTCTCTTTTGCCCCACCTGGCTGACTTACTTTAATTTCTCCCTCACTTTTGCTCTCATCCCTCAAGGCCCTCTCAGGATTCTAATACATATTCCCTCTCATCTCCCTGTCATCACCTTCTAGTTAGGATATTTTATTCCAGTTCCTCTTCTTTCTCCTGTCATAGTTCTGCAAGAGTAACTTTCAAATTATGAGAGTAAGTAAAAGCATCTTAAAAAACAAGCACTTTATTCATTCATCCATTTTTCTTTGCTCTGTGTACACAGATACTGCTTGGTAGAGTTCACAGTCCATCAGGGCAACAAATAAATTGTTATGATGTAGTAAGTTTTGTGATGGTCAGATCAGATCAGATCAGATCAGTTGCTCAGTCGTGTCCGACTCCTTGTGACCCCATGAATCGCAGCTCGCCAGGCCTCCCTGTCCATCACCAACTCCCTGAGTTCACTCAAATTCACCTCCATTGAGTCAGTGATGCCATCCAGCCATCTCATCCTCTGTCGTCCCCTTCTCCTCCTGCCCCCAATCCCTCCCAGCATCAGAGTCTTTTCCAATGAGTCAACTCTTCCCATGAGGTGACAAAGTACTGGAGTTTCAGCTTTAGCATTATTCCTTCCAAAGAAATCCCAGGGCTGATCTCCTTCAGAATGGACTGGCTGGATCTCCTTGCAGTCCAAGGGACTCTCAAGAGTCTTCTCCAACACCACAGTTCAAAAGCATCAATTCTTCAGCACTCAGCCTTCTTCACAGTCCAACTCCCACATCCATACATGACCACAGAAAAAACCATAGCCTTGACTAGACGAACCTTTGTTGGCAAAGTAATGTCTCTGCTTTTGAATATGCTATCTAGGTTGCTCATAACTTTCTTCCAAGGAGTAAGCATCTTTTAATTTCATGGCTGCAGTCACCATCTGCAGTGATTTTGGAGCCCAGAAAAATAAAGTCTGACACTGTTTCCACTTTCCCCATCTATTTCCCATGAAGTGGTGGGACCAGATGCCATGATCTTCGTTTTCTGAAAGTTGAGCTTCAAGCCAACTTTTTCACTATCCTCTTTCACTTTCATCAAGAGGCTTTTGAGTTCCTCTTCACTTTCTGCCATAAGGGTGGTGTCATCTGCATATCTGAGGTTATTGATATTTCTCCCAGCAATCTTGATCCCAGCTTGTGTTTCTTCTAGTCCAGCGTTTCTCATGATGTACTCTGCATAGAAGTTAAATAAACAGGGTGACAATATACAGCCTTGACGAACTCCTTTTCCTATTTGGAACCAGTCTGTCGTTCCATGTCCAGTTCTAACTGTTGCTTCCTGACCTGCATACGGATTTCTCAAGAGGCAGGTCAGGTGGTCTGGTATTCCCATCTCTTTCAGAATTTTCCACAGTTTCTTGTGATCCACACAGTCAAAGGCTTTGGCATAGTCAAGAAAGCAGAAATAGATGTTTTTCTGGAACTCTATTGCTTTTTCCATGATCCAGCAGATGTTGGCAATTTGATCTCTGGTTCCTCTGCCTTTTCTAAAACCAGCTTGAACATCAGGAAGTTCACGGTTCACATATTGCTGAAGCCTGGCTTGGAGAATTTTGAGCATTACTTTACTAGCATGTGAGATGAGTGCAATTGTGCAGTAGTTTGAGCATTCTTTGGCATTGCCTTTCTTTGGGATTGGAATAAAACCTGACCTTTTCCAGTCCTGTGGCCACTGCTGAGTTTTCCAAATTTGCTGGCATATTGAGTGCAGCACTTTCACAGCATCATCTTCCAGGATTTGAAATAGCTCAATTGGAATTCCATCACCTCCACTAGCTTTGTTCATAGAATGCTTTCTAAGGCCCACTTGACTTCACATTCCAGGATGTCTGGCTCTAGGTCAGTGATCACACCATAGTGATTATCTGGGTCGTGAAGATCTTTTTTGTACAGTTCTTCTGTGTATTCTTGCCATCTCTTCTTAATATCTTCTACTGTTAGGTCCATACCATTTCTGTCCTTTATCGAGCTCATCTTTGCATGAAATGTTCCTTTGGTGCTCTTATTTTCTTGAAGAGATCTCTAGTCTTTCCCATTCTGTTGTTTTCCTCTATTTCTTTGCATTGATCACTGAGGAAGGCTTTCTTATCTCTTCTTGCTATTCTTTGGAACTCTGCATTCAGATGTTTATATCTTTCCCTTTCTCCTTTGCTTTTTGCTTTTCTTCTTTTCACAGCTATTTGTAAGGCCTCCCCAGACAGTCATTTTGCTTTTTTGCATTTCTTTTCCATGGGGATGGTCTTGATCCCTGTCTCTTGTACAATGTCATGAACCTCAGTCCATAGTTCATCAGGCACTCTATCTATCAGATCTAAGCCCTTAAATCTCTTTCTCATTTCTACTGTATAATCATAAGGGATTTGATTTAGGTCATACCTGACTGGTCTAGTGGTTTTCCCTACTTTCTTCAATTTAAGTCTGAATTTGGCAATAAGGAGTTCATGGTCTGAGCCACAGTCAGCTCCGGGTCTTTTGCTGACTGTATAGAGCTTCTCCATCTTTGGCTGCAAAGAATATAATCAATCTGATTTCGGTGTTGACCATCTGGTGATGTCCATGTATAGAGTCTTCTCTTGTGTTGTTGGAAGAGGGTGTTTGTTATGACCATTGCATTTTCTTGGCAACTCTATTAGTCTTTGCCCTGCTTCATTCCGTATTCCAAGGCCAAATTTGCCTGTTACTCCAGGTGTTTCTTGACTTCCTACTTTTGCATTCCAGTCCCCTATAATGAAAAGGACATCTTTTTTGGGTGTTAGTTCTAAAAGGTCTTGTAGGTCTTCATAGAACCGTTCAACTTCAGCATCTTCAGCATTACTGGTTGGGGCATAGACTGGGATTACTGTGATATTGAATGGTTTGTGATGGTAGAATGTTTCAAATCCTTCAGGAGCCTAGAAGAATCTGGAGTGGTCAGGAGGAGAATAGTTATTTGGCCAGGAACATGTGACATTTCAACTAGGTATTGAAGGATAAACAGGAAAGCTAGGAAAAGGGCTTTAGAGGAGACAAAACAGCAAGGAAGGCTCAGAACATATGAAAACCTTGATATAGAGAAGGATGTCAAATACCTAGATGTGACATCTATGCTTAGGAGACAAGTGGTCAGAAATGGCACTGGTCATGAAGGTTGACCAGCCTCTTATAGAACCTGAGTACATCTGAATCTAAAACTCATGCTCTTAACTGCTCTACATTATTCTTCTAAGATGGCCTGTTAAACACCATCTATTATATAATAAATCCATAATCTAGTTCACAAGCTAGTTTACTCAAGGACTCTAAAGTCTGCATTACCAGATGTTATAATACAGGCTTTGCAAACTCATCTACAAAAAATAGACAACAACATAAATCAGTAATTAAATGATACTCTGCAATATGGTAGCTTCATGATGCATATGGAGCTTGTGAAATCCAGAGTTCTAGGCAAATTTAAATACGTTTGTATCTTCTCAAGTCTACTACAGATTGATGTCATGAGAAATACCAACCTAGCATTGTCTGATATCCTCCTTTACCAGAAATCTTGGAAACTCAGATCTTGGCTAACAGCTAATTTAAACTTTAAAAGTGGCCCAATCCATTGGGAATCAAACAGATCAGAGGTCCATACTTGGCTCGTCAGCACTCAGGCTTAACAAGCCCTGTTAGAAGACCGGAAACCTTTCTTTCTCTGAGCCTAACCAAAGAACTTAACTGGTAATTGAAATGTACTAAAAACAGCAGGGGAAAAAAAATAGCATGTTGTTTAAAATCCTTCAATGACTCTGACTTCTGACTGGCCTGAAATCTACTGTTTTTCATAGCCTGCAAGGCCACACATGATCTGACACCTTCCCAGATCTCAGGCTCCCTGTCAAGCCACCTTTCTCTTCACTTCGCACAGTCTACCCTCAACAACCTTCTAGGGTCTCAGAAGTGCTAATCTCCTCCCCCTCAGGTATTTGTACATTATTTTCTCAGCTTAGAATGTGTTTCCTTCTCTTATCAACTGATAAATTCTTATCCAAAATTTTCATCTCATTAAACGTCACCATCAGGCAATGACCTCCACAAGATGACATTAAGTCCCCTCTTAAACTTCTACCTCATGTCACTCTGTGCTTTTCCTTTAGAACTTCTCATTATTGCAATTAAATAGCTATTTGCATTTTGGTTTATTTAGTTTTCTCTCTGTCCCACTACTGTAAGTTCCATAATGATGCAGTCTGTCATCACCAAGCAGAGCACATTTTCACACAGTAGGTAATCGCTATTGGTTGAATAAAGAGAGCTTTGTCTATTCACAAATCCTATACCATATTTAGCACTTCCTATGAGATTTAAATAGGTTACCTATGCAATATGTTTGGCACAGTGCTAGGAATACAGCAGTTGCTCAATTAAAATGTGAGATATTCTTAGATATGTGTTTTCACTTCCATGATTAAAAACAGAAAAGTAAAAGAACACAAAAACAAAACTTATACTTTCTAATATGATTCTTCCATATGTCTTACACTGGACTTCCCAAAAAGCAGACCCAGATTTACGTGCCAGGTCATGACTTTGGAGTGAAATCCAAGATGCATGGTAATGTCAAGGAAAGGTAAGATAGGGAAGGGGAAAAGCCAATAAAGAGTTTTTTTTAATTAGTGAATCACCACTGGGCTCAATCCTGCTGGAGATCATTTGAAAGGCTGTGTTAAATATAACCTCAGGGTTGCCCCACAAATGAGCAAGATAGTTGGCTTATTGATATACAAACTTCTGTCCCTCCTTAGTTGGAGATGCTCCTAAGAGCACCCCCTGCCACTAATAAATGTCAAAAGAAAATTCTGAAGCTTTTTTAAAAAAATTTTGTCCTGTTTTGTTTTGTGTGCATTATAATAAGTGTTTGCTTTTGCTAGCATTATCTGAAATTGGTACAATATTTTTGTAAGGAAATTTGGTAATATATAGCAAACAAACTCATACTCTTTGGCCCACATAAGTCTACCTCAAGATGCTTTTCCTAAGGCAAAAGTTATGAACATATACTAATATTTTTCTTACTTTACAGATATATTAACATTTTTAGAAATTTAGAAAACACTTGAAAATATGTAGAAAATGAAAGTTAGCAGCCTTGCTACAACAGATTATTTATACTATACATGAAACATTTATATATTAAAAAAGTAAAATTACATTACTTATGCTGGAATTTTATCTATATTTTCTGTAATGAACAAATTGCTCATGGTTTTAAAATGACTTCATAAGGCACATTTGTAATAATGGTATTATTCTAAAACACGCTGAAGCATATTTAAACAGAATGTAGCAATTTTCAAAAATTAAATAACAGTTTCCACAATGTTGTCTAGGCTAGATGCACAGTAAATATCCAATAAATGGGAAAAAATTTAATGGTAACTAAAAAAGGACAGAGTTAATGTCAAACCAAAATATTTATTTCCCAAATGAATAGCCCAGGTTAGTTGTGGATATTTCTGTTATAGTGTTGCTGGTGACAAGCATGCACCATAACACTTCATTGTCTTAACTGTGATTTACTTCCCTCTTACTGTCCATGGGGTCGCAAAGAGTCGTACATGACTGAGCGACTTCACTTTCACTTTCTCCTTCTTTATATGTCATTTTCGTGTCCCTTGCATACTCACTCTCAGCACAGGATCCAAAGACATCTATACTCATGTTATTTTATCTCATACCTTTAACTTTTTACATTTCCAGCCTCCACTCTTCTCATCCATCCTTATGTGGCTAATTCTCTACTTCTGCTCTGGTTCCCTTCCCTTTCTGTTTCTGCAGGAGCAAGGATGCTCTCCAATCAACATTTAAGAATGTTAAATGTCTTCTATCTAAAAATGAAACAAAACAAACCTCTCCTTGTATCCTAATTCTCTAAGGGGATTCCCAGGTTGTGCAGATGGTAAAGAATCTGCCTGCAATGCGGAAGACCTGGGTTTGATCCCTGGGTTGGGAAGATCCCCTGGAGGAGGGCATGGCCACCCACTCCAGTATTCTTGCCTGAAGAATCCCTGAATAGAAGAGCCTGGTGGGCTGCAGTCCATGGGGCTGCAGAGTCAGACACACCTGAGCAACTAAGCATACACATAACATAAGTGACCAATGGTGTTTCTGTGCACAACAGAATGTTTTGAAAGAGAGGCATCTTTCACTGTCTTCAGTCCTCATCTCTCCTTTACTCCTCAGCTCCCTGTAATCTATCTGCTCCGGTGACCTATTCTCAGCAAGGTCATTAGTGAAGTGAAAGTGAAATCGCTCAGTTGTGAATCGACTCTTTGAGATCCCATGGACTGTAGCCTACCAGGCTCCTCCCTCCATGGGATTCTCTAGGCAAGAGTACTGGAGTGGGGTGCGTTTGCCTTCTCCAGGGGATCTTCCCAACTAAGGGATTGAACCCGGGTCTCCTGCATTCCAGGCAGAAGCTTTAACCTCTGAGCCACCAGGGAAGCCCAGCAAGGTCATTAGCCACTCCTTTATTTTGAAATCCAATCAAAGCTGATAGCATTGTTCATCCTTTTTGATAGCCATGATACCACATTTATTGTTTTGTTTGCTTTTTTGTTTTTTTTATTGAGTTTTGTTTTATGTATGGCCTGGCTACTAGCTTCTGTCTCTGTCCTCTCCAGCTCCATATATTCTATGGTTTCTTCCTCTGGCTGCCCCTTAAATCTTTCTAGTTCACAGGGATCTGGGTAAGGCCCCTTTTAAGTCTTTTTCTACACACTGTCCATATTTCCAAAACTTTATTTATTCAAGACCACAGAAGTTCATAGATTTATTCCACATTGTTTGGCCAAGCTTGATAAACGCTCATTTGTTCATAACAATTCCTCACTGGCTGCCTGTGTGTATATTAGTCACTCAACCATGTCCAACTCTTTGTGACCCCATGGACTGTAGCCCACCAGGCTTCTGTCCATGGAATTCTCCAGACAAGAATACTGGAGTGGATTGCCATTCCCTTCTTCAGAGGAACTTTGCAACCCAAGGATTGAACCCTGGTCTCCTACACTGCAGGCAGATTCTTTACCGTTTTAGCTACAGGGAAGTCTAATTTGGTAATAGGTGCCTAATTTGTGTTAAAACAAATTGCTATATGCTGAGAACATGATGATAAGCAAGAGACAAGAGCTTAAATGTTTGTGGTCTGTACAGACAACAAATAAATAAGCAAATAAAAATTTTAAATGCAGTTTCTATGGTTACAAGGGCTAGAATGGGACTAAGAAACTGATGTGATTGAATAATCAGGGAGATGGTGGTTAGTTTGGAGAAAGTAGCCATGAAGCTGAGAAATGATGACATCAGGCAAAAATCCCTGTTTAAGAGATTTCCATGAAGTGAAAATGCTTTGAGGCAGAAAAGAAAGTAATGTGTTTAAGGAAGAAAACAAAGATCAGTGAGTCTGGTTATAGATAGTAGGGTAGAAGTGATATAACTCAAGGTCGAAATATACTGGAGTCTCAAAGATCTTTGTGGTCAATCATCTAGGGTTTAGACTTTATTTCAAAGGCAATGAGAAGTCACTGAAGCATTTTAACAAGAGAGAAATACATGAATTAAAAAATCTACTTTTTTATTTACCTAAAGTAGAGCTAGAGTCTGATACCATGGCATATACAGCTCACTGAAGTTTTATAAATTGACACATGCATGTAACTAATATCTAGGCTTAGAAATAAAACATTACTCGTATCCTAGATGTCTGTTGATGTTCTCTTCCTGTCACTACCCATCCCCTGTCCAGAGTAACCATGATCCTGACTTATAGCACAGATTTTTTCATCTGTTTTTGCACTTCATATGAGTGTAGTTATACAGTGTGTGCTATTTTGTATCTGGCTTCTTTCACTCTGCCTTATATCTGTGAACTTCTCCCATGGCATTATGTCCAATGGTATTTCCATCATTCTCCTGCTGCAAAGTACTCCGTTATGTGAAGATTCCACAACTAATTTATTCATTGAACTGATGATGGTATTTTAGTGATTTCCAATTGAGGGAAATTGTAAATAGTGCTCCTAGGAACTCAAAAGATTTTTGGTGAACATATTCATCTATTTTATGGGAATATGTCTAGAAATGAATTTTAGGAAATAATTTATGTTTATGCTTCAGTTCAGTTCATTTCAGTCATTCAGTCGTGTCTGACTCTGTGACCCTATGAATCACAGCACACCAGGCCTCCCTGTCCATCACCAACTCCCGGAGTTCACTGAGACTCACGTCCATCGAGTCAGTGATGCCATCCAGCCATCTCATCCTCTGTCGTCCCCTTCTCCTCCTGCCCCCAATCCCTCCCAGCATCAGAATCTTTTCCAATGAGTCAACTCTTCGCATGAGGTGGCCAAAGTACTGGAGTTTCAGCTTCAGCATCATTCCTTCCAAAGAAATCCCAGGGCTGATCTCCCTCAGAATGGACTGGTTGGATCTCCTTGCAGTCCAAGGGACTCTCAAGAGTCTTCTCCAACACCACAGTTCAAAAGCATCAATTCTTCGGCACTCAGCCTTTTTCACAGTCCAACTCTCACATCCATACATGACCACTGGAAAAACCATAGCCTTGAAAAGACGGAGCTTTGTTGGCAAAGTAATGTCTCTGCTTTCTATATGCTATCCGGATTGGACATAACTTTCCTTCCGAGGAGTAAGCGTCTTTTAATTTCATGGCTGCAGTCACCATCTGTAGTTATTTTGGAGCCCCAAAAAATAAAGTCTGACACTGTTTCCACTGTTTCCCCATCTATTTCCCAGGAAGTGATGGGACCAGATGCCATGAACTTTGTTTACTGAATGTTGAGCTTCAAGCCAACTTTTTCACTCTCCACTTTCACTTTCATCAAGAGGCTTTTTAGTTCCTCTTCACTTTCTGCCATAAGGGTGGTATCATCTGCATATCTGAGGTTATTGATATTTCTCTCGGGAATCTTGATTCCAGCTTGTACTTCTTCCAGCCCAGAGTTTCTCATGATGTACTCTGCATATAAGTTAAATAAACAGGGTGACAATATACAGCCTTGACGTACTCCTTTTCCTATTTGAAACCAGTCTGTTGTTCCATGTCCAGTTCTAACTGTTGCTTCCTGACCTGCATACAGATTTCTCAAGGGGCAGGTCAGGTGGCCTTGTATTCCCACCTCTTTCAGAATTTTCCACAGTTTCTTGTGATCCACACAGTCAAAGGCTTTGGCATAGTCAAGAAAGCAGAAATAGATGTTTTTTCTGGGACTCTCTTGCTTTTTCCATGATCCAGCGGATGTTGGCAATTTGATCTCTGGTTTCTCTGCCTTTTCTAAATCCAGCTTGAACATCACAAAGTTCACGGTTCACGTATTGCTGAAGCCTGGCTTGGAGAATTTTGAGCATTACTTTACTAGCGTTTGAGATGAGTGCAATTGTGCGGTAGTTTGAGCATTCTTCGGCATTGCCTTTCTTTGGGATTGGAATGAAAACTGCCCTTTTCCAGTCCTGTGGCCACTGCTGAGTTTTCCAAATTTGCTGGCATATTGAATGCAGCACTTTCACAGCATCATCTTTCAGGATTTGAAATAGCTCAATTGGAATTCCATCACCTCCACTAGCTTTGTTCATAGAATGCTTTCTAAGGCCCACTTGACTTCACATTCCAGATGTCTGGCTCTAGTTGAGTGATCACACCATTGTGATTATCTGGGTCATGAAGATCTTTTTTGTACAGTTCTTCTGTGTATTCTTGCCACCTCTTCTTAATATCTTCTGCTTCCATTAGGTCCATACCATTTCTGTCCTTTATCGAGCCCATCTTTGCATGAAATGTCCCCTTGGTATCTCTAATTTTCTTGAAGAGATCTCTAGTCTTTCCCATTCTGTTGTTTTCCTCTATTTCTTTGCATTGATCACTGAAGAAGGCTTTCTTATCTCTTCTTGCTATTCTTTGGAACTCTGCATTTAGATGCTTATATCTTTCCCTTTCTCCTTTGCTTTTGCTTTTCTTCTTTTCACAGCTATTTGTAAGGCCTCCCTAGACAGCCATTTTGCTTTTTTGCATTTCTTTTCCATGGGGATGGTCTTGATCCCTGTCTCTTGTACAATGTCATGAACCTTAGTCCATAGTTCATCAGGCACTTTATCTATCAGATCTAGGCCCTTAAATCTCTTTCTCACTTCCACTGTATAATCATAAGGGATTTGATTTAGGTCATACCTGACTGGTCTAGTGGTTTTCCCTACTTTCTTCAATTTAAGTCTGAATTTGGTAATAAGGAGTTCATGATCTGAGCCACAGTCAGCTCCTGGTCTTGTTTTTGCTGACTGTATAGAGCTTCTCCATCTTTGGCTGCAAAGAATATAATCAATCTGATTTCGGTGTTGACCATCTGGTGATGTCCATGTGTAGAGTCTTCTGTTGTTTTTATGCTTACCTTTACTAAATTCTATCAGTTTTCACAAGTGATTACACTGTATATTTGTGTTGCTATTGTTCAGCCACTATGTCGTGTGTGACTCTTTGCAACTCCATGACTGCAGCATGCCAGGCCTCCCTGACCCTCACTGTCTCCTGGAGTTTGTCCAAGTTCATGTCCATTGAATTGGCAATGCTATCCAATCTTCTCACCCTCTGCCACACTCTTCTCCTTTTGCCTTCAATCTTTCCCAGAATCAGGGTCTTTTCCAATGATTTGGCTCTTCACATTAGGTGGCCAAAGCATTGGAGCTTCAGCTTCAGCATCAGTCCCTCCCATCAGTATTCAGGGTTGATTTCCTTTAGTATTGACTGGTTTGATCTCCTTGCTGTCCAAGAGACTATATAAGCATACCACAATTAATCTATTGTTATTGTAATACTTATTTAGATTTCTTCCATTTCTGACTCAAGGATGTATAACTGGAGTGAAACTGTCATAAATCATCACCTTTAAATCTAGATAGGATGCCAAAATACTTTCTAAAATGATTTTTCCCACTTGCATGCTCACCTCCATGTATAAAAGTGCTCATTCTTCAACATCTTTTCAGCAGTAGGTATTATCAGACTTTTAAATTTTAGCCATTCTGATTTATGGCAGTAAAATTTCATTATTTTAATTTGTATTTTTCTCATTACTAGTGACATTGCTTGTATTTCTATATTTATTAGTCACTTGAATTTACTCTTTCATGAAATGACTGCAAATCTTTCAACATTGTTTCTACTGATTGTGTATCTTTAAAACACTTGATGTGTAGGAGTATTTTTATTATAATATATTCTGACATAAGTTCAGTTTTTGTTGTATACACACACACACACAACCCCGCTATCATATCTTCTTCAGCTCAGGTGGTTTACTTGATAACATGATTCTACAATAGGAAAATGCAAAGACAAAGAATAGTCAGGATATTCTTGGAAAAAAACACAAGGTGTGAGGCAAATGTAATGTGACCACCACTATGCTACAGAAATGAGTCAAGAACATGGTAGAAAAACCTGTTCCCCTGGATATGAAGGCCTACTAAAGTCACAAGACAGTCCAGTATTGGTTCAACAATAGATAAACAGACAAATGGAATAGAGCAGAGAGCCCCAAAACAAATTCTCACATATTCATATATTTAAAAGGAATACAGCATTACAGAGCAAGGGGGAAAGACTCATATTTCAATAAATGAAGCTGGAAAATTACACATTTAGGAAGATTAAAAAGTACCATACACTACACACAAAATATCAAATCCAAGTAATTTTTAGACCTAATGTTTAAAGCTAAACAATAAGAACTTAGAAGATAATATACAAAATAAATCTTGAATGGTAGGCTTCAGCATTATGCAAACCAAGAACTTCCAGCTATCCAAGCTGGGTTTAGAAAACAGGGGAACCAGAGATCAAACTGCCAACATTTGCTGAATCATAGAGAAAGTGAGGGAATTCCAGAAAATATCTACTTCTTTTTCATGAACTATGTTAAAGCCTTTGACTTTGTGGATCATAACATTCTGTGGAAAGTTCTTAAAGAGATGGGGATACCAGATCATTATACCAGTCTCCTGAGAAACCTGTATGTGGGTCAAGAAGCAACAGTTAGAACCCAATCTGGAACAACTGATTGGTTTAGGATTGAGAAAGGAGAATGACAGGTCTGTCTGTTGTCACCCTGTTTATTTAACATGTATGCTGAAAAATGCTGGGCTGGATAACTTACAAGCTGAAATCAAGACAGGCGGGAGAAACATCAACAATGTCAGATATGCAGATGATATCACTCTATTGGCAGAAAGCGAAGAGGAACTAAAGAACCTCTTGAAGGGGGTAAAGGAGGAGAGTGAAAAAACTGGACTAAAATTAAATATTAAAAAAAACTAAGATCATGGCATCTGGCCCCATTACTTCATGGCAAACAGAAGGGGACAAGGTGGAAGCAATGACAGATTTCCTCTTCTTGGGCTCTATAATCATGTGGATGGTGACTGCAGCTGTGAAATCAGAAGATGATTGCTTCTTGACAGGAAAGTTATGACAAGCACAGACAGTGTGTTGAAAAGCAGAGACTTCCTTCTGCTGAGAAAGGTCCATAAAGTCAAGGTTATGGTTTTCCCAGTGGTCATGTATGATTGTGAGAGCTGAACCTGAAGAAGGCAAAGTGCCAAAGAATTGATGCCTTCGAACTGTGGTGCTGGAGAAGACTCTTGAGAATCCCTTGAACAGCAAGGAGATCAAACCAGTCAATCTTAAAGCAAATCAACCGTGAATACTCACTGGCAAGACTAATGCTGAAGTTGAAGATCCAGGATTTTGGTCACCTGAGGCAAATAGATGACTCATTGGAAAAGTCCTTGATACTGGGAAAGATCAAGGGTAAAAAGAGAAGAGAGTGGATGGCATAACCAATGCAATGGACATGAACTTGGGCAAACTCTGGGAGATGGTGAGGGACAGGGAAGCCAGCGTACATCTGTAAGTTACTGTATATAAGTATTGGTCACAGCAAACACCCTCTTCCAATAGCACAAGAGATGACTCTACACATGGACATCACCAGATGGTCAATACTGAAATCAGATTGATTATATTCTTTGTTGCCAAAGATGTAGAAGCTCTATACAGTCAGCAAAAATAAGACAGGGCTGACTGTGGCTCAGATCATGACCTCCTTATTGCAAAATTCACACTAAAATTGAAGAAAGTAGGGAATACCACTAGGCCATTCAGGTATGACATAAATCAAATTCCTTATGATTATACAGTGGAAGTGACAAGTAGATTCAAGGGATTAGATTTGATAGAAAGAGTGCCAGAAGAACTTCAGATGGGGGTTCATAACATTGTACAGGAGGCAGTGATCAAAATCATCCCCAAGAAAAAGAAAAGTGAAAGGGCAAAATGGTTGTCTGAGGAGGCCTTACAAATAGCTAAGAAAAGAAGCAAAAGGCAAAAAAGCAAAGCAAAGATATAACCATCTGAATGCAGAGTTCCAAAGAATAACAAGGAGAGATAAGAAAGCCTTAAGTGAATGATGCAAAGAAATAGAGGAAAGCAATAGAATGGGAAAGATTACAGATCTCTTCAAGAAAATCAGAGATACCAAGGGAATATTTCATGCAATGATGGGCACAATAAAGAGCAGAAACAGTATGGACCTAATAAAAGCAGAAGATACAAAGAAGAGGTGGCAAGAATACATAGAAGAACTATACAAAATAGATCTTAATGACCTGTATAACCATAACCATGATGGTGTGATCACTCACCTAGAGCCAGACATCATGGAGTGTGAACTCAAGAGACATCACTATGAACAAAGCTAATGGAAGTGATGGAATTCCAGCTGAGCTATTTCAAATCCTAAAAGATGATGCTGTTGAAGTGCTGTGTTCAATATGTGAACAAATTTGGAAAACTCAACAATGACCACAAGACTGGAAAAGGTCAGTTTACATTCCAATTGCAAAGAAAGGCAACGCTAAAGAATGTTCAAACTACTTCACAATTGCACTCATTTCACATGTCAGCAAGATTATGCTCAAAAACCTTCAAATAAGGCTTCAACAGTATGTGAACCAAGAACTTCCAGATGTACAAGCTGGATTTAGAAAGGCAGAGGAACCAGAGATCAAATTGCCAACATCCATTTGATCATAAAAAAGGCAAGAGAATTCCAGAAAAAAAAAATCTACTCTGCTTCATTGACTATGTTAAAGCATTTGACTGTGTGGATCACGGCAAACTGTGGAAAATTTTGAAAGAGATGGGAATACCAGATCACCTTATCTGCCTCATGTGAAATTGGTATGCAGGTCCAGAAGCAATAGTTAGAACCGGACATGAAACAACAGCCTGGTTCCAAATTGGGAAAGGAGTATGTCAAGGCTGTATATTGTCACTCTGCTTATTTTACTTATATGCAGAGTACATCACGAGAAATGCCAGGCTGGATGAAGCACAAGCCAGAATCAAAATTGCAGGGAGACAGATTTATGGACATGGGAAGAGGGGAGGCGAGGGTGAGATGTATGGAAAGAGTAACATGGAAGCTTACACTACCATATGTAAGATAGATAGCCAACAGGGATTTGCTGTATGTCTCTGGAAACTCAAACAGGGGCTCTGTATCAACCTAGAGAGGTGGGATGAGGAGGGAGCTGGGAGGGAGGTTCAAAAGGGAGGGAATATATATGTATACCTATGGCTGCTTCTTGTTGAGGTTTGACAGAAAACAACAAAATTCCGTAAAGCAATTATCCTCCAATTAAAAAATAAATTAATTTAAAAAACAAGCAAATGGAAAAAGATTGCAGGGAGAAATACAAGTAACTTCAGATATGCAGATGACACCACCTTTATGGCAGAGAGCACAGAGGAATTAAATTGCCTCTTGATGAAGTTGAAAGAGAGTGAAAAACCTGGCTTAAAACTCAACATTCAAAACACTAAGATCATGACATCCAGTCCCACCATTTCATGATAAATAGATGGGGAAACAATGGAAACAGTGACAGACTTTATTTTCTTGGGCTCCAAAATCACTGTGGATGGTGACTGCAGCCATGAAATTAAAAGATGCTTGCTCCTTGGAAGAAAAGCTATGACAAACCTAGACAGTGTATTAAAATACAGAGACATTACTTTGCCAACAAAGGTCTGTACAGTCCAAAGCTATTGTTTTTCCATTAGTCATGCACTCAGCTTGAGTGCTGACGAATTGATGCCTTCAAACTCTGGTGCTGGAGAGGACTCTTGAGAGTTCCTTGGATAGCAAGGGGATCAAACCAGTAAATCCTAAAGGAAATCAGTCCTGAACATTCATTGGAAGGACTGATGCTGATACTCCAATATTTTGGCCACCTGATGTAAAGAGCTGACTCAATGGAAAAGACTCTGATGCTGGGAAAGATTGAGAGCTAGAGGAGAAGGGAACAACAGAAGATGAGATGGTTGGATGACATCACCGACTCAATGGACATGAGTTTGAGCAAACTCATGGAGATTGTGAAGGACAGGGAAGCCTGGTGTGCTGCAGTCCATGGAATCATGAAGTGTCCGATATGACAGTGACTGAACAACAACAAATACAAAGATAATATATAAAAATATTTTAATAATATTTAATAATATTTCAATGGTGTTGAAAACTAGCTCTTAAGTAGGACACAGATGTTAAGATAAACGTAGATAAACTTGACTGCTTTAAATTAAGTATTATTTAACAGAGCCTTTTTTTGTTCCCTCTGTGGAGTGCTGCTTCTCTGCCTATGCACATGGTTGACTCCTTCACCTCCCTTACTCAATTCACCTTATCAGTGAAGCTTTTCTTGGCCACTGTATGCAAATTTGTAATGCCCTCTCCCCACTACTACTCACTTTCCCATCTTCCTTGACCTCCTCTTTTTTCCTTAGCATTCAGCACTACTTAATATAATAAATCTGCTTAAGGGTAAAAATTTTGTCTTTTACATTCTAATGCTATAATCCTAGTCTAGTTGTAAGTGGTAAATAAATATAAGTCACTTAAAATGTGAATTGGATGAATAAGTCTTTCTCTTCTAAGCTTTATCTGGCTCTTATTTGTCTTTCTCAAACACGCAAAGCTCAAGAAAAAAGATGCATGTTGTATTAGGTGTTCCTCTTACCTGTCCCTCACACCCAACCAAGATCTAAATATATCTTGAATATGTTTCAATCCACATGAAATGATACCATCTAGTCTGGGGTGCTGTCATCTCTGACCTAGCCTACTGCAGCTACCTTTTGACTGGCCTCACTACTTTTTTCCCCTATTTTACGATTCTTTCACTGCAGCTTGAGTAACATTTCTTAACACTGATTAAGAAACCATCATTTCAGTGTCTCACATTGTCCTCACGAGGAATCACATACTTTAATGTGATTTCCAAAGCTCCATTACTTCATCCTATGGCTTTACCTATATCAAGCCTATCCTTTTTAAGTTCCCCACCATGCATCAGTGCCCCCATCCCCTCCACCTACACACATCCCTCATTTCCTTATTGTTGCACTTGGCTCTTTTCTACCTTCCCTTCTGGTCTCAACTTGAATATTTCTGCCAGGCAGTCTTCTAACGCCACTTGATGGTCTGGCTGAATTCTTTCTGTCTCTTGCAGACATGTTGCCACAGCACCTGTACTTCCTCCATGACTCTTAATCACATAAGACCTGATTGCCTGGATACTTGTTTGTGTGTGTGTGTGGGGGGGGGGCATCAGATGTAAAGAAGTGATGGTAAGGACCTTGACTGTCTTAGCCTTGATCCCAGCAGGATTTATAACACTTTCCAAATTCCTGCAATATGCAAATATATGTTGAATGAATAGTGCCCTCTCCACTCCTTCATTTCAGTTCAGTTCAGTTACTTAGTCATGTCCAACTCTCCATGACCCCATGAACCGCAGCACTCCAGGCCTCCCTGTCCATCATCAACTGCCGGAGTCTCCCCAAACCAATGTCCATTGAGTCGGTGATGCTATCCAACCATCTCATCCTCTGTCGTCCCTTCTCCTGCCTCAATCTTTCCCAGCATCAGGGTCTTTTCAAATGAGTCAGCTCTTTGCATCAGGTGGCCAAAGTATTGGAGTTTCAGCTTCAAAATCAATCCTTCCAAAGAACACCCAGGACTGATCTCCTTTAGGATGCATTGGTTGGATCTCCTTGCAGTCCAAGTGGCTCTGAAGACTATTCTCCAATACCACAGTTCAAAAGCATCAATTTTTCGGCACTCAGCTTTATTTATAGTCCAACTCTCACATCCATACATGACCACTGGAAAAACCATAGCCTTGACTAGATAGACCTTTGTTGACAAAGTAATGTCTCTGCTTTCTAATATGCTGTCTAGGTTGGTCATAACTTTCCTTCCAAGGAGTAAGCGTCTTTTAATTTCATGGCTGCAATCACCATCTTCAGTGATTTTGGAGTCCGTAAAAATAAAGTCAGCCACTGTTTCCACTGTTTCCCCATCTATTTGCCATAAAGTGATGGACCAGATGCCATGATCCTAGTTTTCTGAATGTTGAGCTTTAAGCCAACTTTTTCACTCTCCTCTTCCACTTTCATCAAGAGGCTCTTTAGTTCTTCTTCACTTTCTGCCATAAGGTAGTATCATCTGCATATCTGAGGTTATTGATATTTCTCCCAGCAATCTTGATTCCAGCTTGTGTTTCTTCCAGTCCACCATTTCTCATGATGTACTCTGCATAGAAGTTAAATAAACAGGGTGACAATTACAGCCTTGACGAACTCCTTTTCCTATTTGGACCCAGTCTGTTGTTCCATGTCCGTTCTAACTGTTGCTTCCTGACCTGCATAAAGGTTTCTCAAGAGGCAGGTCAGGTGGTCTGGTATTCCCATCTCTTTCAGCATTTTCCATAATTTATTGTGATCCACACAGTCAGAGGCATTGGCATAGTCAATAAATCAGAAATAGATGTTTTTCTGGAACTCTCTTGCTTTTTCCATGATCCAGCAGATGTTGGCAATCTGATCTCTGGTTCCTCTTGCCTTTTCTAAAACCAGTTTGAACATCAGGAAGTTCACGGTTCACATACTGCTGAAGCCTGGCTTGGAGAATTTTGAGCATGACTATACTAGCGTGTGAGATGAGTGCAATTGTGCAGGAGTTTGAGCATTCTTTGGCATTGCCTTTCTTTGGGATTGGAATGAAAACTGACCTTTTCTAGTCCTGTGGCCACTGCTGAGTTTTCCAAATTTGCTGACATATTTCTCCACTCATTAGAAAACCTTAAATAAGTTTACAACGGATAGAATCAGCTGATAATAGAGTGTGAAATTTAAAACCACTGTGGTCAGAATATGTGTCTTTCTGTAGATAACTGCTTGAACAAATGCAATTAGCATGGCCATAGCGAGTATTTTCTAGAAGTCATTTACAATTTTAACAAGTTAAAATTTTTATCATGATTGTTATCATTGAAAAAGGATAGCACTGCAACAAATTTTTAGGGCTGTTTTCTTTGTTTCCTCAGCTTTATTAGTACTTACAACATCTGAGAAGAGATATAAATGTAGACATGAAATGTTAATGACCGTAAAATTTTCCTGTCAAAACATTCAGAATTTGTCTATTCCTGAAAAAATTATTTTGAATTTATGCAAAAGTACAACTGATTTGAAATAGATCTTGGATTAATAGATATAAAATAATATCTAAATGTCAAGTAGTATTGTTATTTCTGATATTTATTAACTCTGATATGCAAAATCTACAAATGCTTACAAAGAGATGACTTCTCCAAAAATATCAAGGCAAGCTGTCTTCAATATTTGGCCTTCTTTCTTTAACTCACTATTTCAGAAAATACAAGAAGAAATTAATTCACTGCAATTTATAAGTGATGCTAGGAAACGATGTTTTAAATCAAGGTATTTTCAAAAATCATATTTTTCCTAAAAGATGGCATATTTCTCCTAAACTGAATATAGCAGCAAAGTTATAGATGAAAGTTATGCTGTGTATTAGAGAATATGAAACAAAACTGCTCTTAGATCCAGAGTTCACCCTATGGAGACAGTGGTTCCTAACATCTAGTAATATCAGGGAAATATTTGATAATAGTCCTGACAAACATGGAGGAGAATGCAGTGAAAAGGGTACACTTAGGCACATATGGGGGGAACTGCCCCCTATTCAGGGCTTCTGGAAATTGATATGCTCCCAGATTGACAAAATTGCAGGGTGCGATCTCCCTCTGGAGTCCAGGGGGTTTCCTCCGGGAGAGCCTGGTGCTAGGACATATGTGTCAGGACACTTGCAAAGGAGAAGCTGAATGGACAAGAGTGATACAAATTGTCTGATGGTCACAGTAAGTGAGACATTCTTCATCTTTCAAAGAGGGGGGCGCATTCTGCATGGAGAAACATTAGCAGATCATGTCACTGTAAACGGTCACTGGAGAGCATTGGCGTCCCCAGAATGAGGCTCTGCTACTAACACTATTAGAAACCACCTTTACCCCTGCTCAGGACTCTGAACACTGACATGCTACAAGAGAATTTTAAGAGTAATATTAGGGAAGGTGGATTGAAATATACTAAGCAGATTAATAAAGAGCTATGTTGTTCCATGTTCTCTGTTATTCTCAGAAGGAAATTCTGAAGGTAAAAATAATGCCATTCAAGATCTGTCATGGCAAAGTTTAGCTGTTTTTACAAAAAAGAAAAAATGACAGTTGTCATTTTGGCAACCAAGCAGTGTTAACTTTAAAAGAAAGTTATATATGCCTTTGTACATGTGTGTGTGTGTGTGTGTGTGTGTGTATATATATATATATATATATATACGATTCATATGTTACTCACTGAACAACGACTGCTATAAGAAATTCCACAGAAATCCAAATGTTTTGTGAAATTTTGTGGAAATGACAGTATATCCAGAGACATCTCATTCTCAACAGAAAGGGGTTATGGGCAAACTAACAGAGCCAGAAAAAAGGAAATGCCAAAACAAACAAAAATGCAACTAAAGAGAAGTGCTGTCTAAACCCTAGGCATAGAGAAAATGCCATCAAAGAGGCAAACCTGTCAGTTATGCTTTACTATATCTGATAACACAGTAAAAAGCTGGACTTCCTTGCTTCATTTTCTACTACCTCAATCACAATAGAGTCTTAAGGCATTTAACTATAAATAAATATATATATATATATATACATACAAGATATGTGTACATATATATACACACAAATATATATACATATATATATAACATTTTTAAATATAGAACCTCACTGTTTTGAATTTACAAAATATTAAAATTCATTTTTCTCAGAATGGTTGGAACATAAGCTACTCTGATTAAGTAAATTCTATATTTGGCTTAACCGAGATTTATTATATATAATGTGTGATGTATCCAATTTCAGACTGTGAATATGGTAAATAAACACAATATACTCATATCCTAAATTCTTTAATCCTTTTGAGTAATTTAGAATGTGCTTGAAAGTCTTCCAGTAAATATGTTATTAGAATAATTAATATTTTAAATACTAATTTAAATTAATGTACTATTAATAAAGATTAAATCAGGATGCTATTTAGAGTTTAAAATCATAATTAACAAAGTGAGACTATTTGCTTATTTGAAGCATGGCTGTATTATTTATCTTTATATTTGAAATTGGTTTATATATGTTTTGTTGTTAAGAGATTGCCTGGTTTCAGACTGTTCAAAGTTCTGTTTTTAATAATTTATCTTCTTGTTTTTGCCCATTTATTGTCTCATCACAACTCTAATACAGAAGAGTCAGGAAACTTTTTCAAAAGAAAAACAATACATATAATAATATTTGCAATATATAGCATGTATAGGGTTTACTATATTCTCCATGTACAGACAAAAATAATTTGTTTCTGGGGATTTTAAATGAGTTGTTCAGATGCACAGAGCTAATAAGTGGTTGTTGCTGTTGTTCAGTCGCTCAGTTGTGTCTGACTCTTTGAGACCCTATGGATGCAGCATGCCAGGATTCCCTGTCTACCACCTCCCAGAGCTTGCTCAGACTCATGTCCATTGAGTCAGTGATGCCATCCGACCATTTCATCTTCTGTCGTCCCCTTCTCCTACTGCCTTCAATCTTTCCCAGCATTAGGGTCTTTTCCAATGAGTCAGTTCTTTACATCAGGTGCACCAGTAGCTACAGCTTCAGCATCAGTCCTTCCAATGAATGTTCAGAACTGATTTCCTTTAGGATGGACTGGTTTGATCTCTTGCAGTCCAAGGAACTCTCAAGAGTCTTCTCCAACATCACAGTTCAAAAGCATCAATTCTTCAGCATTCAGCCTTCTTTATGGTCCAACTCTCACCTCTATACATGACTACTGGAAAAACCATAGTTTTGATTATACGGTCCTTTGTCAGTGAAGTAACTTGTCCTGGCTTTTTAATATGCTGTCTAGGTTTGTCATCGGAAAAGGCAATGGCACCCCACTCCAGTACTCTTGCCTGGAAAATCCATGGATGGAACAGCCTGGTAGGCTGCAGTCCATGGGATCGCTAAGAGTCAGACACGACTGAGCAACTTCACTTTCACTTTTCACTTTCACTTTTCACTTTCATGCATTGGAGAAGGAAATGGCAACCCACTCCAGTGTTCTTGCCTGGAGAATCCCAGGGACGGGGAAGAATGGTGGGCTGCCGTCTATGGGGTCACACAGAGTCAGACATGACTGAAGCGACTTAGGAGCAGCAGCAGCAGGTTTGTCATAGCTTTTCTTCCAAGGAGCAAGCATCTTTTAATTTCATGGCTGCAGTCACTGTCCACTGTGATTATGGAGCCCCCCAAAATAAATTCTCTCACTGTTTCCATTGTTTCCCCAACTATTTGCCATGAAGTGATGGGACCAGATGCCATGATCTTCATTTTTTGAATGTTGAGTTTTAAGTCTGCTTTTTCACTCACCTCTTTCACATTTATCAAGAGACTCTTTAGTTCCTCTGTTTTCTGCCATAAGGGTGGTGTCATCTGCATATCCGAGGTTATAGATATTTCTCCCAGCAGTCTTGTTTCCAGCTTGATAATCATCCAGCCTGGCATTTCGCATGATATACTGTGCATATAAGTTAAGCAGGGTGACAATATGCAGCCTTGACGTACTCCTTTCTCAGTTTTGAACCAGTCCGTTGTTCATGTCCAGTTCTAACTGTTGTTTCTTGACCTTCATACAGATTTCTTAGGAGGTAGGTAAGATGGTCTGGTAGTCCTATCTCTTTAAGAAATTTCCACGGTTTGTTGGTGTGTTATGATCCACACATAAAAGGCTTTAGCATAGTCAATGAAACACAAATAGATGTTTTTCTGGAATACTCTTGCTTTTTTCTATGATCCAACGGATTTTGGCAATTTGATCTCTGGTTCCTCTGCCTTTTCTAAATCTAGCTTGTATATTTGGAAGTTCTTAGTTCATGTCTGTTGAAGCCTAGCATGGAGAATTTTGAGCATTACTTTACCAGCATGTGAAGTGAGTGCAACTGTCGTGTTAAGTCTAAACATTCTTTGGCATTGCCCTTCTTTGGGATTTGAATGGAAACTGACCTTTTCCAGTCCTGTGGCCACTGCTGAGTTTTCCAAATTTGCTGGCATAGTGAGTGAAGCACTTTTAACAGCATCATTTTTTAGAACATGTATACCTGTGGCGGATTCATTTTGATGTTTGGCAAAACTAATACAATTATGTAAAGTTTAAAAATAAAATAAAATTAAAAAAAAAAAAAAGAATTTGAAAACACTCAGCTGGAATTCCATCACCACCTCCACTAGCTTTGTTCATAGTGATGCTTTCTAAGGCCCACTTGACTTCACATTCCAAGATGTCTGGCTCTAGGTGAGTGATCACACCATCATGATTATCTGTGTCATTAGGATCTTTTTTTTTTTGTATATTCTTCTGTGTATTCTTGCCAATTCTTCTTAATATCTTCTGCTCTGTTAGGTCAATACAATTTCTACCCTTTATTGTGCCCACATTTGCACAAAATAGTCCCTTGGTGTCTCTAATTTTCTTGAAGAGAGCTCTGTCTTTCTCAGTCTATTATTTTCCTCTATTTCTTTGCATTGTTCACTTAGGAAGGCTTTCTTATCTCTCCTTGCTATTCTTTAGAACACTGCATGCAGATGGGTATGTCTTTTCTTCTCTTCTTTGCCTTTCGCTTCTCTTCTTTTCTCAGCTATTTGTAAGGCCTCATCAGACAACCATTTTGCGTTTTTCCCTTGGGGATGGTTTTGATCACTGCCTCCTAAACAATGTTAACGAATCTCTGTCCATAGTTCTTCAGGCACTCTGTCTGTAAGATCTAATCCCTGAATCTATTTGTCAATTCTAGTGTATAAGTGTAAGGGATTTGATTCAGATCATACCTGAATGGCCTAGTGATTTTCCATACTTTAATAAGGAGTTCATGATCTGAACTACAGTCAGTTCCCGGTGGTTTTTTTTTTTTTTTTTTGGCTGATGGTATAGTGCTTCTCCATCTTCAGCTGCAAAGAATATAATCAATCTGATTTTAGTGTGGACTATCTGCTCTTGTCCATGAGTAGAGTCATCTCTTGTGTTGTTGGAAGAGGTTGTTTGGTATGACTAGTGCACTCTCTTGGCAAAACTCTATGAGGTAGATTCCTAAAGTATCAGGACTGACTGAAAACACAACTTTTTGGTCCTGTAAAATGGGCCAGTACACAGTTTTGTATTAAGTTTCAAAGTCAGAAAAATTACTGTGACATTTACTTCAAATGGGATTCTCTAAATAGAATGATATATTTCTACCTCAGGAATATTTCCTGAGACCTTGCCTTTTCAGCCTGAATGGATGAAGGCTTACCGGGGTCCAGCCCCAGTAGGATCCAGGGATTCCCCACCACAACTCTCCACATGACCTTTGCCATGGGTGGGAACTCCCGTGCTGGCTTCCAGCATCGGCTCAAACAAAAGAGCTAAGACACAGTGACAGGAACGTGCCAGAGTGAAGCAGGATTTGATCCAGGTTCTCTGCCTCCAGAGATTTTTCTGTAAGACTTTTAATACTATTCACTTTTGCCAGTTACTAGAAGTGGTGTTGAAGCAGTTCATAAAAAAATCTTTACACTACCAATTAAATGTATATTTGTGAACTCTCCTCTCAATTAGAAAACATTATTTCTTTCATACCACAGACTATTGGCAATCAGCTATAATTTTATCCAAACTAATGAGGGAAATTATTTATATAATTTTAATAACAATCTGCTAATCCAATCAAATTAAATTTTGGTATACAATGTGTTATTTTCATAAATATAAAAATTCTATAAGTATTTTTTAAAAATGATTTTTTTAAGAAAGAAAGACATATAGCTTTTAAGTAGTGTTTCCAAGTGGCTCAATATTAACTAATGAATAAGAATAAGTTCTATTATATTAATTGAAGAAATATAAAGGATACTGGTAATGGCCTTAAAAGTGGTTCATTCTCTTAGTTAGATAACTATTTCTGTAAAATAATTAATTATATTATCAGTTTACTCTATATGCTTGTTTAACATAATTCACATACAGGAAGCCCAAGCTTAGTTTATTATGAATTCCTTTAAGTGCCACATAATAGGGATTCAAATTAGCATTTTCTTTTAGGTAGCTTAACATAAATAAGCATATAATACAGACTGAGAAAGATTTGTAATTCTCTAGTGTTTGGAAGAAAGAAACTCAATCAAACATTTTATAATGATGCCCCTGAATAATTATAATGAAGTAATAACTGACCTTAGCCATGTACTAAACTGTGACATCTTGAATTCAGTTGCCAATATAAACTACAATTACCAAATCACTCGATGGTTTAGAAAATCAAACCGTATTCTTTACAGCTATTCTCCTGGCTTGGCATTACCTACTAAATTTCAGACTTACCCAGGTCTGCTGTGGTGTAGCAACAGCCCACATTTATTGACAAGCAAATATTTTCTGTTCTGTTGCCACAAAGGAAGGATCACTCAGACTGGGAGGCCAGATTAAAAATTGAAATCCTGTCAAATGTCCAATTCTCAGCACGACTTATTATTTCGTATTGTCATTTTCTGTACCCACAGAGTTAAGTCTTGTTAATTTTAGCACATTTAAAAGAATCCTAAATCATGGGTTTAAAACTAATGGAGCTGAACAGACATTTATTTATCCTGCAAAGCAGGCCAATAAACAATTTTATGTTTCCAAATGCTAATTTGGAAGTTTGAAAGTTGAAGAATGTATTGCTAATTTTAAGTAAAATGGATTACCTCAAGTAGGCAGGAAAACAAACATAGGCATGCTGAAAAAAAAAAATTCTCGAGTAATCCATCTGATACCCTCTTTTACTGGCAAAACAAAACAGAAAACAGAAGGATTCAGTTCCTCAGTTGCTGTCTTATGTGCCAGGTCTTGGGAAGGGTGAGAAAAAGCCATGAACCCATGTGCACTGCCTCAGTTCTTTTCTGAAGCAAAATGTATATCTAAAAACATGAGTTTGAATCAATGGTCCAAAAGTTGATCACGATTCACCTGGCTCAGTGAACAAGCCCACTGTTTATACTTCATCATTTTCTTTTTTCTATTGCTCATTTCAGTCATTAATATATTAAGGTTAAAAAAAGAAAGAAAGTGAACACTGATTCCCTTAAATGGAGTTCTCAGAAAGTCAAGAATTTACCAAGTCAGGCACATTTTCAGTCTTCATAAAGAAAGCTTTAATTTACAATCACTGTGAAATCCCATGATACACTAGTACATTGTCAAAAGTACCAAACTATTGGGGAAAAGATGTTAATGTGATAATATTTCTAATTTTAGTCTATCCCTATATTACAGTCCTATAGCACCTTTCCTCTAAGGAGATCAGGATGCTTTATATTTAGAAAAAGATGGAAATGCAAATCAAAGTGAAATTTCCCCCAAAATTACATTGAAAAGATTAAGAGTCATAGAAAAAGAGATAAAGGGTATAAGGAAAAAGAAGACGCACAAGCAATAGGAATTCATACAAGTCCTGGCAAGTTGTCTTCCTTATGTTTTCACTGCTGCCTTCTTCAAATTTAACAGCAAGGATAGACTACACATGCTGTTCAAGGTATACCTCATGTCTGGTCCAGTCTAAAGTGTCTTCATATAACACTATAATTTTACCATTTCTATCATTCCCCAGGATCATTAAAGCTGAATTCATAATTGACCTTGGAGAATTATACAATATAGAGGTTTGTCTTATGAGTTTCACTCTGCACATGTGATTTAGTACCTGATACAGTGGGTAGAAGGGTCCCTCAGGAAGTACTTTGCAGCTATTACAGCACCTTTATGATATCTTATTTGTGTATTTTTCAGAATTTATAAGACTTAACCCAGAATTTCATTCTATTTGGGCAAAAGATCGAGGGAGAAACTTCCAGTAAATCAGAAACACTTAAACATAAATTTCATTCTCACTTATCCCATGGTATCTATATATAGCCATGGAATATGCATTAATATGGCCTGTGTCCAAATCATGTTACATTACTATCTGACATACCTTGGGCAAGTTATTTTACCTCTCTGTGTCCCAGTTTCTTCATCTCTTCAAATGAGCACAAAACATTTCCTATCTCACAGGAAAATTATGGGAACCATGGCTCTGCTATAGGACTCTCCTTACATAGTGTTAGCATAAATCCTGACACAAGTAAGAGTTTACAGGGTCAATAGATAGTAAAATGAGACAAGCCCTTATGTTGAACAGATCTTGATTACTGCAGAGTTTCTTTAACATTGACCTATATAGGCTAGTGCACAAATACAATAAAGAAATAAATATAAAAACAGTACCCGTGTGCTAAGTTGCTTTGGTCATGTTCAACTCTTTGCAACCTTATGGACTGTAGCCCTCCAGGTTCCTCTGTCCATGGGATTTTCCAGGCAAGAATACCAGAGTGGGTTGCCATGCCCTCCTCCAGAGGATCTTTCTGACCCAGGGACCAAAACTGCATCTCATATGTCTCCTACATTGGCAGGCAGTTCTTTACTGCTAGCACCACCTAGGATAACAATGTTCATTTCTATCTTTTACGCAGTTTAGTTCAGTTCAGTCACTCGGTTGTGTCTGACTCTTTGCGATCCCATGGGCTGCAGCAAGCCAGGCTTCCCTGTCTGTCACCAACTCGCGGAGCTTTCCCAAACTCAAGTCCATTGAGTTGGTGATGCCATCCAACCAACCTTCTCATCCTCTGTTACCCGCTTCTCTTCCTGACTTCAATCTTTCCCAGTATCAGGGTCTTTTCCAATGACTCAGTTTTTTGCATCAGGTGGCCAAAGTACTGGAGATTCAGCTTCAGCATCCATCCTTCCAGTGAATATTATTTACTCAGTAACTTTGTGTAATACTCTGGAGTAAGGCACAGTTTCATCTGGTTGTCACAAAAATAATACCCAAACCTGTGCTATGCTTCTTCAGAGGAGCTATGTATATTAAAATATTGAGAACTGTATCAGTTTGATACTTTAGGATAACTAGAAAATTTTGATCTAGTTTCTTGAAAGAACTGGACAATTCTGCCAGTGGCACTAGAGAACTACTTCATATGTTTCTGCCATGAGAGCCCCCTAGAGTCAAAGCTGAGAGGACGAGGCCTAGTAACTAAGTCTAGTGGCCGTGGGAAGCAAATAGAAGGTGCTAAGATTTGAGGTTTGGTCCTATACTCTGCAACCAAACTGATGAGGCTGATATCAGGTAGGACAAAAATATTAATAGAACCTCCAATTCATAGCACAGTAAATTTTCTATTTTTGATTCTCATTGTAAATAATAAACATAGTTATGAGACCAAGATTTATCTTTTCCATTTCTTAGTTATACTGATTCCAAGGAGTCGACTTGAGCTAATTCACAGAATATGTTCCATGGGAAGGTATCAAGTTCTTCAAACAGGTAAAGAACACTTATGAATATTCAGGCATTCACTCAACTTCCACAAATCCCTAATGAACTAGAAGTTTTATAGGCAATAAAAATTATTAAGCAATATTTATAAACATATATCTTCTACTGGAAAATATAAATAGTTGTTATTTTTACTACCTGGTTAGATGCTATGATTTAAAACCTAGACCACTCACTCCTAGTTCAGTTTTTTCACATTCTACTCATTTATCATTATACCTTCATCTCAAAGACTTTCCCAAGAACAAATGAACATTCTAAATCCTCTAATGGATACTGTCAGTGTGGCTGCCCTCCCAAGTGTGGAGTCAGCACTTCAAGACCCAGCACTTGTCTCCATTGATTGGTAAGTGATACCACTTTTCTGGGTTCACAGTCAGAGACATAGGAACAGACAGTGCAGCTATACTATGGAGCTTTACACACACACACACACACACACACACACACACACAACACTGCAATTAGACTTCCTTTTTAAAATAGAAAAGCAATCTAATAAAAAATAAAGAGCTGTAAAATATTTTACATATATTACAGTTTCACAAACACAGGAACAACTGAGTTTTTCTATCCTTGATTCTAGCATCTTATACCAATCATTCATTTATACATTCAGTCAAAAACTTCAGTGTTTATCAGGTACTGTGCTCAGTGGGTGCTCCAGGAGCATCAAGTCAATGGGGGATATCTTTAAAAGGGGAACAAAACGTGTTGTGTGCTAAGCAAAGTGCTTGTAGTGCATAGGTCTGAATAATTAACTCCATTGAGGAAAGCCCCTGAAAACTCCCTAAAAGAAGTGACATTTGTGCTAAGCCCTAAAAGATCGATCAGCATGAGTTTGCCAGGGGAGGGTACAGTATGAACAGAGACCCTGAGTTGTGAAGATGCTTGGTTTGTGAGGTGCCTGGAAATAGCAACCCACCCCAGTATTCTTGCCTGGAGAATCCCATGGATGGAGGAGCCTGGCGGGCCACAGTCCACGGGGTCGCAAAGGGTTGGACACAACTGAGAGACTTCACTTTGAGACTGGACACTGACAGGAAAGAGCGGGAAGTAGCCCAAGTGATCAGAGATGAGACCAGATAGGCCGACGAAGGTCAATTTTACACACCATATATGAAGAACTACAGTATTTAGAAAAAAACCTGTAGATATCTCATAACCACCAGACATTTTTAAATTTGGGAGTGACAAGATTACCTTCGATGTTTGAAAGGCAGTAATTCTGGGGGTTCTTGGAGTGGAGAGTGAGGCTCTGGAGATTGGATCCAACAATGTTAAATGAGATCAAGAAAGAAAAGTTTAGAGTCCTCGAATGAGACAGTAGCAGAGAAGGTTTGGTCATATATTGAATATTTGAAAGACAATAATTCATATGACTATTAATTACCATTATAAAGAGATTTACCACTTGAGAGAAATTAAAGACATGTACAAAATACTTGGTGAATCTAACTTTACTGCTTCATATTGAAACGTAATTTATTCTTCTTTTTCTGTAACCTCACCTTTCATTTATTTCTACACATATAGCAATTACATTTCTGGATATACCATTATATTTTAATGCATACTTTTTATGGCATTTGACATGACAGACCACTTTCTCTCCTGTAACTCCACTCTTCTTCAGCTTCCACATCACTGTCTTTCAAGGTTATTATCCTACTTCTCTGACAATGTTCTCTTCAGGTTTCATGTTGCTTCTCATTTTTCTCTCTCTCCTCAAATGCTGGTTTTCTTATGGTTCTGTATTTCTACCCCAGCCCCTTCTCAGTCCATCAAACCACCTCATTCACTTCTGTGTTACTAATCACAACGTATCTGCTGAGGACTCCAATTAGTCATTTAGTCAACAAACACTTTGTAAGCATCTATGCTATTCTATTAGTCTTTGCCCTGCTTCATTCCGTATTCCAAGGCCAAATTTGCCTGTTACTCCAGGTGTTTCTTGACTTCCTACTTTTGCATTCCAGTCCCCTATAATGAAAAGGACATCTTTTGGGGGTGTTAGTTCTAAAAGGTCTTGTAGGTCTTCATAGAACTGTTCAACTTCAGCATTACTGGTTGGGGCATAGACTTGGATTACTGTGATATTGAATGGTTTGCCTTGGAAACGAACAGAGATCATTCTGTCGTTTTTGAGATTGCATCCAAGTACTGCATTTCGGACTCTTTTGTTGACCATGATGGCCACTCCATTTCTTCTGAGGGATTCCTGCCCGCAGTAGTAGATATAATGGTCATCTGAGTTAAATTCACCCATTCCAGTCCATTTCAGTTCGCTGATTCCTAGAATGTCGACATTCACTCTTGCCATCTCTTGTTTGACCACTTCCAATTTGCCTTGATTCATGGACCTGACATTCCAGGTTCCTATGCAATATTGCTCTTTACAGCATTGGACCTTGCTTCTATCACCAGTCACATCCACAGCTGGGTATTTTTTTTGCTTTGGCTCCATCTCTTCATTCTTTCTGGAGTTATTTCTCCACTGATCTCCAGTAACATATTGGGCACCTACTGACCTGGGGAGTTTCTCTTTCAGTATCCTATCATTTTGCCTTTTCATACTGTTTATGGGGTTCTCAAGGCAAGAATACTGAAGTGGTTTGCCATTCACTTCTCCAGTGGACCACATTCTGTCGACCCAGATAATCACGATGGTGTGATCACTGACCTAGAGCCAGACATCCTGGAATGTGAAGTCAAGTGGGCCTTAGAAAGCATTCTATGAACAAAGCTAGTGGAGGTGATGGAATTCCAGTTGAGCTATTCCAAATCCTGAAAGATGATGCTGTGAAAGTGCTGCACTCAATATGCCAGCAAATTTGGAAAACTCAGCAGTGGCCACAGGACTGGAAAAGGTAAGTTTTCATTCCAATTCCAAAGAAAGGCAATGCCAAAGAATGCTCAAACTACCACACAATTGCACTCATCTCACACACTAGTAAAGTAATGCTCAAAATTCTCCAAGCCAGGCTTCAGCAATACATGAACCACGAACTTCCTGATATTCAAGCTGGTTTTAGAAAAGGCAGAGGAACCAGAGATCAAATTGCCAACATCCGCTGGATCATGGAAAAAGCAATAGAGTTCCAGAAAAACATCTATTTCTGCTTTCTTGGCTATGCCAAAGCCTTTGACTGTGTGGATCACAAGAAACTATGGAAAATTCTTCAAGAGATGGGAATACCAGACCACCTGATCTGCCTCTTGAGAAATTTGTATGCAGGTCAGGAAGCAACAGTTAGAACTGGACATGGAACAACAGACTGGTTCCAAATAGGAAAAGGTGTTCGTCAAGGCTGTATATTGTCACCCTGTTTATTTAACTTATATGCAGAGTACATCATGAGAAATGCTGGACTAGAAGAAACACAAGCTGGGATCAAGATTGCCGGGAGAAATATCAATAACCTCAGATATGCAGATGACACCACCCTATGGCAGAAAGTGAAGAGGAACGCAAAAGCCTCTTGATGAAGGTGAAAGTGGAGAGTGAAAAAGTTGGCTTAAAGCTCAACATTCAGAAAACGAAGATCATGGCATCCGGTCCCACCACTTCATGGGAAATAGATGGGGAAACAGTGGAAACAGTGTCAGACTTTATTTTTCTGGGCTCCAAAATCACTACAGATGGTGACTGCAGCCATGAAATTAAAAGACGCTTGCTCCTTGGAAGGAAAGTTATGACCAACCTAGATAGCATATTGAAAAGCAGAGACATTACTTTGCCAACAAAGGTTCATCTAGTCAAGGCTATGGTTTTTCCAGTGGTCATGTATGGATGTGAGATTTGGACTGTGAAGAAGGCTGAGCGCCAAAGAATTGATGGTTTTGAACTGTGGTGTTGGAGAAGACTCTTGAGAGTCCCTTGGACTGCAAGGAGATCCAACCAGTCCATTCTGAAGGAGATCAGCCCTGGGATTTCTTTGGAAGGAATAATGCTAAAGCTGAAACTCCAGTACTTTGGCCACCTCATGGGAAGAGCTGACTCATTGGAAAAGACTCTGATGCTGGGAGGGATTGGGGGCAAGAGTAGAAGGGGACGACAGAGGATGAGATGGCTGGATGGCATCGCTGACTCGATGGACGTGAGTCTGAGTGAACTCCGGGAGTTGGTGATGGACAGGGAGGCCTGGCGTGCTGCGATTCATGGCATCGCAAAGAGTCGGACACGACTAAGCAACTGATCTGATCTGATGCTATTCTAGGCCCTAAAAACATGCTGAGATTTTGTCACAAGTATATCCTGTCATTTTCCACAAGAAGAAAACTTTTGTTCACTTTATGATGTGTGGGGAAGGTTCAATAGGAGGATGCAATGGGATGACAGAGGAAAATTATAAATACAATTTTGGAAGGGTAGAAGTTAAGTAGAAGTTGGGGAGGCTAAAAGATACACTTCTGGCAGAAGGGATAGGGAAAAAGTGGAATCACTGTATGCCTTGAATTCCGTTCTTTATCAGAATTCAGGAGACGGTGTGGCAAGCAATGAAGTTGTAAAGAAGGCAGGATTCAGATGAAGGAAGGTCTTGTAGAACTTGTTAAGGAGCTTAGATTTTTTTAAATTTTATTGAAATGTAGCTGAATAATGATTTTGTGTTAATTTCTGCTGCACAACAAAGTGATTCAGTTATACATGTATATACATATATATTGCTTTTCACATTCTTTTCCCTTATGGTCTATCACAAGATATTGAATAAAGTTCCCTGTGTTATCCAGTAGGGCCTTGTTTATCCATTCTATATATAATAGTATGTGTTTGTTCCCAATCCTTACCTGCTTCTCCCTTGGCAACCGCAGGTCTGATCTCTGTATCTGTGAGTCTGTTTCTGTTTCATAGATACATTCACTTGTGTCATATTTTAGATTCAACATATAAGTGATATCATATGGTATTTATCCTTGTCTTTTTGACTTACTTTGCTTAGTATGATCATCTCCACTAAGGAGCTTAGGTTTAGTTTATAGGTCATGAGGAGTTCGTAAGTGCCAATTACTCTGGCAGCTACATGAAGGGATGATCATAAAGGGACAATACTAGAGTTGGGAATTATTTAGGCTGCTGGTTGGTAGTTAATGTGAAAGACAATCAGCGGTTGACTTAATAGATCAGTGGTAGTGGATGGAAAGAAGGGGGCTGGTTCAAGAAGTGTATAGGAGGTAAAAATCAATAGAACTTAGTGGTTAATTTGAAGAGACATCAGAGAGAGAGAGGCTCTTCTGGGATGTCTGCTAAGTCTCCTTAATACTCCTGGTGCCATCAATAGCAGAATGCATAGCATCAACAGGAATGGAAGCAAGAAAGATAAGGAGTTCAGTTTTGAACACGGTGAATTTTAAAAGCTGGTAAGATATTCAGGGGATTCCCTGGTGGCTCAAATGGTAAAGAATCTGCCTGCAATGGGAAGACCTGGGTTCGATCCCTGGGTTGGGAAGATTCCCTGGAGAAGGGAATGGCTACCCACTCCAGTATTCTTGCCTAGAGAATTCCATGGACAGAGGAGCCTGACAAGCTACAGTCCATAGTGTTGCAAAGAAATGGGCACAGCTGTGCGACTAACAAACACTCACATACACAAGATACTCAGAGAAAATCTAACACTTAAGTCATATAAACTTAGAAATTTTAGAAAAGTCTGATGCAGACACAGAATTTATTATGTGGTCCAAGTCCTCTGTGTATATTAGCTCAACTTACTCCTCTCTACAACCTTATAAGTACTAACATTATTGCCATTTCACATTATCTTGCAAAAGATGGTAAGTATTAGAATCAGAATTTGAACTCTGGTTTTAGCATCTGTTTTCTTAACTAGTCCACACTACTGGTTCTCATATATTTGCAATAAATGAGTCCATGAGAAGGAATGTCAGCAGCCAAGTACAAAGAGATAATATCAGCAAGTCCAAGGCAGAACCCCATGAAACACCCCAGTATATGTGGGAATGGAGGTAGAAAGGGGGAGGCTAGGAAGAAGAAAGAGGTAGAATAGGACTAAAGAATATAGGAACCTGGAGACTGCCTTAACATGAAAGGTACATGGTTTCCAAAGGAAGGAATCAGCAGTGGTGCCAAAGCTATACGGCTTTCGATCTATCCTTTATAACAGCTTCAATTACACATTAAAATTCCCTCAGGACCTCTCCACCTGCATTGTACCACTGCATCCCATACTCGAGAATAGGGTTTCCTAACCTCTACGCTATTGACATCTTGGACAATGGAGATAATTCTTTTTGTTCCTTGGGACTATCTGTGTATTGTAGGATGTTTAGCAATAGCACTGGCTCCTTCCAGTGCATATTCATAGCACCCACACCCTGAGTTGCAACAATCCCAAATGTCACGAGATATTGCCAAATATTCCCTGCGGGTAAATAATACCCAGGTGAAAACCACTGCTCCAGACTTGTGTAGATAACTTGCAATTCCCTGAAAATAGTTTCGTATGTTATTCTCTGGAGTGGACTTCTCACCTTCCTGCCAAGATGCCTCCTGATCAACCATCTGTATGCAGGTGGAGTGTTGCCCTGCCTGTGAAACTCTCCTTTGGGCCACCACAGTGCTTGTCATACACTTTTATACTAAACTGGCATTTTGTTATAGTTCTTTCTTTGAATTTGTTTACTGCAAGTAGCTCTTGCAAGTTTCTTGTGGCCTGGCACAGAGTTGTTGTTCAATAATATTTGTTTAAATAAATGAATGAAAGAAAATATTCGTTTTTTTACAAATGCGATTTTTTTTAATTTTAAAATTAATTAAATTATTTATTTTGGGCTGCACTGGATCTTCGTTGCTGTGCCTGAGCTTTCTCTAGTTGCAGCGAGCAGGGGCTACTCTTTAGTTGCGCTGTGTGGGCTTTTCATTGCAGCGGCTTCTCCTATTGCAGAGCTTGGGCTCTAGGGTGCATGGGCTTCAGTTGTGGTGGCGCATGGGCTTAGTTGCCCCGCAGCATGTAGAATCTTCCTGGACTAAGGATCAAACCAGCATTAGCAAACATCTGCATTGGCAGGTGGATTCTTAACCACTGGACCACCTGGAAAGTCTGACAAATATGATATTAATATTTACTATTAAAGTTTTAATATTAGAAGCTATCTTTTAGAAGCCAAGAAAGTATTTCTGGTTGATTCTTTTTTGTGTTTTTCTATTTTTTGTCTATGCTTTATTTTTCTGTCAATTTATTTTGGACTGAGGAAATATCAGTAACTATCCTTATTTTACTTTCTTTTAAAGATTATTAATAATCATAAATCATATGAATAATCATTTATTATAATGATTAATCATAATTGTATTAAGTTTAATAATAAAAATGTTGAATGTTCTTGAGATTATCAATTATTTTAACTGGCAACTATATATAAATATATTACTATTTTAGAGAATGTGTAAGAAAATTTGTGAAGGATTTTTATGTGATATTTTCAGTGCTTATAATAATGTTTTGTATCTACATATCATCATTTCCCAGAGGACCACACAAACGTTTCAATTAGTATATGCCAACATATCTTCGTGAGACAGGTAAACATGGTCATCTCCATCTTGTATTTGAAAAAAAAAAAATGCAAATTTTTTCCTAGAAAATTCTTGACAGTCTTAAGATTTAACACTAGAAATGCCTGTCACCAGACTTGCTCTCATGATATAAAGCTGTTGGAAATATTAGCTGGGATAACTATCCTTGGTGGGCTAGGCTTCAACTCTAGAAACACACTGAGAAGAACCACATGTAGAACTGGTTGTCAGAGAATTTCATCAGGTCTCAGATTCATACTGAGGTAATGTGACTTCCTCCTTCTAATGGCCTCAATGCTTTGTGTCTACTGTCATCACGGATTCCATAGGATTTATGGTAAAATTAGAGAATATCAAATACTCTCAAGAGAAAGCTACTAGTGTGTGTGTTTTAACGAACAAAAGAACTTTTTATTAACCAGACATGTGATTTCTTCATAATACCTTTTCCTGCTTTAAGTCTAGGAGCATCAATTCACCATAGGGAATTGATTACCATTGAATTTTAAATCCTAAATTACAAAATTCTCAACAGACAATACATAAAGTTGTATAATGCCAATTACAGGAATAAAAGCAGTGAGTAACACTTGGAATATACTACATGACATGCAGATTAAAGCCAAATCTTGTTTCAACTTCACTGGTAGACTGAGGAATAAAGGTATCCAACAAAATAGCAAAATTTTTAAAGATAATAAACATTGTAGGAATTATAAACCATTGGAACCCTTTTAGGACAGTAATTTGTTGCTGTGATGTTGAAAATATTAACATACCTTAACCTAGCAATCCTATTTGTGATACAAAGTTAAGAAATCTTTCCTACAGAAAAAGAATCACTTGTATGTGGGACCTACAAACAATGATGTTTATTATAGCATTTTATTTTATAATAGGAAAAATTAGAATCAATCTGAATGGTCATCCATGGGGAATAATTGAATAAATTATGGGATGTCCATAATGTTATGCAGTTATTAAAAAGAAAATAATGAGTTAGGTTTGTATACCAGCCTGAAATGTGTTTGTGTTTCATTTTTAAGGACAAAAAGTGAATTGAAGACATATGTGCATATGTGATTTAATTTTATAGAAAAGAAGAAAAAAATCTCACACATAAACATGTATGTACATATTTGTATTTATGTGTACATTCACATATACTATACATATATTTGCATACATTTGTATGAGCATGAAGAGATGTGTATGAAAGGATTCATAACTATTCCTACTTTTATTAAGAGGAAAAAAAGTTGCCTTAAAGGGGAGTAATTGGGGAGACTGGATATATATAGTTTGACTTGCTACAGTAAGCAAATATCTTTCACAATTTGTGAAAGGCTATTCAATACAAAGTTTGAAAAAATAAAAGCAAAAACAACAACAAAACCACTACCATCCCTGAGATCAGCTAATACATGACTAAAAATATGCATAAACCGGTAAAATTTCAATCACAGGATAATGGTAACTGTAGTGGTGAGGCAGGGGAAGTTCTATCTTAGCAACAACATATTAGAACAATCTTAAAGAGAAGTAAGACAATGAATATTTAACCTGGCTCAGGCTGTTCTTTTCACGTGTTCTTTGAATCACATTTCATATTAAGTTAAGCAAACATCATTTGAAAAATGAAGCTGAAGTTAAATCCACAGAGGTCAGATTTATGGCCAGTAATCTATCAGTCTACAGGTTTTCACCACACAGCAGTTGAGAAAGATAATTGGGCATGCAGGGGAAAGCTAAGCATGAGGTCAAGGAACCAGCTATTTAGATAGGACTAACAAAGGAGATCGTTCTTGAGTAATACAGGACAGTAGGTATTCAAATGCTAAAATTTGTGGTATGGACTTTTAATGTAATGTCAGAATATAGGCAGCTAGTGAAAACAGTCCCCAAGGGCAGCCTGGAGAAGGCAGAGAAGAGGTAACACAAATAGGCTGGAGGAAGAAGAAGGAAAAAAAAAAAAAAGATCAATAAACACAACAACAGGAAGTAAAGTGAGGCTGGAGTGAGTAAGAGTAAGGTTAAGGGAGATGAGGTTTGAAAAAAGGGCTCAGACAGTAAAGAATTCGCCTGCAATGCAGGGGACCCAGTTTCAGTCACTGGGTCAGGAAGATTGAAGGAAATGGCAACCCACTCCAGTATTCTTGCCTGGAGAATTCCATGGACAGGGGAGCCTGGTAGGCTGCAGGCCATGGGGTCACAAAAAGTCAGACAGGACTGAGTGACTAACACATAGAGAAGCACACTTGGAGGAGATCAATAGGTGTGCTAGAAAATTCTAATGGGCCTGGAATGCCAGGTACAAGGGTTCAACTTTGATGAGAGAGAAAACTGGGAATCTCTAAAGATTTGCTGAAGAGGAGAGCAATATGGTGTGTAAAGAGGAGTTGTCTGGCTATGTCCTAATGGAGGAGAAGATGAGGAAGGCATTCTGTTGAAGCATTCCTGGAAGAGAAAGTAAAGGCTCAGCCTAGGCATGCTGCTGCTGCTGCTGCTGCTGCTGCTAAGTTGCTTCAGTCGTGTCTGACTCTGTGCGACCCCATAGACAGCAGCCCACCAGGCTCCTCTGTCCCCGGGATTCTCCAGGCAAGACTACTGGAGTGGGTTGCCATTTCCTCCTCCAATGTATGCATGCATACTAAGTCACTTCAGTTGTGTCCAACTCTGTGTGACCCCATGGACAGCAGCCCACCAGGTTCCTCTGTCCACGGGATTCTCCAGGCAAGAATACTGGAGTGGTTTGCCATTTCCTTCTCCAGAGCCTATGCATAGGCTGCTTCATTGTGGGATTTCTAAGAAAACAACCATATTGTAAGTCCCTCAGGATTTCCCATCCCTTTGTATCACTAGACTAGAATTGTGCTATTCATAGAGAAGGATACCATAAATGCATACTGAAAAAGAAAATAAAAGGAAATGAGATGCATTTTAAGGAAAAAGTTGATGGGACCTGATAAATGGGTGTAAGGAGTGACAGAAAAACTAATCAAATATGACTCCAAGATTTCAAACTTTGATAATAAAATAATACTAGCAGTGTCCCTGAATAAGAGAAGGAGGAAATATAAAGAAAATAGTTTGAGGAAAATGCATTAAGTTTCTATTTTATAAGTCAAATTTTTCTAAGCAGCAATTTGAACAGTACTACTATTGCAACACCATCACATCTTCATTGACTTTAAAACCAAAGGGAAGATATAATTCCTTGGGGGAAAAAGGCAGAGGAGCTACCAATGCACACACTTCTAAAATATATCAACAAACATGAGTTGAGGATGGCTCTGCCCCAGGGAATATCCAGGCGCTCGGGAGAGAAGGATAAACAAGATGGCATATTTGCCCTCAAGGTGTTCACTAACCCAAGTATAAGACTGACATCATTTTGAAGCTTTTTTCTTTCTGAAAAGTGCTATGAGTTCAATAGTGATATCAGGAAACTGCTGGGCATTGGAGGGAACCGGGCAAAATATTTCAGAGGAGATGTTATTTGAACTCAATATCAATGTCACGGCATAAAAAGACAGTTGGAGGAGAAAAGAGGAGGAAAAGAACATTTACAGATGTGTGATGCACTCATGCTAGCACCTGCCAGCTATGTTTTCCCAAAAAAGACATTTCTGCATACCTACTACTTCAGAGCAGTAGACATGCTCCTCTTGGTGCCTGCCTAAACCAAGAACAAAAGAGTTCTCCACTCACTTGAAATCAAGTCATTTGAAGTTTTCAGTTGTCTGGAATGATGCATATAAAAACTGGGAGTATAAAAACCCACACTCCACCACTTAAACTGAATCACAGAGCATTCAGCACTCAGAAAGAGAAAAGATTAATGAGATGGGCCCATAAAACAGAGATGCAAGGTGAAAAAAGAATCTCCACAGTGTTCAAGGGCCAGCCTTCTCCATGGGTTCCTTTAGGGATTTCTTTTTACTTACGATGGGCTTCTCTGGTAGCTCCGATGATGAAGAATGTGCCTGCAATGCAAGAAACTTGGGTTTGATCCCTGGGTCAGGAAGATCCCCTGGAGAAGAGAATGGCTACCTTCTCCAGAAGTCTTGCCTGGAGAATTCCATGGACAGAGGAACCTGGAGGGCTACAGTCCCTGGGATCTCAAAGAGTCAGATACAATTGAACAACTGACTTTCTGATAATTTCCTTTCCCTTTCCTTCACTTTTTGTCCTTTTTTTTTTTTTTTGCTTTAACTCAAAATTTGTTATAAATAAGGAAGTCAAACTATATACATGCCTAATACACTTGTGCAACTCTATTTAGTGAGTTTACATAAATCACCTCTCTGAATTCCTCTCAATATTCCTTGCAAGTGGATATTATTATGCTCATTTTACAACTGAAGAAATTAAGGCTCAGACTCTTGCAGGGCTACTAGCAACTAGTAAATGGTAGACCTGGTATTCTGAACCCGATTTTGTTCCAAGATCAGTTTTTTTCTCCATCACATCACATTCCATAAAGAGAATCACATGTATAAAAGCTCACAGAGGCTTCAAAGGCCAGTGGATGTTTTGAAGCAGCGCATCCCTTCCTTATAGCTGGGGAAAGGAGCTCATAGGAGAAAGCTTTATTGAAAAAAAAAAAGCTTGAAAGTAGGTTAAGATGAGCTCCTGAAGAACCTGCTATGCTGGGGAAATTTGAACCTGATTTAGTTACATTGGAGAGTATTTGTTCTCTTCTCTAGTAAGCTTTTTTAAAGCTAAGGCAGATGTTATCAGATTTTGTTTAAGAAAGGCAGTCATGGCAACATTAAGGATAGATCAAAGAAGAAAAAGATAGTTGAGGATCTCCTGTGATCATCTATAGGAGAGATGGAAAGGTCTTGATCTAAGGTAGAAGGGAAATGAGGTTAGATTTCAGAGATATTTCAAATAGGATGTCCAGGTCTCAGGACCACTTTGCAGATGGAAGAGATTGAAGAGTTCAAGGTGGTTTCATATTGTTCAATTTGGACACCTGACATAGTGCAGATTCCCATGACAGGATAAACTTTGAGTTAAAAAAAGAATGGCAGAATTGGTAATAAATCCCAGAGCTGTTATGTTTTAAAGATGGATCCTTTGTGCTGCTATCTCCATCATGCTGGCATTAGATTCTATGTTATTGGGTTTAAACTCTCTCTGAGCCTCAAAAGACAATAAATATGGAACATAGTTATTTGAACATTTAGTAGTTACCAAATTTATTGAAATATAGGTACATCATATTTTAAGTCTAAATCTAATATTGATAATTGATTTTAATTTCTTCCTTGCTGATGGCTTTGGATCAAGGTTCTTCAGAATAATGAAAGGGTTCTGTTTGGGAAACAAAAGTTGTTTAGAACTGAAATGGGGAAAACTCTCTTCTATTTGAAGCCTGATGTATTATTCCCCAAGGCAGTCTCCTGAATGAATCTTTTTCCTTTGTTGTATAAGAGCCTTCAAAAGCAGTGAAGAACATTCATTTTTCTACTTGATTTTGTTACTTTGCCAGGAATAGCACAGGGGTCCTTTTAGCAAGTGAGACTAAGGGCACTAAAATGGTTGGAAATCACTGAAAACAGTAGCAGGTTTATTTGAGCAAAATCGGCAGGGTGGTGTAATATACATTTTAAAAAATGCATTTTCATTAAAATTAAAAATGAGCTTCCAAACAAACTCTGGAAAGGGTTCCAAATACAGCCTTACAAACCCAAAATGAAATCAATAAAAAGAAACCAGCCAAGCAGCAAGTTGAGAAAACACCAATTAGAGATTTTAACAAACAGAGAAGCTCACTGTGGGGTATAGTTTTTAAATCAGACAAGAGAAATTTCGGCTTTTTTCTCCACCTCGGCACTGCTCTACTGAGCTCTCTCTGGAACTGAAATTGATGGGATTCAGAATGCTCCCCAGGAAGAAACCACAAACAAGCAGGTGCTTTCGGCATTATATTTGAGCAGATGAAAGCAAATATTATTCTGATAGCTTTTCATTTTGCCCTCCAAGGAACTTTGCATTATTATCTGTGACTAGGGATTTTAATAGTCAAACTACCACAAATTTGTCAAACACTCGATTTCTGCCCGGTTTCAGAGTACAGCTTCTGCCCATGGAGGTTAACTCAGGTCTCTCTAGCCAAGGAGTTTTTTGAAGCAAATCAAACTCTGATAGTCTGTCCTAGCCCACATGCCTCCATGGACAACCTGACATCAAACCGGCAAGTGGATAAGGTACATCTTCCATCCACCTCCCACCCAACTATCTACCATGGAGCTGGTGGGGCCCACTCTTCTGCTTCTCCTTGGCTGCCTCTCTTCTAGGACTATTTGCTCCTCTTCTATTAAAGTTGCCTTGTCCTATTCTCATATTCTTAGGAATAAGCTTTGTGCCCTTCCCAGATGAGACAATATAGATTGTCATAAAAATCACCCTGTCAGTGCTCAGGGATTCAACACTTTTGTGTCACCAGTTCCACTTATCAAAGAGGCACTCACAGAACCCAATGAATATTAAAACAATTTCTATGTGCGGATATTGATTTTGACTATTTCTTCTTGTTGAAATACATCTATATATGCATGTATTGTAACTGTTCAGTCACTAAAACATGTCTGACTTACCACCATGTATACCATATACTTCGGTTATTTCTTATTTTTACTGTCTATCTCCCTTACCAAAATACAAGTTCTCTAAAGATTGGAATCTTTGTCTAACTTTGCTGGCCAGTCTATAAGTAGATGCTTGTATATAGTAGATGATCAACAAACACTTTGCTAAAGTATGAACACTATCCAGTTAATTCAAAATAGTGTATTATATTTTCCATTTCTAATAAATGTTGCAAACATATAAATAAACATAACATTTTAATTATGAGTTTCTAAGTTGAGCACATAGAGACATGAATTGTTTTATTTTTTTGGTGGACTATGGTTAGGCAGTGCTAATGGTAAAGAACCCATCTGCCAATGCAGGAAATGTAAGAGGCGTGGGTTTGATCCCTGGGTCAGGAAGATCCATTGGAGGAGGGCATGGCAACCCACTCCAGTATTCTTGCCTGGAAAATCCCACGGTCAGGGGAGCCTGATGGGTTATGGTACAAAGGATCGCAGAGTGGGACACAACTGAAGCAACTTTGGACACACACACTCATGGTTAAAGAAATGTTAAGACTGTTTGATAAAAGAGGTTCCTATGTGTTGAATGCCTTGGTTTGGTAACAACATTTAACAAATATCGTTCTTCTTCTGTGTATTTGAGGTATAAGCTGAGCAAGCCATCTCTCAGAAATATCAATGTTGGGTGGAGGAGACTGGCTTGGAAACAAAAGAACATACTACGCGTTGATAAGTATAGTAGAATTTGTATAAGCAGCAGCAGTAACAAGCACGAGAGTGATCCCACAAAAAGGTATAGAATATGATCTAGGTACTTTCAAAGTAACTCTTTAGAACAGGAAGCATATGTGAGGATCTGAAATTGTGTCTCTTTTATCCTACAAAGAAGATATTAACACAAAGGCCCCTCCACCATTCTGAGTGTTCCAGCTTCCTTTAGGCTTGACTTTGGACAGAAACACATGAACAACTCGGGGCTAACGTGCAGGTCAGGACAGGGTGCCGCAGGTGAAGGGGAGAAGAGAAACAAGAGGGAAAACACCCTCTTGCCTTTGTAGGGAGCTCACAGGATGCCGTGTTAACACTTCCCAGTGCAGACCTCAGCACTATGATCTTCCTGAAATCTAGGAGCAGAACACGGATCGAATGTGCACGGGTAGTTACATAAGAGATGGTAAATCCTCACTCTTGCTCTAGGATTGGAGAGTTCTAGTCCACTTCTCACAAGAAGGAGAAAACCAACCCAATCCCATCTATCATCTAAATATCCATGCAAACCAAAAGTTAAGCATAAATTGTGTCGATTTATTCAGTTAGTTAGTTCGAGGTCAAGTTTTGTGCTTGAGTTAAGTTTCTATGGAAATTCTTATTCCATGCTGTTATAAAGAGACAACTCTGTTTCAACAGGCTTTGGATTCTGGTCCAGGCTCCAGCCTGTCTCAAAATCCAAACAGAATCCTAAAATCTGTTCCTGCCTCTACCAGAACTTGCTGTATTTTCTTTGCCTCCTGCCACCACACAGTTGGATGGACACCAAGTATAGAAAATTTCAGCCTCAAAGGAACATTTTAAGAAAGTTATGAGCCAGATTCAATAATTTGTATAATGAATCATCTCTGAAATAATATTATTGCAATACACTTTTGAGTAAAATTTAACTACAAGTTTAAGCTCCAGATACAGATGGACTTGGGGTGGAATGTCAGCTTTGCCAGCTATTAGCTATTTCAATTTGTGCCTTAGTTTTTTTATCTGTAAAGTGGGGATAATAATTTAAATGGTATGACAGAGGTTTTGAAAGATCTAGTGAAACAATGTACATGCAGTGCTGAATATAAGGCTTCCCAGGTGGCCCTAGTGGTAAAGAATCTGCCTGCCAATGCAGGAGATGCAAGAGATGCGGGTTTGATCCCTGGGTTGAGAAGATTCCCTGGAATAGGAAATGGCATCCCATTCCAGTATTCTTGCCTGGGAAATCCCATGGGCAGAGGAGCCTGGTGGGCTAATCCATGGGACAGCAGAGTGGGACACGACTGAGGGACTGAACACAGTGCTGAATATGGTGCGTAACTCCTAACGCTCAACAAATCAGTAATAATTGTTTTTCATACTGATTATAATTTTCAACCATCAACCCTTAGTGTGTGTGTTTCGTGAGAGTTACAACAGTAAACTGGCATCTAAGCATTCTTTTAATTTTACATGTGCAAAATGTATCCAGTGGTTACCATCATCTGTTGCATGGGTTCCCTCTCTCCCTGGAAGGGAGAGCTGCAAAAAAAAAAAAAAATGACAATGGCAATTATTTTAGAAAGATTTTCCTGAAGAAAAGGGTAATAGCGAAATGTTTGTTAGTAATTTTCACCCTCAGTGTGAGAATTTTATATTAGCAGAAGCTGATTAGAAAGCAAAGTTTTGATCATTTTTAAAGGTAAATAATTTAATATTTTTATGCTTAATACAGTATAGACAGTACATCAATCTAGGAATAACATTTTTATTTACTAATTACAGAATCCATTCATTTTATACACACCACACCCCTTGTCTTTCCCCTTTCCTAACCCCCCTCATTAATAGATTTAGAACTGACAGTGCTTTCACTTCTCAGTATAAAGAATAATTTTCTTCTGAACATAGAGACAACTATGAAATCGAAGTTTAAAATATAGTCCTCTTCTAACAGTGATTCAGATTTCCATTAAACCTCCTCCCACCCTCTCAAATTAAAATTTGAAAAGCAGAGCTCAGAAATAAACTGACAGGCACTAGTACTTCGTTCATTTCCAGCAAGGAAGCACCAATTTGATTCCTACCATAACAATTTTTGCTGTTGCCAGTGCATCAGATTTTTTTAACACAGCTTCTCAAGTGATAGAAATCATCCCGTCACTTTGTTTCATAAAATTGACACCCTGGGGAAATGCAAACTAGAGTAGGAACTTTAGCGAGCTGCTTCTCCAACCCCTGCTAGGTATTCCTGAAATTCTCTTTTCCTCTTCAACTAATGTCATCAAGTCCCAGTTGCTTGTTGTTCTTTTCTCCTTGTTCTGCTCATGTGCTACAACATCCCTTGGCTTCCCTCAGCACGGGAGTTGGTGTTTTTAAAAGTGTTACTCATAGATTGGGATTCTACTGCTGGCTGATTTGAATGCAGTGACAAAGAAAAAAAAGGAACTTGATGAAATTATTTCACACACAGAGCAATAAACATATGGAATAAATTACTACGGAAGATGATTCAAAGAGTTTAAGAAACACCTGGATTTGTTTCTGGAGGCAGCGGAATAGAGAGAGGAGTGTGAAGCAGGAGGGTGAAATCAAAGCACACCCACTAAGCCAAGTGTTAAGGCTCTAACCTCTTACTGAAATGGCACCTCTTGCATTTATCAGGAGCTCCATTCCCACTGCAAGTCTATTTAAGGGAGAGGTTTCTCTAATACCCTGGGAACAAGTCAGACTAAGTCACAGAAGCCACCTTCCTACTGGGGCTGGCCTCTGGCTTTGAGGTAAAGAAGTGAATGATGGAAGGTTCTTTCCAATCCAAAAAATGGGAAGACTATCTGAATATACAGAAACTAAAATTTGGCAACTGTTTTGAGATCTGGTGCAGGTCTGCCATATCAGCCACATCTCTGGCCTCCTTTCTTTCCAAGCTCTTTCTGACTTTTCAGAAACATACATGCTCCTCCCAGCCTGTGGGTATGCTGCTCTTTCCTCTCCCAACTCTTCCCCTCATTCTTCAGGCCACCCTTTCTGTGACACCTCAGTTTATAGTCATGTCTCCCTCTGTGTTGCTATACCAAATGTGAAATGTCTTTTTGTGTTTACTTTATTCATCTCTATCTCCTCAGCACTTAATAAAGTGCCTGGCTCATCAGAATTTATTTTGCCTCACTGTGTTCCAGAAAGGACTTAAAGTGCTTGATAAAAATAATAGCTAACATCATCGGGCCTTTAACTTGTGCCAAACACTGTTCCAAGTGCTTCATGTGTTTTTAACTCAGTTAATCCTTGTAAGAGCACTATGGATGAGTGAGCTTGTCATGTAGGTACTAATATTATCCTTGTTTCACAAATGAGGAAAATGGAGGTACAGAGATGCTAACTAGCTTGCCCAAGGTCAGCCTGGTAAAGCTGGCCAAACCTGGGATTGGCTGCAACCAGCTAGTTCTAGAGCTATTGATAGTACTCTTGACCATAACTCTGACTACCTGAATACCTAACACAGCAAGGAAACACAAATAGGAAATAGGAGAAGGAAATAAGGAATAAACATCTGAGATCATAAAATGCAGGTCTTAATCAGGCTAAAAAAAATCCATGCAATAAAATCTACACATTATACTCTGTTTTTCAGCAGCCAATTAAAAAGGTAAATCTGATCAATTAATCCATTAAACAAAAGCAAATCAGCTACTCAGAAGAATATTTCTAATATCAAAATCTGAAATAACTTTCTTCTATATGGTTCAAAAAAGATGATGGTTTAATCATCCCTTCACTCACCATCTACATTTACACCTATTCAACAGCAGATCCAGGTGTCCAAACAGAAAAGTGAATCACAGGACAAACATTCGGCAAACTTGTATATGACTAAACAAAATGATGTGCACTGATTTTACACAAACAAACGGACTACATACATCCCCTCATTCAACCAACACGTGCTGAGCCTCTACTTGGTGTCTCATGCTGCGTTGGGCCCTAATGATTCATAAGGATCCAAAAAGGACCGAAGTCTTGGACCTCATGGAGCTTAAATTCAAGCGAAGAGACTAATAATAAATAGACAACAATGTCAGGTAGTGTTAAGAGCTACAAGGTAAAAGCAGTTTAAGAGAAAAGAGCATAACCAAGGGAAGAAAGGAAGGAGACTTCTCTAACTAAAACAGAGACCTGAATCAAGAAACATCAGTAACAGTTGTCTTTTTCCCCTAATTATTCCAGCTTGGAAATCAGAAGAACTGTTTATCACCTGCTTATGTAACTTCTGATGCTATAAAGAGCAATACATATTGCATAGGAACCTGGAATGTTAGGTCCACGAATCAAGGAAAATTGGAAGGGGTCAAACAGGAGAGGCAACAGTGAATGTCAACACCTTAGGAATCAGAGAACTAAAAATGGACTGGAACGGGTGAATTTAACTCAGAGGACCATTATATCTACTATGGTGGGCAAGAATCCCTTAGAGGAAATGGAGTTACCCTCATAGTCAACAAAAGAGTCTGAAATGCAGTACTTGGGTGCAATCTCAAAAATGACAGAATGATCTCTCTTCTTTACCAAGGTAAACCATTCAATATCACAGTAATCCAAGTCTATGCCCAACCAATAATGCTGAAGAAGCTGACGTTGAACGGTTCTATGAAGACCTACAAGATCTTCTAAAACTAACACCCAAAAAAGATGTCCTTTTCATGATAGGGGACTGGAATGCAAAAGTAAGAAGTCAAGAAATACCTGGAATAACAGGCAAATTTGGTCTTGGAGTACAGAATGAAGCAGGGCAAAGGCTAACAGAGTTTTGCCTAGAGAATGCACCTACTCATAGCAAACACCCTATTCCACCAACACAAGAGACTACTCTACACATGGACATCACCGGATGGTCAATACCAAAATCAGATTGATTATATTCTCTGCAGCCAAAGATGGAGAAGCTCTGTACAGTCAGCAAAAACAAGATCGGGAGTTAACTGTGGCTCAGACCATGAACTCCTTATTGACAAATTCAGACTTAAATTGAATAAAGTAGAGACAACCACCTGACCATTTAGGTATGACCTAAATCAAATCCCTTGCAATTATACAGTGGAAGTGAGAAAATAGATTCAAGGGATATCTCTGATAGATAGAGTGCCTGAAGAACTATGGACTGAGCTTCGTGACATTGCAGAGAAGGCAGGGATCAAGACCATCTCCAAGAAAAAGAAAGGCAAAAAGGCAATATGGTTGTCTGAGGAGGCCTTACAAATAGCTGTGAAGAGAAAAGAAGTGAAAAGCAAAGGAGAAAACGAAAAATACACATTTGATTGCAGAGTTCCAAAGAATAGCAAGGAGAGATAAGAAAGCCTTCCTCAGTGATCAATGCAAAGAAATAGAGGAAAACAATAGAATGGGAAAGACTAGAGATCTCTTCAAGAAAATTAGAGATACCATGGGGAATATTTCATGCAAAGATGGGCACAATAAAGGACAGAAATGGTATGGACGCTAACCTAACAGAAGCTATTAATAAGAGGTGGCAAAAATATACAGAAGAACTATACAAAAAAGATCTTCATGACCCAGATAATCATGATGGTGTGATCACTCACCTAGAGCCAGATATCTTGGAGTGCGAAGTCAAGTGCGCCTGAGGAAGCATCACAATGAACAATGCTAGTGGAGGTTATGAAACTCCAGTTGAGCAATTTAAAATCCTAAAAGATGATGCTGTGAAAGTGATGCACTCAATATGGCAGCAAATTTGGAAAAATCACCAGGGGCCACAGCACTGGAAAAGGTCAGTTTTCATTCCAATTCCAAAGAAAAGCAATGCCAAAAAAATGCTCAAACTACTGAACAACTGCACTCATCTCACATGCTAGCAAAGTAATGCTCAAAATTCTCCAAGCCAGGCTTCAACAGTAAGTGACCCATGAACTTCGAGATGTTCAAGCTGGATTTAGAAAAGGCAGAGGAACCAGAGATCAAATTGCCAACATTTGCTGGATCATGGAAAAAGCAAGAGAGTTCCAGAAAAACATTAACTTCTGCTTTATCGACTGTGCCAAAGCCTTTGAATGTGTGGATCACAACAAACTGTGGAAAATTCTGAAAGAGATGGGAATACCAGACCACATCACCTGCCTCCTGAGAAATCTGTATGCAGCTCAAGAAGCAATAGTTAAAACTGGACATGGAACAAGAGACTGGTTCCAAATAAGAAAAGGAGTATGTCAAGGCTGTATATTGTCACCGTGCTTATTTAACTTATATGCAGAGTACATCACGAGAAACACTGGGCTGGATGAAGCACAAGCTGGAATCAAGATTGCCGGGAGAAATATCAATAACCTCAGATATGCAGATGATACCACCTTATGGCAGAAAGCAAAGAACTAAAAAGCCTCTTGATGAAAGTGAAAGTGGAGAGTGAAAAAGTTGGCTTAAAACTCAAGATTCAGAAAAGTAAGATCATGGCATCTGGGCCCATCACTTCATGGCAAATAGTTAGAGAAACAATGGAAACAGTGAGACTTTATATTCCAAAATCACTGCAAATGGTGACTGCAGCCATGAAATTAAAAGATGCTTGCCCCTTGAAAGAAAAGTTACGACCAATCTGCTGCTGCTGCTGCTGCTGCTGTTAAGTCGCTTCAGTTGTGTCCGACTCTGTGCGACACCACAGACGGCAGCCCACCAGGCTCTGCCATCCCTGGGATTCTCCAGGCAAGAAAACTGGAGTGGGTTGCCATTTGGAAAATCCCATGGATGACCAATCTAGACAGCATATTAAAAAGCAGAGACAGTACTTTGCCAACAAAGGTCTGTCTAGTCAAGGCTATGGTTTTCCCAGTAGTCATGTATAGATGTGAGAGTTGGACTATAAAGAAAGCTGAGAGCCGAAGAATTGATGCTTTTGAACTGTGGTGTTGGAGAAGACTCTTTAGAATCCCTTGGACTGCAAGGAGATCCAACCACTCCATCCTAAAGGAAATCAGTCCTGAATATTCATTGGAAGGATTGATGCTGAAGCTGAAACTCCAATACTTTGACCACCTGATGCAAAGAACCGACTTATTGGAAAAGACCCTGATGCTGGGAAAGATTGAGGGCAGGAGGAGAAGGGGATGACAGAGGATGAGACGGTTGGATGGCATCACCTATTCAATGGACATGAGCTTGAGTAAACTCCGGGAGTTGGTGATGGACAGGGAAGCCTGTCGTGCTGCAGTCCATGCGGTTGCAAAGAGTTGGACAGTACTGAGGGACTGAACTGAACTGAACCATGTAACTTCAGGCCAACAAGATCAAATGATATTTGATGATTTACTCTGTAAGTCTCCCTTTTTCCCTGAGGTCTTTTGTGTGTTCTTTTATTTGTGATACAAGTTTCCTTTAGAAAATATGTAAGCAAACGAAGGAAAGGAATGGGATAAATTTTGTGCCGAGCAACCCAGTAATAGTCTGAAAGTGAAGTGATTAATTTAGTCTAATATAAATTTAAAAACCTACACTCCAGTTCAGTTCAGTTCAGTCGCTCAGTCATGTCCGACTCTTTGCTACCCCATGAACCGAAGCAGGCCAGGAGGGAGGTGATGCCATCCAACCATCTCATTTTCTATTGTCTCCTTCTCCTCCTACCCTCAATGTTTCCCAGCATCAGGGTCTTTTCCAATGAGTCAGCTCTTCGCATCAGGTGGCCAAAGTATTGGAGTTTCGACTTCAAAATCAGACCTACCAATGAACACCCAGGACTGATCTCCTTTAGGATGGACTGGTTGGGTCTCTTTGCAGTCCAAGGGACTCTCAAGAGTCTTCTCCAACACCACAGTTCAAAAGCATCAATTCTTCGGCGCTCAACTTTCTTTATAGTCCAACTCTCACATCCACATAAGACCACTGGAAAAACCATAGCCTTGACTGGACGGACCTTTGTTGACAAATCAATGTCTCTGCTTTTTAATATGCTGTCTAGGTTGGTCTTAACTTTCCTTCCAAGGAGTAAGCGTCCTTTAATTTCATGGCTGCAATCACCATCTGCAGTGATTTTGGAACCATCAAAAAGAGGACAGAAACAAGAAGGTATTTAAGGCATCAGCTATCTTAGAGATGAGCCATATGAAAAATATTTGAAAAATATTTTTTCAACTTGATTTCCAAACAAAAAGAGAGATTATTTGGGGTCTGTTCACTAAGAAGTACACTATTAACTGATATTTCAACTTTGAGAAATGCATTTTTTTAAAGTATTTGGTATAAGTATTATATTCAAGACTTGAAAATATATAGAGACTCTGGACCTGTCTGTCTGTCATACTTGTCAGTTTTTGGCATTTCAATACATGAGTATGGAAAAGTTTGACCAATGGATAAAAATTAAAACCATGCTAATTTATGAAAGCATGTGTTTGCAATATGTAGTCTAGATTTATTCTCCTTTTCAGAAGAGTCACTCATTCTTTTTTTATGTCCTCCCACTTTGTACTTTGTAGAGCAATCAGCTATCTATTTTCTAACACTGCACACTAAGACAAGGAACTTTTTCTCTATTATGATTCAGTGATTGTCAGATAACTGATTAATTTTAAGAAATTGAAGTATTAGTCTTTAAATAGCTACTTCACTCCTATTGATGTGCTCACGATATCTTACAAGTTTTATTTGGGGTCAATTTAAGTGACGATAGCTCTAAACTGCAACTTATTATTTATATAAAAAAAGGATGCAATCATGTACTTTCAGGAGCCAAGTTCCTTGACCTTCTGTCCTTTCAATATTAGCAGCATTCCTGTTCGATTTGAATTGCAAACAGGATGCTCAGGAACAAAAGGCAGTCATTTATTTTCTTCTTCATCATGATAATGCCCTTTGGGATTTTGTCATTGAAAGAATGGGGGACCTTAATGCTCTAAGATAAACAATACAAATGGAATAAAAAGCAGAGGGGAGAGGGGGGACTTCTAAAACTGACAACCTGAAATAAGACAAAAGGGATTAAGTGTTCATCTATTTGTCTACTAAATAAATACCTTGATAGGACCTTGATAGTTTCTTTGCAAAGTTAGTGCATGTGCTTAATTTAGACTGTTTTAGCATCCAAGCACTACCATATATGGATGGGGAAGGGAGGCAAATTAGGTGTTGAAATCATATGATGTCACACAGACTCCAGTATAGGAAAAAGACCAGAGCTTTGTGAGTGCAGTTGCTTATGTACTATATGGTGCTTTTCTTATTTATAAAGCTGGAGCATACATTCTATTGCTCTTGTTCTTAGATTTTCAGACAGCCATAATTTCTGGTCTTTTGTTTGAAATGAAGGCCTGCCTGGAAAAATTGAGGGTGCTGCCAGACTTACTAAAAGACATTTTTTATAGCACACTATATTCTTTACTCCACTAATCCCCCTCCCCACCCCGACTCTTGGGTGTAGGGGGAGGGGCACAAGATTTGAGAAAGAGATGAAAATTATTAAACTGAAAGCACATTAAAGCAATTTATGGACAGAATCTTGTCAAATGCTTTCTTAGCCAGGAAAACACTGACATGTACTAGTGTTTAGTGATGAGCATCTAAGCATACCTCAAAGACTATGTTCCTAGAGTGAAAGTATTTGTGAAATGTGAGTTATATTGGTTTCCTTTTGGTGAGGGAAGGAAAAGTTAAAATTCAGGTTACATATCTGGAGGACTGAAGTAAGCAATCAAAATCAAACTTTTACATCAGACTCATTTGACATGATTTCAAAATAAACTAAGTTCAGTAAACCTGTTGGCAGAGAAGTATCATTCGTCAAGCGATTAACAGAGACACAATCTGTAATTACGAATTGCTGAAAGCAGGCCACTAATGAGAGAATGACTCACTCACGTTTTGGGGTGAAGGGGGAGGGGTCTCTCAGAAACTGTAATTTGATTTACAAAACTCTAAATAGCTAATGGCAGGTAACTCTTGCCAACTAACCAGCCAACTCTTGCAAGCTCATTAACAGAACTCCATGGTCTCACTGAAGGATAAACCATATGGAGGTGTCACTAAAAACTGGAGATGAGAGACTGTAATTCATGTTCATTCCTTCTGTGAGTTGGTCATATGGGCATTGATTTGAGCCTTTGTTTATCTGACATGACCTGTTCTTAAACAAGGAAAGAAAATACATTTTTAGGGGTTTCTGGGTTTTCCCCCCTACCACCTTATACTACAGTTTTCAACCAATTACTACACTTCTTTATTCTGGATTTGTTTCTCCAGCTTCCCATATCTTTGCCACATTTTAGTTCCAGCAAAGCAATTGAATAATGGCATTATGCAAGTGGCTGTACTATTTGCTTGTGCGCTGACCTTGGAGGGTTGTTAAGTTGCTTATCGATGATTTCCCCAGTGATTGCAAACCTGTGGCTATAAGATCATCTTCTTTTTTTTTTTTTTAAAGATCATTTTAAACTCTTTATTCACATGAAACTCATGAATTCTGGAGGAGACGTGTGTGGCAACACATAGTTATAAGGCATAATTTTATAAAGGGCTCTGTATACTTGTCCTTTAATCCGGGGTGCAATAGTCATGTATATTCATGCACTGTGATTTTCACTTGATATCTGATCCAGGAATCTCTACAAAAATTATCAGAATAACACATGAATATAATTTCAAAAATAGTACAGAAGGCTACTTAATGATAAGCAAGTCTCCTCATCTGTTTATTCTGTATCCTTAGTTCTGTTGCCCAAGACAGTTTTAACTATTTACATGTAAAATCTTTCATGGCTCTAAATAATAAGCTTTAATTGCCAGTTCATGATTTATTAAAATGAGATATTAGCTAGTGCTTCTGGACATGAAGAATGAAGATTTAGCTCACTTATATCACCTTGCCCCCCTCACTCTGAATTTCCATTTTTAATTTTTATGGTATTTAAAATTTTAGATAATATAATTAAGTATATACTTATTTATTATATAGTATATAAATAATGCACATATAATAAATATAGTTATTTATATAACATAAAATACTATTTAATCAATTTCAGACTATAATTATTAGCTCTCCATTTTGAAAAAAGGAATTTTAGCACACTATATTCTCTCATTTTTCTTTTCTCTCTCTAACATTTTATCAACTTCACTGTTAATTATCTGTTGCCAAGATCAATGACATCTGCATTTTATTTTACAACCATAATTAAGATTTCTTAACCTTTTCTATACATCACACCAAAAGTTGTTAATCAGTATTGACATCACATAGTTTGGTAAATGTTTATATGTGTGCTTCTGTTGCATTTCCTTCGTTATGGATTGATGATATAGTTTTGCCACTCAAAATCAAATGTTCCTAGAATCACACTTCATAGTTTTTTCTCATGTTATTCCAATTGTTCAAACTCAAATCTTAGTTCACTTCATATTTGGAGCACTTTATTCCATTTTTAAATATGTTTATTGGAGTTTCTAACTGAATATGTCTAATATCATCCAGTTCCCTTATCAATCTATTCTTTTAGACATTATCATTCTTGAACTCTATCTGATAACCCTTACAGTATACGCATTAATTTTTTTCTAGACCTGGTACAGAAGTTAGTTTCATTCTTTCTTGTATTCAGTTTTTACTTTGTTGCTTTTCGTCTCTAGATGCATGTGTGCCTGCTACTTGTCTGACTCTTTGCAACCCTGTGGACTGTAGCCCACCAGGCTGCTCTGTCCATGGGGATTTTCCAGGCAAGAATACTGGAGTGGCTTGCCATGCCCACCTCCAGGGGATCTTCCTGACCCAGGGATCAAACCCATGTCTCTTATGTTTCCTGCATTGGCAGGTGGGTTCTTTACCACCAGCACCACCTGGGAACCCCTCCTCTCTAAATGGATATATACAGTTGAATTTTGAAGTTAAAATGATTTAATTTGACTTTCACATTGGTTGCCAGTTTGGCTGTGGAAAACCTAAGACCAAAAACAATTCTCTCCCTAATCTTCAAAGGTTTTAATATCTATTAGCATGCGGCATTGTCATGAGAGGCTTGATACCAGCCAAAAATGATTAATCCTTTATAGGTAATATGTAATTCTTTCAACCTCCTCCTTTGAGTTTAATCATGTCTCCTTATCTTTAATGATTTAGGATTTAATAATGATGTGTCTTGGTATGTGTGTTTTTTGTTCATTTCTTATATAGTTTTGTGTGTGTGTGTGTGTGTGTGTGTGTGTGTGTACCTGCTACTGCTTTGGCTAGATTGAAAATAATTTTAAATAATGGTTAATAGTTGTCTCTTCCTTGTCTTTTCCTCAGTTTTATAAATATGCTTTAGTGTTTTCACCATTCATCACAATTTTAACTGGTGAATTTAGACAGATATGCATTTTTAAAATTTTTTCTATCAAACTGCTCTTTAAAAATATTTTAGGTCCAAAGTCCAAATTCCTTCTTGTTACATAGATTGAGGTGATCCTATTACATCTTCTCTGATATACTGAAAAATATTATTAACATATTTCCTAGTATTGAACTGCAGTTGTAAAACTAACACATTCTGGTTATTGAAGTAATTTTTTTTAGAAAACATTAGGCTTAATTTGATATTATGTTGTTATTTCTATACATTCATGGGTGATTTTAGAAGGTAGTTTGGCTAATGCTGACTTTGATATAGTACATAGTAGCTTCTATTATTTAGAAAGATTTAGCAAGTGTTTTATGTTCTGAAACACTTTATAGGCAGGCATGGCAATTGTTTGATCTCAAACTGAGAAAGTGAAATATCTCACCTATAAAATTATCTATGTCTTGTACCTTTGAAAAAGGAGATGCTACATTTCATACTTCTTCAGATTTTGTACTTTTATAAATTTTAGTGCATCATGTTTTTCTAAGTGGTTTTCTATTTCATCTCTGTTCAGATTTCTCATCATAGTTTCACTTAGCATATTAATCCTCTCTGTGGCTGTGATTATATTGTCTCATTTAAATTCTTTTGAATTTTTACTTCTTTCTTTAAACTTTCTTGCTTTGCCTATGTAGAGTTGTTCTATCATGCTGCTTATAGTTCTTAAATATCTTTATCAATTCTATAAATTGATAATTCTATGTAATTCTATAAAAATTCTACTTTTAGTTTGTTATTTTTCTGGTTTTATCACTATTACTTTTTCCCTTAATATTCCTATCAATATATTTTTACATCTGAAATCGTGAAATAAAATTTTAACTTATTTATATTATTATTTTTAGCCTAACAAAGCATTTCAGGCTGTGAATTGGCCTCTGCTTACAGCTTTAATTATATTTAATTAGTTTTATAAGTCGGAGAAGGCAATGGCACCCCACTCCAGTACTCTTGCCTGGAAAATCCCATGGACGGAGGAGCCTGGTGGGCTGCAGTCCATGGGGTCGCTAAGAGTCAGACACGACTGAGCGACTTCACTTTCACGCATTGGAGAAGGAAATGGCAACCCACTCCTGTGTTCTTGCCGGAGAATTCCAGGGACGGGGGAGCCTGGTGGGCTATTGTCTATGGGGTCGCACAGAGTCGGACATGACTGAAGCGACTTAGCAGCAGCAGCAGCAGTTTTATAAGTAGATAGGTTAGAGAGTCCCTGGAGAAAGAGAACAAGGATTTTTTTTTTTTTAACATAAGAGAAGCTATTTTGGCCTGAGACACTTTGTGATCTAAGCCTGGCCACAATGCCTGTCCTTGAACAGGTCTCAGTAATTAATGATCTTAAGGGAACAAAGGAATGTAGGAACAGGAAAAAGGCAGTCTAACGACAATGCAGTGATAAAGCAAGTCCTAGTTCTTCCTCAAGGAATATACATATTAATATATCTTTGAGTTCTGCAGGAATTAAGGCACCACCCAGGTGGAAAATGAAGGATGATGTTGACCCTTCTGACTTCAATCAACTAAGACTTGGACTCTTAACTTTTACCCCTATTCTACACTGAAATCTCAGGCTCAAGCCCCTTCATGAATATGCATACAGGCTTCATTTAAAATGTTCCCACTTTTGCTGTTCTGGGAGATACTCAGTGTTCTCCTTACTTGCTGCAAATAATAAATCCCTCCTTCTCCTGATCTTTGGTTTGGTTGTCTACTGGCTTGATACCCACCAAGAGTGAACTCAGTCTTTAGACAACGGTTCTGATGTGTACTTTCCTTATTGCCCTTATTCTTGAAATATTCACTTTGCAATTTTAATCTATTATTTGATTCAAGAACTACAATAATGACTGCTGATTTCCAAGTTGATCTTACTTTAAACTTTTGCTATTACTTCATAATTTTTTTTAGTTCTTAAAACTGTGACCATTTATCACTTATCATCTTAACTTATTAAAATTATATTTTTGGCTTGATATATAGTTATTTCAATAAACAAATGTGGCTGCATTAAAAAGTGTAGTTTTTCCTCTATTACAATATATTCACGTATAACTTATTATGTTTTATATGAGTTGAGTCATGAGTTAGTCACTCAGTCGTGCCCGACTCTTTGCGACCCCATGGACTGCAGCCCACCAGGCTCCTCTGTCCATGAGATTTTCCAGGCAAGGATACTGGAGTGGTTTGCCATTTCCTTCTCCAGGGGATATTCCCAACCCAGGGATCGAACCCAGCACTCCTGCACTGCAGGCAGATTCTTTACCGAGTAAGCTACAAGGGAAGCCCCTTGCATATATGTTTTATATACCCAGCCCCATTTATCTAATACATACACATATGTGCAACCTTATTATGTCTTCTAAAAATGTCTTTCCACAAATTGATACTTTTTTTTTTTTTTACTTAGTTTTTAACAGGAGAAAAGCAAAGTTTAACAACATTTATTCATGGAAGAGATCCAGGGAAACTGAATAAAAATGACTGAAGCTTTCACCTTAAGTATCATCTTCAGCTAAAGATAAAAGAGGATGTTGGGGGATAGCAGTGGGACTTCAAAGTGGAAGTAGGCAATCCTCAAGGAAAAGTAAATGTCTGGAAGTCCTGCCAGTATTTAGAATTCTCCTTACCACATCTAGTCCATATTCTTTGCAGATATCTCTGAGAATACTGCTATTCTTGTCTCAGGTCTTTTACCTTAATTCTTTATAGAGCTAAGAATGTGGTAAAAAGACTTCAGAAGTCTTCCATTTCTTAAAAATAATCAACCTAAAACAATTCTCATGCCAAAGAGACATATTTTGGGGACTATAGCTCTGATTAAATTTTGCCTAAGACAAGCCAAAAGAATTTGGTGCCTGCTAATTTCAATCTTGCTTTTGCTGGTGAGAGTGGCTGACATGGCATACATGTTGTTCAATTCCCCAGGAGCTAAAATGCTTTCCAGAACAAGGGGTGGAATTCGGAAATCGAATTTCCTAGGATTTCTCAGTGATCCTATAAAAAGCCCTACCCTCTAAGGCTTCATGAAGTGGGAGAGTTAGATCTACAGTCATTCATCTAGTTAACTGCTCTGATCTGAAAAGATTTATAATATCTCATCTCCTCAGGAGGACCAATTAGTTGCAGCCTGAAGTACGTCCCCTAAGGCGCATACTCTCTCTAGGATTTTACATTTCAAGGAGGAATGAGGCCCAGAAATGAGGCCCAGAAAGTTTCCCAGACCTGGAAACTCCAGGTCTGTCCAAGAAGAGTTTGTCACCAGCAAAGCCCTTTAACAGTGCTCAAGAAATAAAAAAAAAGTATATGAACTAAAGAGAACATACTGCATAGCACACAGAACTCTAGTCAGTGCTCTATGGGGACCTAAATGAGAAGGAAATCGAAAAAAGCAGGGATATATGTATACATAGGGCTGATTCATTTTGTTGCTCACCAGCAAACAACATTGTAAAGCGACTGCATGCATGTGTGCATGGTCAGTCATGTCTGACTCTTTGTGACCCCATAGACTGCAGCCCGCCAGGCTCCCCTGTCCATGGAATTTCCTAGGCAAGAATACTGAAGTGGGTAGCCATTTCCTTCTTCAAGGGATCTTCCCCACCCAGGGACTGAATCTGTGACTCCTGCATTGGCAGGCAGATTCTTTACCACCTGAGCCACCACGGAAGTAAAAGAATACAATAAAAATTAAGAAAGAAAGAAAGAAAAACCCCTGCACACATAAAAACAGAATCTGAGTCAGCAGTCCCCAACCTTCTTAGCACCAGGGACCAGTTTCATGGAAGACAATTTTTCCACAGACTGCTGCTGCTAAGTCGCTTCAGTCGTGTCCAACTCTGTGCGACTCTACAGACGGCAGCCCATCAGCCTCCCCCCTCCCTGGGATTCTCCAGGCAAGAACACAGGAGTGGGTTGCCATTTCCTTCTCCAATGCAGAAAAGTGAAAAGTGAAAGTGAAGCCGCTCAGTCGTGTCCGACTCTTAGCGACCCCATGGACTGCAGCCCACCAGGCTCCTCCGTCCATGGGCTTTTCCAGGCAACTAGAGGGGATGATTTTGGGATGATTCAAGCACATTACATTTATTGTTCACTTTATTTCTAATCTAATGCTGCCGCTAATCTGACAGGAGGTACTGGCCCACTGCTGGAAGATCTGGGTAATAAAATAAAGGCTAACCTTTTTTTTTTCCCCCCTTTTCCTTCGTGCTTCATCTAGTTTCACTTGCTCACCGGGTGCTGCGTGCTGAGGCCCCTGCATTCTGGCACTTCAGACGGGAGCGCCGAGTGAGAAATGGCTGTGCTGACACCTCAGCTCCGTGGAGCCTTGGGCGCAGAAGCAGGGCTGCTGACTCTGCAACTCAAGATGGCGGCGGCGGGCTGCCTGCGCAGCCGCCTCACCTGGCAAGGCTCTCGGAGCCGGAGCACCACACCTGCGCCTGTATCCGGGCCACGCCATCACCAGAACTCCGCCTCCGCCCCCACTGCAGAGACCCGGATAAAGTAGTCCACCCACAGACGGGCCCTAAAATGTGCACAGCAGAGTTTGATTTCCTACCTCTCCATTCTTTGACGAAAAATTTTAAACTTTCTTTTGCTTCTCAACAGAATGTGGTCTCCTTGGGCCCACAAAAACCAGCACCCAGCAGGAGAACCCCTGTTGGGGCCTGACAAAGGGTTGGTAATCTGATAAACTTAAAAAATATTTTATTGATATGTTATTTGGAATGTAAATATTAATGTAGTTATATATTCATTGTTTGATTTATTTTGCTTGACTCTCAAGAGTCCAGCACGACTTAGAGACTAAATAACAAATATTCAGTGTAGATTATATATTTGGAAGCTTTATTCCATTAAATAAGCTTTTCCTTAAATTATTTTTTTTCTAATACTAATACCACTTTGCCTTCTTACTTTGTATTTTTAATATTCTTAAATATTTTTGCTCAATTCATTTTAATTTTATTGTGCTATCTTATTTTTGGAGAAGGAAATGGCAACCCACTCCAGTATTCTTGCCTGGAAAATCCCATGGACAAAGGAACATGGAGGGCTGCAGTCCATGGGGTCCCAAGAAATCAGACAGGACTGAGCAAATAACATGCACACACCTTATTTTAGGTGATTATACAACATGAGTTAGAATTCATATTTTAGACTAACTTAAAAATCTTCTTTGTGTAAGATTTTAATTTATATTTATTGGCATAACTGATATGCTCTTCATAACTGTCATTTTGTTTCTAAATTTTTCTTAAAGGTTTCGTTGCTGTTTTCTTTTGTTTTCTATTTATTCATTCACCCAAGAAATATTTATTGAGAAACTGCAAAACAAAACAATTGAGGCACTAAAGAAAGAACTGTGAACTCCCAGGCAACATTACTATCTTCATGGAACTCATTTTTGCAGGGAGAAAACATTTAAAGCAATGCTAATTATTGTGAAGAAAGCTGAGCACAGAAGAATTGATGCTTTTGAACTGTGGTGTTGGAGAAGACTCTTGAGAGTCCCTTGGACTACAAGAAGATCCAATCAGTCCATTTTAAAGGAGATCAGCCCTGGGTGTTCTTTGGAAGAACTGATGCTAAAGCTGAAATTCCAGTACTTTGGCCACCTCATGAGAAGAGTTGACTTGTTGGAAAAGACTCTGATGCGGGGAGGGACTGGGGGCAGGAGGAGAAGGGGACGACAGAGGATGAGATGGCTGGATGGCATCACCGACTCGATGGACATGAGTTTGAGTGAACTCCAGGAGATGGTGATGGACAGGGAGGCCTGGCGTGATGCGATTTATGGGGTCGCAATGAATCGGATATGACTGAGCGACTGAACTGAACTGAACTGAATGACTGTGAGTGGTACAAGGTGGCAAGTAGTCTGCTTCTCAATGGAGACATACAAAGTATCTGCTTTGGCAGAGGAGGTACAAGGGAACGTCTCTTGAACAAGGTCTCTTGACCAGGTAACATCTAAGCTAAGTATTTCAGTTCAGTTCAGTCACTCAGTCATGTCCCACTCTTTGTGACCCCTTGGACTGCAGCACAACAGGCCTCCCTGTCCATCACCAACTCCCGGAGTTTACTCAAACTCATGTCCATTGAATAGGTGATGCCATCCAACCATCTCATCCTCTGTCATCCCCTTCTCCTCCCACCTTCAATCTTTCCCATCGTAAGGGCCTTTTCAAATGAGTCAGTTCTATGCATCAGTTGGCCAAAGTTTTGGACTTTCAGCTTCAGCATCAATCCTTCCAGTGAATATTCAGGACTGATTTCCTTTAGGATGGACTGGTTGGATCTCCTTGCAGTCCAAGGGACTCTCAAGAGTCTTCTCCAACACCACATTCAAAAGCATCAATTATTCAGCGCTCAGCTTTCTTTAGAGTCCAGTTCTCACATCCATACATGACTATTGGAAAAACCATAGCCTTGACTAGATGGACCTTTGTTGACAAAGTAATGTCTCTGCTTTTTAATATGCTGTCTAGGTTCGTCATAACTTTCTTCCAAGGAGCAAGCGTTTTTTAATTTCATGGCTGCAGTCACCATCTGCAGTGATTTTGGAGCCCAGGAATATAAAGTCTCTCACTCTTTCCATTGTTTCTCCAACTATTTGTCATGAAGTGATGGGCCCAGATGCTATGATCTTAGTTTTCTGAATGTTGCGCTTTAAGCCAACTTTTTCACTCTCTTCAAGAGGCTCCTTAATTCTTCTTCACCTTCTGCCATAAGGGTGGTGTCATCTGTGTATCTGAGGTTATTGGTATTTCTCCCAGCAATCTTGATTCCAGCTTGTGCTTCATCCACCCCAGCATTTCACATAATGTACTCTGCGTGGAAGTTAAATAAGCAGGGTGACAATATACAGCCTTGATATACTCCTTTCCCTATTTCATACCTGTCTGTTGTTCCAGATCCAGTTCTAACTGTTGTTTCCTGACCTGCATACAGATTTCTCAGGAGGCAGGTGAGGTGGTCTGGTATTCCCACCTCTTTCAGAGTTTTCTACAGTTTGTTGTGATCCACACAGTCAAAGGCTTTGGCATAGTCAAGAAAGCAGAAATAGATGTTTTTCTGGAACTCTCTTGCTTTTTCAATGATCCAATGGATGTTGGCAATTTGATCTCTGGTTCCTCTGCCTTTTCTAAATCCAGCTTGGACATCTAGAAGTCCACAGTTCACGTACTGTTGAAGCCTGGCTTGAAGAATTTTGAGCATTACTTTACTAGTGTGTGAGATGAGTGCAGTTGTGTGGTAGTTTGAACATTCTTTGGCATTGCCTTTCATTGGGGTGGAATGAAAACGTTTTCCAGTGCTGTGGCCACTGCTGAGTTTTCCAAATTTGCTGACATACTGCATGCAGCACTTTCACAGTATCATCTTTTAGGATTTGTCATAGCTCAACTGGGATTCCATAACCTCCACTAGCTTTGTTCATAGTGATGCTTCCTAAGGCCCACTTGACTTTGCATTCCAGGATGTCTGGATCTAGGTGAGTGATCATACCATTGTGATTATCTGGGTCATGAACATCTTTTTTGTATAGTTCTTCTGTGTATCATTACCACCTCTTCTTAATATCTTCTTCTTCTATTAGAGCCATACGATTTATGTCCTTTATTGTGCCCATCTTTGCATGAAATATTCCACATGGTATCTCTAATTTTCTGGAAGAGATCTCTAGTCTTTCCCTTTCTATTGCTTTCCTCTGCACTGATCACTGATTTATTTGCACTGATCACTGAGGAAGGCTTTCTCATCTCTCCTTGCTAGTCTTTGGAACTCTGCATTCAAATGGGTGTATCTTTCCTTTTCTCCTTTGCCTTTAGCTTCTCTTCTTTTCTCAGCTATTTGTTTGCCTCCTTCCACAACCATTTTTCCTTTTTGCATTTCTTTTCCTTGGGGATGGTCTTGATCCTTGCCTCCTCTACAATGTCATGAACCTCCGCCCATATTTCTTCAGGCACTCTGTCTATCGGATATAATCCCTTGCATCTATTTCTTACTTCCACTGTATAATTGTAAGGGATTTGTTTTAGGTCATTCCTGAATGGTCTAGTTATTTCCCCTACTTTCTTCAATTTAAGTCTGAATTTGACAAGAAGGAGTTCATTATCTGAGCCACAGTGAACTCCTGGTCTTGTTTTTGCTGACTGTATAGAGCTTCTCCATCTTTGGTTGCAAAGAATATAATCAATCTGATTCGGTATTGACTATCTGGTGATGTCCATGTGTAGATCTTCTCTTGTGTTGTTGGAATATGGTGTTTGCTATGACCAATGCATTCTCTAGGCAAAACTCTGTTAGCCTTTGCCCTGCTTAATTCTGTACTCCAAGGCCAAATTTTCCTGTTACTCCAGGTATTTCTTGACTTCCTACTTTTGCATTCCAGTCCCATATAATGAAAAGGATATCTTTTTGGGGTGTTAGTTCTACAAGGTCTTGTAGGTCTTCTTAGAACCGTTCAACTTCAGCTTCTTCAGCATTACTGGTTGGGGCATAGACTTGGATTACTGTGATATTGAATGGTTTGCCTTGGAAATGAAGAGAAATCATTCTGTCATTTATGAGATTGCATCCAAGTACCGCATTTTGGACTCTTTTGTTGACTATTAGGGTTACTCTATTTCCTGTAAGGGATTGTTGCCCACCAAGGTAGATATAATGGTCATCTGAGTTAAATTCACCCATTCCAGTCCATTTTAGTTTTCTGATTCCTAAAATGTCTATGTTCACTCTTGCCATCTCCTGTTTGACCACCTCCAATTTGCCTTGATTCATGGACCTAACATTCCAGATTCCTATGCAATATTGCTCTTTACAGCATTGGACTTTACTTTCATCACCAGTCACATTCACAACTGGGTGTTGTCTTTGCATTGACTCCATCTCTTCATTCTTTCTGGAGTTATTTCTCCACTGATGTCCAGTAGAATATTGGGCACCTACTGACCTGGTGTGTTCACATTTCAGTGTCCTATCTTTTTCGTTTTCATACTGTTTATGGGGTTCTCAAGGCAAGAATACTGAAGTGGTATTCTCTTCTCCAGTGGACCACGCTTTGTCAGAACTCTCCACCATGACCAGTCAGTCTTGGGTGGCCCTACATGACATGGCACATAGTTTCATTGAGTTAAACAGGCTGTGTTCCATGTGATCAGTTTGGTTAGTTTTCTGACTGTGATTTTCATTCTCTCTGCCCTCTGATGGATAAAGATCAGGGGCTTATGGAAGCTTCCTGATGGGAGAGACTGACTGAGGGGGAAACTGGGTCTTGTTCTGATGGGTGGGGCCATGCTCAGTAAATCTTTAATCTAAGTACTTTATGATGACAAAAGTTTAAGAACAGATGGAAGAGGAAGCTTTCAGTAGTGAGGGAAAAAAAAAATGTTCAGAGGTCCAGAGGCCAAAGTATATGCTATTAGGAAGAATTAAAATAATTCAAAATGAAAGCTAACATTCAGGATGTAGGTGAGTAAGAATAGGATGGAGCCTGAAGAATTTCATACTCAGACCCCTTGATATTCAATGCTTGTGTGTGTGCATGGATGTGCCTTGGCTCCAGAAAGACATCTATATTTCCACGTGTAGAGCCATTGAAACCATGCAGATATTATGCCCAGAATGTGGGGAGCAAGAAGAGATGAGCTTGTAGGAGTGGACACCAAGGCCAAAGGATAGACACTTAGTTAAGACAAAGATAGTTAAGAGGGATTAAAGAAGATTGATCAAGATGACACTTAGTTAGACAAAGATAGTTAAGAGGGATTAAAGAAGATTGATCAAGATGACGCCATACTGGAAAAGTGTGGTCCCATGAATGTCATGATGATAACTTTTTGAAACGAACAGAAGGATCAGAACTTTCAAGTGTTTCTACATAGAATGTATCTTATTCCTGTGGTCCCCAACCTTCTGGCACCAGGAACCCATTCATGGAGGACAATTTTTCCATGAACTTGGGAGGGGAATGGTTTCAGGAGGATTTAACCATATTACATTTATTGTGCACTTTATTATTAATTATGTCAACTCTACCTCAGATCATCAGGCTTTAGATCCTGAAGGTTGGGGACCCTTGTCTTACTCAGTAGATAACTGTAAGTTGAGGTTCATATCTAGTTTTGAATTTTCCATAAACTCCACACAATTTACAAAACATGATTGCACTTGTCCTGCTTCCTGGCACTTATATCCACCAAAATACTCTGCTATATCAGGTGGAGGTCCCCACAATGCAGGTTTTCCCCCAGTTTGCCTTTGTGAGAATCCTGAGATCTTTCTGTGTCAATGCCTTAAGTATTTTGTTGGGAAAGGTATAATTTTTAGCACTACAGTCTATTCATAACCAACTCTTGCCCTCAGTCACCATTTTTCTCATTAGAGGTCACTTTAAGTCTTTTGCCCAAGTCATATCTTAACTGAGGCTATGCTGATTTTTAGGAGATGGAGCTGAGGATTAGTCTCTCATCTCTTCTTTCTTGTTGTACTACAGGAAAATAACTAGAATTTCTAGTATGAGGGTCACACTCTATCCGTTTCCACTTATGGTACTCATTTAAAAAATTTTATTCCCAAGATTGTTATCATGATTCTGTGACCCATGGACTGTAGTCCACCAGGCTCCTCAGTCTATGGGATTCTCCAGGCAAGAATATTGGAGTGAGTAACCATTCCCTTCTCCAGGGGATCTTCTCAACCCAGGGATTAAACACAGGTCTCCTGCATTCCAGGTGGATTCTTCACTATCTGAGTCACCAGAGAACCCCAGATTATTACCATGTGGAAAAGGAATGATTATTAGAATTTGCATTGCCATTTTACCTGGAGGTGTTCAACTATTTCATAATATCAAAACCTGACAGCTTCAATTTAGACTCTGAAAGTCCACCAAAAAAACCTAATGAACACTGTGGGGAGAAAATTAAAATATATTTACTACAAGTTAATGCAAGCAATATAACATTATAGAATTTAATTTGTTTCTCCTCAGTAGCTTAAACTGTGGGAGTGGCTCTTAATCACTCTTGGGTCCATCCCTCCCTTTCTTACTTTAGTTTTTGGGTCTGTCTTTGGCTGCTCCTCTTCTTTGTTTGATATACTTTCTGCACAGGCCTCACTATATGCTGTATCATATTAATATTTGTTTTACAAGATGAATTTTTGTGTTTTTTCCTTTTTTTAAATTGAGATACAACTGCTATATAACATTATATTAGTTTCAGGTCTACAGGATAATGATTTATGTGTTTTTTATTAGTTGTATAAATTTTTAATCTCTTTAACTGAAGTTATTCAATTCACAAGTAAGCTTACAAGGATTTTAAATTATACTTAGAAAGGATTTTTATTCTTTTCCAGAATATGATCATGTAAGACTTTGGTTATAGCTCTACTCTCTGCCTTGTTATGTGAACATTGCATTTTGGCTAGAATTTTACAGATTCTGGGTTTCCCTGATGGCTCAATAGGTAAAAAATTCTGCCTGCAATGAAGGAGATACAGGAGACATGGGTTTGATCCCTGGTTTAGGAAGACCTTCTGGAGGAGGAAATGGCAACTCACTCTAGTAGTCTTGCCTGAAAAATCCCATGGATAGAGAAGCCTAATGGGCTACAGTCCAAAGGGTTGCAAAGAATTGGATACAGTGGAGCATGTACAAGTGCATATTATGGACTCTAGGTTAAGAACAAACTTTAAAATCTCCACCAATAAGTCTATGAAGCTCCATCTTTCAGGTTATTAAACATCTTTCCTATTGACATTAACTTGGTGTTTTATCATTAACCAGCAGGGTGAAGTGATTATACTTTCATCACTTTCAGCAACACCTCCTGAGAAAAGCCTTCTCTGACTGCCTTATCTGAGTAAGTATACTCTTACTGTGTATCATTCCACAATGTTTATTTTCTCCATGGAACTTAGTATTATTTGTAAGTATTAATTGCTTTATTTCTTTGTCAATATTTTGGTTTGTTTCCCTCACTAACCCTTAAGTTTCGGGGGTACAAAATGGTATAGTTTTGGCTCTCTACTATAGTCTACATCATACACTTTATGTTTAATATATATTCAATAAATGAATGAATACATACAGCATGTATATGTTGGAGATGAATGTCTTGCTATATATTCATCTCATTTCAATAAATCAATTAAAATGTATTAAACAATGATATTTGTATATGATATTTAGCCAGATACTATCAAAAGAAAAACCACCTACAAAGGAAAATAATATATACACAGTAAGAGTTAGATGCCTTATTTGGGAAGTAAATGGGAATCTTATGTTTGGTTTTAGATGAAATTAATTGAGCAATAAGTTTGAGGTATATAAATGTGTCAGTTCACCCACTAAGATTCTAATACACACCAACTATTTCCAATACAGCCATATTTTATAATATAACACTCACTCCCTGTATTTCAAGAGATAAAACCCTACAGTGATATGCCTGGGCAATACTGAGTAATATCCTCAATATACTCAGCTACAAAATTATTATTCAGTATTATAAGAAATATCATTACAGCATGGTGGCTGATATGCAGAAAGTCTGCAGTAATATGAAAAATATTATTAGTTTTAAATAATATGTTTTATTCTATGACTTCATAGGAGAATCTACATTTGAAATATTTCAAAACTGAAATGACACTGGTTGGCATAAAAAATTATCTACAAAACCAGTATTTACAAACTAATAGCACCAGAATTTGATGACTAGCAAAGTGAAAGTTTATAATTTTGATAATAATTCACATCAGGAGTCTTAAATATTACTTGTGAGCTATCTGTCTAAGCTGCCATTTTTGATACAAAACAAAAACTGAAATTTTATTGAATAAGAAATGCACAAGATAAACATGGTTCGTTTTCTCCATCTCTGGATGGACTTCCAGGGATTGGAAGAATTATACTTTGCCACAGAGGGTTTTGCCTTTTGCTGCATCTTTTAAGCTGTCCATTTTTCCTATTGCTTGAACTTTAGTTACCACTGTTTTTTACTTACTATTTCCAGCATCTTATGGAAGTGATCTTCAAAGGGCAAGTAATCTTGATGAAGGCATTATAGACAGCATCTCAAAGGAATATGAATAGGTCCTTTCAAACATATAAATAATTAAAATGAGGCACATATCTTTCCGTTCAAAGTTATATATTATTTCCTTTTATTTATTTTTTTCCCCATTGGTTTTTTTTTTAATTTTATTTTATTTTTAAACTTTACATAACTGTATTAGTTTTGCCAAATATCAAAATGAATCCGCCACAGGTATACATATTTCCTTTTAAATTAGCCAAATAAACTGACATAAATGTTTCTTCCTATTAAAACATTTCAAATTTTACTCTGAAATATTCCAACTGAAAACTGAAACTTACACAAGAGATATCTATATTAACATTTTTCCATATTGATGATAGTTAATTTAGCTCTTTTTTAAAAAGATAAAGGGACACCCAGATTTATAGCTCCATATCTCTCATTCTATTCCCTTCCCTCTCTCTCTCAAGAGACAAATAGTTGTCTTACAATTGGTAGCATTCTAAAGCATGTTTAAAAAATATTACCATCCATGTATATATTTCTAACTCATATATTCTATTATTTTGTGTTTAATGTTATTCATAATTGGTATCATTCTGAATTTTATATTTTCAATTATATTCTTTATTTAAATCACATCTTTGAGGTACATTCATGTTGCTATGTATAGATAAATTCATGTATACTTCTAGGTTCCACTGTTTCATTGTTTATGTAAGTCTATGACAGTAAAGCCATTTATTTTTATCATGCTACAAACAGAGCTATAGGGACCATCACTGGATTTGTCTTTATGTACATCTATGAGAGTTTCTCATGAGAAGATCCCTGCACTGGTTTCTGGGTCTAGGGTATGTACATATTTGACTTTCTGACCTGCCTTTCCATCAGTATGGATAAGATATACATTTTCCTCATATCTTGCCCACAGATCATGTGATAGGATATTAATTAATAATGATCTCTTACTTTCTTCTGACTTACCACTTTTCCAAATACTAGTGAGGCTCAGCATATTAAAAAAATATTTTTTTGGCCATATTCTATGCTGCTTCTATGAACTTTCTGATGTCCATTTTGACTGGGTTGTTCTTTTTAGTTTGTGAGAATCTTCTTTTATGTTGGATATAACAGTTGGTCAGTTATATGTGTGAAAAAAATATAACTTTCAGTTTGTGGCTGGTCTTTTCACTTTTATTATGATGGCCCTTGCTGTATAGAAATTATCTCCATTTTAATGTGAAATTATTTTCTTTTATGATTTTTGGATTTGGTGGCTATTTTAGAATATCCTTGCCAACCCCCAGATTTAAAATATTCTTATTTTTTTCCTAAAAGTAATGCAGTTTTGCTTTTACATCTAGATCTTCTATCCATCTGGATTTTATTTTTGAGTGAGGTGTGAGATGACTTCATCCATATGGACAGCCAATTGTCCATGCACCATTTATTGACTGATTCAATCTTTTGCCACTGATTTATAACCTCATCTCTGTTTTACCATCACAGTTCTATAATGGTTCTAGCATTGTTGTTGCTCTGTTGTGTCCAGCTCTTTGCGATAACATGGACGGCAGCATGCCAGGCTCCCCTGTCCTTCACTAGCTCTTGGAATTCACTCAGATTGAGTCTGTTGAGTTGGTGATGCTATATAATCATCTCATCCTCTGCCACCGCCTTTTCCTTTTGCCTTCAATCTTTCCCAGCATCAGAGTCTTTTCCAGTGAGTTGACTGTTTGTATCAGGTGGCCAAAGTATTGGAGTTTCAGCCTCAGCATCAGTGCTACCAAAGAACATTCAGTTCTAGCATATCTTTTGTTATAGTTGCCTCCTATAATTAGCTAATTATATTTGCCAGCTGTAATTAGCATCCATTGTCCACCCAGAATCCTTCATCATGAAAATTTTCAGGCATACCTAAAAGTTGAAAGAATAGGACAGTGAACACTATATACTCATCAACAAGATTATACAGTTAAATTTTGCTATGTTTATTTTATTGTATCATATATCCATCTATTCATATCTCTATCTATTCCTCAGTTTTTAACTTTTGTCATGAATCCCATATTAAACTGCACTCCTAAAACCTGAAGTATGCATATCAAATGGAATTTGATACTTATCTGTTTTTTAAGATAACATTTACACACATTGAAATGCAAAAATTACATCTTACTGAGTTTTGACCAGTGCATACACTAGCGAACCCAAATCTCTATCAGTAAATAAAATATTATTATCAACCCAAAAAGCTCTCTCCATCCCTTTTCAGTCAACCCTCCCACTCTTATGATTTTTTTGACCATAGATTATTTTAGCATTTTCTAGAATTTCATATAAATGGAATCATTCAGTATGTACTCATGCAAGACTTCATTCACTCTGTATAATGTTTCTGAGATCTGCCATGTTATTTAACATAACTGTAGCTTGTTCCTTTTTCTTGTTGAATAGTGTTACACTGTATGAGTATGCCTCCACTTCTTTATCCATTCTCCATCTGATGGTCTTCGGACTGTCTGCAACTTCTTGCTACTATGTATAAATCTGCATTAAACATTTGGGAACCACACTCTTTAAGGATACATATTTTCTATTCTTTTGAGTTATATCTTAAGAGTGGAATTGTTAGATTAACAGGTATTTATTTAACTTTAAAAGAAGCTGTCAAACTTACAAAATGTATCATTTTACATAATGACCAAGAAAAAGTGAGAGTTCTGGTTACTCCATGTCCTCATTAACACGAAGTTGATGCTATCATTATTAGTGTTTGCCATTCCAGTGGGTGTGTAGTGCTATGATTTTAATGAATATTTTCTTGATGGCTACTAAATATTGGGCATCTTTTTCGTAAGGTTATTGATCATTTGTATATCTTCCTTTTCAAAGTGTCTGTTTAAATCTTTCACTATTTTAACTGGGTGGTTTGTCTTTTTATTATTCCATTGTGAGAATTCATTTTATATCCTGTCTATAACCCTTTGTTAGGTACTTGTTCTGTAAATATTTTTCTCAGTTCGTGAGTGTCCTATTAGTTTTCTTAAATGATGGATTTTGGTGAGCACAAGTTTTTCATCTTATGAAGTCTAATGTGTTAGGTTCTCAGGGTTGTCATAACGAAGTATCACAAATCAGGGGCTGAAATAGCAAGAATGGAAATACCAGACCACCTGACCTGCCTCTTGAAAAACCTATATGCAGGTCAGGAAGCAACAGTTAGAACTGGACATGGAACAACAGACTGGTTCCAAATAGGAAAAGGAGTACATCAAGGCTGTATATTGTCACTCTGCTTATTTAGCTTATTTGCAGAGCACATCATGAGAAACACTGCGCTGGAAGAAGCACAAGCTGGAATCAAGATTGCCAGGAGAAATATCAATAACCTCAGATATGCAGATGACACCACCCTTATGGCAGAAAGTGAAGAGGAACTAAAAAGCCTCTTGATGAAAGTGAAAGTGGAGAGTGAAAAAGTTGGCTTAAAGCTCAACATTCAGAAAACTAAGATCATGGCATCTGGTTCCATCACTTCATGGCAAATAGATGGGGGAAACAGTGTCAGACTTTATATTTTTGGGCTCCAAAATCACTGCAGATGGTGACTGCAGCCATGAAATTAAAAGACGCTTACTCCTTGGAAGGAAAATTATGACCAACCTAGGCAGCATATTAAAAAGCAGAGACATTACTTTGCCAACAAAGGTCCGTCTAGTCAAGGCTATGGTTTTTCCAGTGGTCATGTATGGATGTGAGAGTTGGACTGTGAAGAAAGCTGAGTGCCCAAGAATTGATGCTTTTGAACTGTGATGTTGGAGAAGACTCTTGAGAATCCCGTGGATTGCAAGGAGATCCAACCAGTTCATTCTAAAGGAGATCAGTCCTGGGTGTTCTTTGGAAGGATTGATGCTAAAGCTGAAACTGCAATACTTTGGCCACCTCATGCGAAGAGTTGACTCATTGGAAAAGGCTCTGATGCTGGGAGGGATTGGGGGCAGGAGGAAAAGGGGACGACAGAGGATGAGATGGCTGGATGGCATCACCGACTCGATGGACGTGAGTTTGAGTGAACTCCGGGAGTTGGTGATGGACAGGGAGGCCTGGTGTGCTGCAATTCATGGGGTCACAAAGAGTTGGGCGTGACTGAGCGACTGAACTGAACCAAACTGAGTCTTGAGGATGAATGTCCAAAATAGAGAGGTCATTAAGACTGGTTCTTTCTGAGGGCTCTTAGGAAGAATATGTTCCTTGCATCTCTCCTAGCTCCTGGTGACTACTGGCAATCCTTGGCACTCATTAGCTTGTAAATGCATCAGTTGAATCTCTGCCTCCATCTTCACATGGCATTCTTCCTGTATTTATCTCTTCTCGTGGTCATCATCTTATTAGGGCACACATCATTCTGACTAGTCAGCATCTGTCCTCCCAATGAACATTCAGGATTGATTTCCTTTAGGATTGACTGATTTGATCCCCCTTGCAATCCAAAGGACTCTCAAGAGTCTTCTCCAGCACCATAATTAAAAGGAATCAATTCTTCAGTGCTCGTACTTCTTTATGGTTCAACTCTCACATCCATACAATTCCCAGAAAAACCATAGCTTTGACTATATAGACCTTTGTTGGTAAAGTGATATCTTTGCTTTTTAATATGCTCTCTAGGTTTGTCATAGCTTTCCTTCCAAGGAGCAAGTGTCTTTTAATGTCTGCAGTCATCATTCTCAGTGATTTTGGAGCCCAAGAAAATAAAATCTGTCTACTTCCACTTTTTCCCCTTCTATTTGCCATGAAGTGATGGAACCAAATGCCATGATAGTAGTTTCTTGAATGTTGAACTATCCCTATAACACATCTTTTTACAATTTACATTTTAATTGCTAGACTTCTTGCTTTTCAATTTTTTTTTTCAGATGACCTTGTTCTTTTTCATAGTGTCTTGTTCTTTTATTCAGATTTCTATTGCTCTTTAAAATCTTTCATAATTGCACAAATTATTTTATAATCTTCATCCGATTGCTGAACCATATGAAGTTCTTGGTCTCTGATTCCATTTGGTATATATGTGTATGCTTGATATTGCTCATTACTCAGGATGAGTTGCATTCTGATTTGTTTCTGCTTTTATATGTGAGGCTCCCCATCTGGAATTTTGCTTTTGTGTTTTATTCTGATAAACTCCCCAATATAGCCCTCATGTTGTTCTTTTAAAAACACTTCTTTACAGTTTTGGGGTTTCTGAATCATATGAAGCCTCATTTGAAAGAAAATCTCTCCAGAAAATTTTTAAGTAGTAAACTGAATCTTTTGCATGCATTATTTAATTCTAATATAATATCAGCAAATTTTTGAGGTAGATATTATTATTATTTTTCTACTACAGATGGAGAAATTAAGATGCAATAGATGCAATGTTAATAGAAATGCAACATTAATTGATGCAGTATTAATAAAAATATCTGCTGCATGACTAAGTGGCATATATAGAGCTCAAATCAAGACTAGACTGATTTCAAACCATGTTCTTAATCATTGCACTATGCTTTGTTGCTAGTCAGACAAACAGTTCATCACCTCAAACAACATTTCATCTGTCATCCTTACATATCTATTAGATTATAAATAAACAGTTGAGGATACGCTGAAGAAGGCAACAGTATGCATTAAAATTTTCGGCATATTGATTTAGCCAGAAGTGAAAAAATGAATGATTATTTTCAAGCAGCTATGTAATTTGAAATTCATTTACTCACTACAGACTTTTTGTTTTATATACAATAAGTGAGTGAAGTCATTCAGTCGTGTCCAGCTCTTTGCAACCCCATGGACTGTAGCCTACCAGGCTCCTTCATCCATGGGATTTTCCAGACAAGAGTACTAGAGTGGGTTGCCATTTCCTTCTCCAGGGGATCTTCCTGACCCAGGGATTGAACCCAGGTCTCCCGCATTGTGGGTAGACGCTTTACCATCTGAACCACCAGGGAAGTTCCCCTTTATATACAATATATAAGTATATATATAATTTTATAAATAAATATATATATAATTTGTTTTATAAATAAATATATATAAAATGTGTGTTGCAAAATGAAAATGAGTCACCAGACTGGATGGGTCCACTCAATTTTGGTAGTGATAGACTCTTTTAGGCTATATTTATGCTATTCTTAATTGCCTCTCATCCCACATTATACTCCAGTGCTGTCATGAATCATTGACTGCACAGAGTAGCTATCCTATATCTCATTATAAACATCACTGCCTTCATTCTCATTTCCATTCTTAGCTTAAAATGTTTCATTTGATGATACTATTTAAATTTATTTCTCTCTTGTTTTCTATTATTTAATATTTTCCTTGAATTATTCACAGTATTTTCTAAGGTACCTGAAAATGCAGAAGGATTCAATATAAAATAAAATGGTCCTGTTTTCAGTGACACTAAGTAGAGTATAATAATTTGCTTCTGGACTCCATCCAAGCTTTCCTTAATTTTGTACATAAATTGTCTAAAAGTAACTCAGCTATGCTAGTGAGTGTATCACAAAGCATTGCTTCATTAAGATTTAATGTGTTTTTAGAATTAAAAAAAGACTTTTGTTGACATTTTGTTACCCTATATAGAAAAAATCTGGCAATTATAGGCATTTCAGAGTGTATATAAAAAGTTTACCTTGAGCAAAGCAAAACATTTAAGAAATATTTTAATTAGGCTTTGGAAGGTGGTATACACAGGAGAATGAAGAATGATAAAAACTGGAATAGAACACATATATCAGAGCTACTTAAATGTCCCCAAATAATCAAATTATTTATTACTTATTGGGTTGTACACATTTATATTTACCAAGACCCACTCTGTGAAATTTACAACTAGACATTTTTGAGTATGTAGCTTTTTGGGGTTTGTGGACCCAACTGCAATGTGGATATGTGTATGTGGGGGAGGGTATGCTTCCCACACACTAAGCAATTCTCAGACACCACCAGGGTGTCCAAGAATTCAACTCATTTCTCACACCATCTACCCAGAGTCAACATCAGATTCTATAAGCTGAGGGCTCAGTCCCATAAGACTGACCCCACCTACCCCTATCTTAGATCTACTTCTGACCAATTGACTATAAATCAGAAGTTTCCATGACTCTCTCCTTGGATTTCATTAATTTGCTAGAGCAGCTCACAAAACTGAGAAACATACTACTTACTAGATAGCCAGTTTGTTGTATAAGGATATAACTCAGGAGCAGCTAGATGGAGGAGGTAGTGTTTCAATGGTAGCCAATATGGCAGGGTATGGGGAAGGGGCATGGAGCTTCCATGCCCTCTCCAGGATGGAGCCCTCTCAGCAGATCCAAGAGTTCACCAATCCAGAAGCTCTCTGAACCTCCTCAATCCTATGGGATTTTTGTAGAGGCTTCAGAAGCAGAAGATATTAAGAAGAGGTGGACAGAATACACAGAAGAACTATACAAAAATGATCTTCACGACCTAGATAATCATGATGGTGTGATCACTCACCTAGAGCCAGACATCCTGGAATGTGAAGTCAAGTGGGTCTTAGGAAGTGTCACTACGAACAAAGCTAGTGGAGGTGATGGAATTCCAGTTGAGCTATTACAAATCCTAAAAGTTGATGCTGTGAAAATGATGTACTCAATATGTCAGCAAATTTAGAAAACTCAGCAGTGGCCACAGGACTGGAAAAGGTCAGTTTTCATTCCAATCCCAAAGAAAGGCAATGCCAAAGAATGTTCAAACTATCGCACAATTGCACTCATCTCACACCCTAGTGAACTAATGCTCAAAATTCTCCAAGCCAGGCTTCAGCAATACGTGAACCGTGAACTTCCTGATGTTCAAGCTGGTTTTAGAAAAGGCAGAGGAACCAGAGATCAATTTGCCCACATTCTCTGGATCATTGGAAAAGCATTCCAGAAAAACATCTATTTCTGCTTTATTGACTATGCCAAAGCCTTTGACTGTGTGGATCACAACAAACTGTGGAAAATTCTGAAAGAGATGGGAATACCAGACCACATGACATGCCTCTTGAGAAACCTGTATGCAGGTCAGGAAGCAAGTTATAAATGGACATGGAACAATAGACTGGTTCCAAATTGGGAAAGGAGTACGTCAAGGCTGTAATTGTCACCCTGCTTATTTAACATATGCAGAGTACATCATGAGAAATGCTGGGCTGGATGAAGCACAAGCTGGAATCAAGATTGCCGGGAGAAATATCAATAAACTCAGATACACAAATGACATCATCCTTATGGCAGAAAGTGAAGAAGAATTAAAGAGCCTCTTGATGAGAGTGAAAGAGGAGAGTGAAAACGTTGGCTTAAAACTCATCATTCAGAAAACTAAGATCATGGCATCTGGTCCCATCACTTCATGACAAATAGATGGGGAAACAGTGGAAATAGTGGTTGACTTTACTTTGGGGGGCTTCAAAATCACTGCAGATGATGATTGCAGCCATGAAATCATTGTGTTGGAGAAGACTCTTGAGAGTCCCTTGGACTGCAAGGAGATCCAACCAGTCCATCCTAAAGGAAATCAGTCCTGGGTGTTCATTGGAAGGACTGATGTTGAAGCTGAAACTCCAATATTTTGGCCACCTGATGCGGAGGGCTGACTCATTTGGAAGACCCTGATGCTGGGAAAGATTGAGGGCAGGAGGAGAAGGGAACGACAGAGGATGAGATAGTTAGATGGCATCACCGATTCAATAGACATGAGTTTGGGTAAACTCCAGGAGTTGGTGATGGACAGGGAGGCCTGGTGTACTGCGGTTCATGGGGTCACAAAGAGTCGGACAGGACTGAGTGACTGAAGTGAACTGAACTTACTGTATAGTCATAATTGATTCAATTATTGACCATTGGCAATTGATTCAACCTCTAGGCCATCTCTCTTCCCTGGAAATCATGGAGTAGAACTGAATGTTCCAAGCCTCTAGTCATGTGACTTGTTCTCCTGGCAACCAGCTCCCATCTCTAGGAATGTGTTGGCTAGGTGGGTGGGTGGGTGGCAAAAGTTATCCCACTAACAAAGCCAAAATCACTTTTATACCCCTTACCACAGGAAATTTCAAAGTTTTTAGGAGATGTAGGTCAGAAACTCTGAACAAAGACCAAATATATATGAGATATATATTTTGGTCATCTGAATAACCAAATATGTATTTTTTATCACATTATCACCATAGACCTACAGTGGGTGATCTTAGTGTGAAAATATAAGTCATACCTTCTCTGATATTCTAATACATATATTCATTCATGAAAAACCATTTATAATAGTCTAGAGATGTAAGGATTTTTCTTCTAAACTTGAGATTTATAATTTTACCAATCATAAATTTGGTCTAAGTATGAAATTTATTCCAAGTCCAGGAAACTCCCTTTCTGCTGAAGCACTTTCTTTTTTTTTAAACCTATTTTTCATATTTACTCTTTTGAATGAAGTATAATGACCACCAAAATTAACTCTTATTATAGTTGTAAATATGTAATATAGTGGCAAGATCTATAATGATCTATTAAAATATTTTCTGAAACTTTGCAATGAAGTGATGCATTTACTAGGTATTATTTACATTGTTAAACTGTAACAGTACTTCAGCATTTGAATAACTAAATAATGATATGGTTTGCCATATGTTTCCATTTAATGAAGCCTTGTATTGATACTTAAATGCTTCATTAAGTCACAAGCTGCCAAAATAAGTAGTTTTTCTCTTGTCATAAATGTGACATGGTTTAACTTAAAAGTCTTGTCATTTTAAAAATTAAGAATGCTTTTATTCTGCATATATTATAAGCAACATCTCTCTCAATATTTCAGGTTTACATACAAAACATTTTCAGGAGGTTGACATTGTAGTTTGAGAATTTTTGTGACCAATTTTCTTGTCAGTAGAAGGTTGTATGACTTGTTATAACTATCATTTCATCATCAACTAAACAAAGTTTATATGCAGTTTTCAAAAGCTTCTTGAAGTGACACCTGTTTCATTAATAATAATAATGAGCTTAAAAAGTCCTCATTTGAGCTGTAAACAACAAACAAAAAACTGTAATTTTACCAAAATCATATTTTTTCAAGGCAGCAAGTTACCTTGAAAATGACAAGTTTGGAAAATGACAAGTTCAGATATTCTGAAAAACACATGTGGCTTGTAACAGTACTATCAGATTTTGCCTTTCTACCTTTTCAAAAAAAATGCCTAGGACAAATTTTACAACATAATCATAAGGTTTAATTAGTACATAAGTTCTAACTGATATTTATTTTGAGCAAATTGTAGCTTTTAGATCTTGATGCATTGTTTTCTAGGAGATTAGATTGTATGGAAGAAAATTCAGGCATGAATAAGTGATTATTTCAAGTTGATTCATTAAATATGACTCATCTTAAAGAAAATTAAAGGACAACTGATTGTATATAATAGTTGATAGGATAATATTTTTGCAAGCCTTGGTTTGCAGAGGAATGCTGTGTGTCAATACGTGAATTTTAAAACATTTATACAATAACAAATGTATTTGAATATGTATAAATTATTCAGGGCTCTGAAGCATGATCATTTTCCTTTGAGTGTAATTCATATGGATTATTTTAATTTAGGTCCTCAAAGATTTTTTTAAAATATACAACTAAATTAAATATTTGTTTTAGCCTTTCAGATATAGTTATCTTTTTTTGCTTTGTCATTTTTTATTACTATAAACTATCTTTTAGTCTGGCTAATATGATAAGAAAATCCAGTGTTTGCATACATGAAATATGTATATATGGAATAAAAACTCAAATGCCTATAGGACAGATAGTAATATAAATATGTATATAAAATGAGAAAATGTAGTTGGACCTGTGTCTGAATGTATGCTTGGTTTAAACATATTCAAATGCAAAGAGCATATCAAACAAACAACAACCATAATATTTAACTCAAACAAAACACACTTGCAGTTTAAATTTGGGCCTAAAGGCTACGTTGCTAAGTCATATCTGACTCTTTTTTGACCCCATGGAACCTGGCTGGCCAGGCTCCTCCATCCACAGGATTTCCCGGGCAAGAATACTAGAGTGGGTTGCCATTTCCTTCTCAAGGGGATCTTCCTGACCCAGGGATCAAACCTGAGTTTCATGCATTTCAGGTGGATTCTTTACCACTACACCTCCTGGGAAGCCCCCAAACCCCTAACACAGAGGTTTCCAATTAATAAACACTAGAAATTAATTCCAACCAGTCCATTCTGAAGGAGATCAGCCCTGGGATTTCTTTGGAAGGAATGATGCTGAGGCTGAAACTCCAGTACTTTGGCCACCTCATTCGAAGAGTTGACTCATTGGAAAAGACTCTGATGCTGGGAGGGATTGGGGGCAGGAGGAGAAGGGGACGACAGAGGATGAGATGGCTGGATGGCATCACTGACTCGATGGACGTGAGTCTGGGTGAACTCCGGGAGTTGGTGATGGACAGGGAGGCCTGGTGTGCTGTGATTCATGGGGTCGCAAAGAGTCAGACATGACTGAGCGACTGAACTGACTGAGAAATTAATAAATAATTTTTCATTATAATTCCATATCCAATGCTTTTTTCTCTATATATTCATTTATGTTATATTAAATAATGATCAATTTGCCACCTTTTATCACCATTTTAGTTTCCTCTCTTTCCATAACTCAGTATCTAAAAAGCCCATGAACTATCAAATAAATGGAAAACTACAGGGTGGAAAAGAAAAAAACAGTCCTTTGAATAGACGCTAACATGTTTCTCAGTAAGTCATATATTTTTATATTTTTATGAAAAGATCACCGAATAGTATCTCAAGTACTTAACAATGGTATGGTATCATATGTTCAGTTTTTTGGTTATATTTGTACACGTTTGAAGGAGGTCTATTGGGGAACCACATAAGACAATGAATCCTGACTCTGGCTTTCATTAGAATCACCTGTGTATTACTTAAAACTATGAGCCCACCCTTGTTAATTCCAGTGCAGCAGGTATATGTAGTTTAGGAGTTGTTACAGATGACTCTAGTTTAGAATCAAAGACCTTGGTTATTAAAAGGCTTACACTCTATCAGCAAGGGCCTCACCTGGAAGTTTATTGGAAAAAGAATCTGAGGCCTCACCTAGATTTACTGAATCAGAATCTCAATGTTCACAAGGTTGCTGGGTGATTTGTGTGAACTTTAAAGTGTCAGGTACTTTACATTACAAAGGAATGACCTCCTTTGAAGCTAAATAAACCCTTAGAGGGACTTTAGGTAAGACTTGCTCTTGTTAGATTTCAAGGGTGACCAGAAACTTACTAAAATAATCGCAGGCCCAGAAGTTGACATTAATCTCAAAGTGCCAATGTGTTAGTTTGCAATGAGAGATGACACCTGTCACAAAGTCCAGACTATTCAAATCCACTTACCTAGCATATTTTCTTCCAGTGGAGTCAACTGTCTGAGAACCAGATCATAATCCGAAGAAATTAGAGTGGATTTCACCCAAAGTTATCAGCGAGGATAGCTAGAGAAACTTTTCTGATGTGGACACTGAATGAGAATAACTCTTTTGAACAAGATTACCTCGCCTCTCTGGACAGTGTACACTGTGAAATAGCAAGTTCTTTACTTACACATCCTTGTCTGTGTATTCTTCTGTAAATCTTCTGGGTCTATTTTCATTTCCATCCCTTTACCTGTATTAGTACTCTGGTCTGGACCACAACTTTAACACTGATGGCTTGGCTTCCCAGGTGGCACTAATGGTAAAGAATCTGCTTGCCAATGCAGGAGACACAAGAGATGTGGGTTCAATCCCTGGGTCTGAAAGATTCCCTGGAGGAGGAAATGGCAACCCACTCCATATTCTTACCTGAAAAATTCCATGGACAAGAGGAGTCTGGTGGACTACAGTCTGTCACAAAGAGAGGAACACGACTGAGCTCGCACAAGGAGATACCATGTACTGACTGCTTCTTAATTGTCAAGGATTATTTCATTTAATATCATCATTCCCTGTTTTTGGATGGGAAAACTAAGAAACAGAGAGGTAAACCAGTTACTCATTTTTGCACAGCCAGTAAGTAGATGGAGGTTAGAGTTCAAGCCTAGGTTTTTTCTGAATCTAAGCCTGTATAGTATTGTTAGTCACTAAGTCATATCCAACTCTTTCGTGACTCCATGGACTATAGCCCACGAGGCTCCTCTGTTCATGAGATTTCCCAGGCATGAGTACTGCTATGGGTTGCCATTTCCTTCTACAGGGGATCTTTTCAACCCAGGGATTGTACCCACATCTCCTGCATTGGCAGGTGGATTCTTTACCTCTGAGGCACTAGGGAAATCCCCCATATAGTACAGATCCAAGAAAACTCCTGTATTACCAGTCTAGAACTATCCCAGATCACCTGACTGAAAGTAATACTTACTTATTTTGCATTATACTTTTAACTCCATGCTTTGGGGACTGGAGATATTTCACCTAGGTGCTTTTTTATAGTTCAAATTACATTTTTCACCATTCCAACATTTTGGGGAAATTCTTCAGTGTAATTTCTTAAGTACTAACAATAATTCTCTTTTCCAAGATTATTAAATGCTTACAAAATATTTATTTAATAATGCTTTAGAATAGATGAAGACATAGTTAAAGAATCTCAGTAATTGGACAAAATAAAAAGGATACAATTAAGTTACTTCAAGTTATTTTTTTGAATCTTTTCTTTATGCTGTTGAGTTTAGCAATGAGGGATTTTAAAGAAGAGATCAGCAATGGATAATTAACTATTCTCTATTTTCTTGATTCTGAGGTTTAAAAAATGTGTTCTCAGCAACACAAATATTAATTAGATGCTAATTAATAATTTCACCCATGAAACATTTACAAAACAAATATGCAAATCCTTATAAACCAACTTGCACTCTAGTGATGATTAGGCTATCATTATATTCAGGAGCAATTCTGATGAATGCATAAGATTTTAAGAGTATGACCTAATGCTAATAGAGTGAAAACTTTAATTTTTTTTTCCTGATTTTGTTTCTGTCAGTAGTTCATAAAGGATAGGAATACATTTCTAACATTCATATTTAAACTACCTTTATACTTAACTGTTTCATTTAGTTTTGAAATTGTAGTTACAAATTTGATTTAGACCAGTTGTTCTTAACATTTTGGTTCATGAACTGTTTTGAGAAAACAATGAAAGTTGTCACTTAACAGTAAGCATTGTTCATGTTAACAAAATTTTCCATATAATATAGTAGAGCAGAAGTTTCTCTAAACTCTCACGTGGATTTCACATCAACAGTTTCTGATATTGGCGGGGGCTGAGAGATCAGACATGCAGCCTCAGTCCTACCACTAATGAAATATGTGATCATCTACAACTTCATCTCTCAAAGTATACTAGTCTTAATCCAAAAAATTAGGAAGTTGATTGTTAAGGTACTGTCCAGTTCTGAGAAAATGAATACTAAATTTAACTCTTAAATGTGGACATACAGTGCTTGTCTTTTTAATAAATAAATGCCATGCCCCGGTGGCTCAGTGGTAAAGAATCTGTCTGCAATGCAGGAGCCACAGAAGACGTGAGTTCAATCCCTGGGATGGGAAGATCCCCCAGAGAAGGAAATGGCAACCCACTCCAGTGCTTTTGCTGGGACATCTCATGGACAGAGGAGACTGGAAGGCTATAGGCCTTGGACTATAGAGTCAGACTAAATCAGACAAGATTGAGCATGCATGCAATCTTCAATTTAGGTTCCAGATGAATATTGTCTTTTAAAATGCTCACATTGGTAGACCATCTGATTACTCTAGGTAGAGGCATCATCACTAGGCAGAGGGAACATTACCCAAACTATTTTAAGAAATATATTCTGTAATTTCCAGTCACAGAAAATTTTCACCACTTACTATCATGATATCACTTTGCAGAGAAATTGCTGAGCAACTGTTGCGACTCTTTGAATAACCTAAAAATCAGGAAATTCAAAAAAACTGATGCTTGAGAAGATTATTAACATTTTCTCAGAAATAAAGATAGTGTGAGTAACAGATTATTGACCCATTAAATTTATGTCTATCATAGGTAAATTCTGGACTGTATTGCAAAACAGAGAGTTTCTAAACAAGCATGTACTAGTTGTCAGAAATAGTTAACAAATTCTGCCCAAAATGTCTTATTTCCTTTTCTGTTAGGCTTACTCCTTGCCAACATCCGTTGGATCATCAAAAAGTGAGAGAGTTCCAGAAAAACATCTACTTCTGCTTTATTCACTATGCCAAAGCCTTTGACTGTATGGATCACAACAAACTGTGGAAAATTCTGAAAGAGATGGGAATACCAGACCACCTGACCTGCCTCCTGAGAAATCTGTATGCAGGTCAAGAAGCAACCATTAGAACTGGAAAGAAACAATAGACTGGTTCCAAATTGGGAAAAGAGTAAGTCAAGGCTGTATATTGTCACTCTGCTTATTTAATTTATATGCACAGTACATCATGAGAAATTCTGGGCTGGAAGAAGCACAAGCTGGAATCAAGATTGCCGGGAGAAATATCAATAACCTCAGATATGCAGATGACACCACACTTATGGCAGAAAGCAAAGAAGAACTAAAGAGCTTCTTGATGAAAATGAAAGAGGAGAGTGAAAACAGTTGGCTTAAAACTCAGCATTCAGAAAACTAAGATCATGGCATCTGGTCCCATCACTTCATGGCAAGTAGATGGGGAAATAATGGAAAGAGTGACAGACTTTATTTTGGGGGGGGGGCTCCGAAATCACTGCAGATGGTGCCTGCAGCTGTGAAATTAAAAGATGCTTGCTCCTTGGAAAGAAAGTTATGAGCAACCTAGACAGCATATTAAAAAGCAGAGACACTTTGCCAACAAAGGTCCATTTAGTCAAAGCTATGGTTTTTCCAGTAGTCATGTATGGATGTGAGAGTTGGACTATAAAGAAAGCTGAGTGCCTAAGAATTGATGCTTTTGAACTGTGGTGTTGGAGAAGACTCTTGAGAGTCCCTTGGACAGCAAGGTGATCCAATCAGGCCATCCTAAAGGAAATCAGTCCTGAATATTCACTGGATGGACTGAAACTGAGACTGCAATACTTTGGCCACCTGATGCAAAGAACTGACTCATTGGAAAAGACCCTGATGCTGGGAAAAATTGAAGCAGGAGAAGGGGGTGGAAGAGGATGAAATGGTTGGATGGCATCACCGACTCAATAGACATGAGTTTAAGTAAACTCTGGGAGTTGGTGATGGACAGGGAAGCCTGGCATGCTGCAGTTCATGGGGTCACAAAGAGTCAGACATGACTGAGCAACTGAACTCTACTAAGTTAATTGATAAAAGTTGCATTTCAAGAAGGTGTTGGACACTTTCTTCTGTACCAACCTTGATAAAAGGGTGGAAAAATTGGGGTAAAATGAGAATGAAGTAAGTGGATTCATAACTAGGAACAAGTATCTTCTACAGTATGTTATTGGGCCTCTATATTTGGATCTTCTATAGCCATTTATATATTGGTGAGATAATAACATGGATAACAATTAACTTTGCAAAAGAGAAAACCATCAAATAATAGAAAAGTATTTCTAAATACTTTAGTAGGAGGAAAATTGACTAATATTAACATAGTACATCTTTTTTTTGAACCAATGTTCCAATTTACTGGGGAAGGACATGGCAGCCCACTCCAATATTCTTGCTTGGAAAATTCCACGGACAGAGCCTCCTGGTGGGCTACACTCCATAGGGTCATGAAGAGTCAGACATGATTGAAGTGACTTACACACGTACATGTGCACACTAATTTATACTTAAATCCATGTAATCAATGGCATGCATATAAATTTCACGCAGTCATCAAATATTTATTGGTCAGGTAGTATATGCCAAGAGTTATGTCTCACACTGCACAGTGTCTTGGCACTCCCAGCATGGTATACAACACTTGGCATATAGTATTGTCCTTCAGGAATCTCACAGTTTTACGTTGGAAGTTAAGTAATAAGTAAATAATAATGCAGAAAATCATAAGAGCCATTAATAAGAACATGGTCATAATACTAGGGAAATAAAAAGCAAGGGAATTTTAACTCTGATTTGATGAGTCAGAGAGTGTTTCATGAAAGACATGCTCTTTGAGCTCTGTTAAATGAAAGTTTGCCAATGGATAAGGCTAGGAGGAAGATAGGGAGTCTAGCAAGGATAACATTTCAGATAAAGAAGACAACACTTACCAAAGTGTGGAATCATACTGAATTTAGGAGAACTGCAAGTAGTTCCACATAAGTTCAAGTAGAGAAAGTTTGATCGGGAAAGGGCAGGAAACAAGTTGTGGAAGGATTTTAAAAGTACTGACCTTTTTTAAGTGGAGAAAGGAGTAGAAAAGAACTAAATTTTAATTAATTCTTATTTTATGCCAAGCATTCAACTAGGCATTTCACCTTTTAACTCCATCCAGTATAACCCTTACTAATGGGAAATTGGTATTATTCCCATTTTGCATATAGGAAAAATTCTGAAAGGTTAAATAGCTTGCTACGGTTTAGTTCTTTTGTTTGAAAGATTGCTGCAGAGAATATTGGGAGAAGATGTATCTGTGTGGAAAGGGGATAGAAGAAAATTATGAACTTAATTTTGGGCATGCTGTTAAGATACGCGAGCATTTCCAACTAACTACGAGTTGTCTTACGTGGGATGTGTTGACATGCATGATTGTGGTGGCTATTGTTTTGGTCTGGTCAAATCTCCTTCCTCTCCCAGTGACAAATTCTAGTTTTGATTTTTTTTTTTTAAGCTTATTGGGTTAGCAGCAGCAGCAGCATTGTGTAAGACCACAATGAAATTATCAAAAAATCCCATTACCACCTCTCCAAATTGGTTTAGAAATGGACAGTGGATCCAGACAGACTCAGTTACTGTTCCTTCCCCACTACTTTTTCTGCAGTGCTCTTTCCCTACTTTAACTTTGAAGCCATCAAGGCACTATCACAAACCTGCTTCTGGCCATCTCCCCTACATGGAAAAAGTCAGATAACTAATGTAAAGGCCCCACTGTAAACCCAGGAGGCCCCAGAGTTAACTTGATTCTGGCAGCTGTCCTTTGAGTCTTTGATGTGCTTAGTTTCTTTACAATAAGTTATCTTTGCTGGTCCAATCATTTATGCTCTGCTTCTGTGCTTACAATCAAAATCATTTTAACTAAACCCTAAATTCTAGAGTTCTTTCCATTCTTCCAAGTGGAGTTTGGCTAGATGATTTTCAAAGACTCATTGGCTACTTGCCTTCAGCTGATTTTGTGCTTGGTGATTTCCTTGCTTCCAAAATCCAAACCTACCCTCAATGGCAATAGTTTGACACTAATCAGCTACCCCAGGAAAGAGGAGATTGTAATTATAATACAAAACACTGACGATATAACTGGAATAATGATAATTTCTTAGTTGACTACATACAAAGGGGTAAAATTTATTTTACATTTGGTAGATTAATTATGCTTTTGATTGAATTCTATATAAATTTTTTAGAATATGGAACAATACTTTAGTTGCATTTTATATTTTATTCTCTTTGACCACTCTATCTTCTGTACATGTCTATGTATGTGTATTTATAAGTATATATGTGAATACATGGGCTTCCCAGGTGGTTTGGTGGTAAAGAATCTGCCTACCAACAGAGGAGTCACAGGTTCAATCCCTGGCTCAGGAAGATCCCCTGGAGAGGGAAATGACAACCCATTCCAGTATTCTTGCCTGGGAAATCCCATGGACAGAGGATCTTGGAGGGTTCATAGGGTTGAAAAGAGTTAGACTAGACTAAGCTACTGAACACACACTTAACTTACATGTATACATAATTTTTATATATTTTTCTTACATTAGATTTCCACCCTTTCACTTTAAGTTTGTGAATATTTAACTTTAAGCCTTCTAGAAGTCACTCAAATAAAATTAACTGGCCTAACTTAAATCTTTGCAATTTCTTATAAAATCAGTTATCTCTAGATTGAAAATACTTTTCTAATTTCTTTAGTTTATAAAGAAGTTTTGATTCTATTGTATATATTGAACTTTGAAACAGAATTTTTAAAAATTGTTCTATAATTTAACACTGTCAGCTTATCACTCATACTTTGATAAAAATGCCCTTTCAGTTTTCACACTTCTAAAATTTCCCTCAATATGCTTTTACTTCATTATAATACTCTTCTATCATCAACTCTTTTGCATGACCACTCTATCTTAGATACTAACTATATTCAACTCGTTCTAATTATCCTTGTTAACACTTTTTTCTTTGCCTTCTAGGGACATTGCCTTAATGTAGATGGAGTGCAGTTTGCTTACTGGGTGTCTCAGACTTCAGATAGTCATACATGTTGCATCTCCGTATCTATTGTTTTCTTATTTCTTTATTTGAATTATATATATTTAGCTTTCGCTTGAAAAACTTAAGATACTATATGTGTGCTAAGTCACTTCCGTCGACTTCAATCTGACTCTTTGTGATCCCATGTACTACCGTAGCCCACTAGGCTCCTCCGTCCATTGGGATTCTCCAGGCAAGAATACTGGAGTAGGTTGCCATGCCCTCCTCCAGAGGATCTTCCTGACCCAGGAATTGTACCCGCATCTCTTATGTCTCTTGCATTTTCAGGCAGGGTCTTTACTGCTAGTGCCACCATACTTTTTTTCTTACTATAACCATTAAGCCACTTCCATAGCACAGACAAAAAATTATTGGGTAGGACTTGGTTAAAAGGAACCAAGAGTGAGAATCAGTAAATGCATACGGGGATAATAGTAAACTGAAAAAAAATAAAAAAAGAATAATAGTATATTTAAAGGTAGATTTTCTAGCTGAGATGTCCACTTCTAGAAAACAATATTATTAATTTTTTTGGAGTATAGTTGCTTTACAATGTTGTGTTAGGTGTTACTTTACATGAAAGTTAATCAGTTATATATATATATATATTTACCAATTTCATTAGGCAAACAGGAAAGCCTGCCTTGGAAACATAAAATCTATTGATTAGGAGGAGAGAGGATTGGGGACAAACATGAGCATGACTGTTCCATTTGGAGTCTTCTTCACTTCTTTAAATAAAATGCTTAGGAAACTGATACTAAAGCATATCTGTGCTCACTTAGCAGGAATATGATCATAAAAATACGCACTAGCATTCTGGGGTTTTTTTGCTACTGTGTATCATGTCAAAGGCTTTATTCAATATCTATACATGGGGCCCAAAGGAGAAAGCACAGAGTGTGATTAGTAGCAAAACCAAGAAGAATCCTGTGAAAAAACCACTTAGTGGGCCTATTTGGGTATACCAAACCAGACATAAATATGGGATCTTCCTGACCCAGGGATGGAATCTGGGTCTCTTATGTCTCCTGCATCAGCATGTGGGTTCTTTACCACTAGTGCCACCTGGGAAGCCCAGAAATATGGATATGCAGCTGACTCATCATCATCATCAGTGAGAAAAAGAGAGAGACACAGCAAAGAGACCTGCTGGTATACCCCACTTGCACACAGCTTGGCGGTTGTAGGTTGGCTTCTGTCTAGTTGGGGCTTTAGTCACGTCAATTTGTATCATGCAGATTCATGGCTCAACATCAGGTGAAAATATTTTCAGTAACCTATGCTGACATGAAACAAATAAAGGAGACTGCTCCCACTTTACCTGTACACAAACATCGAGACTGTACACACTTTAATGAAACGGAGTAAACAGAAACAATAAACAGCTTGGCGCCTATGAGAAAATCTGTAAAATAAATGTCCATAGTCAAAGCTATGGTTTTTCCAGTAGTCATGTACAGATCTGAGAGTTGGGCTATAAAGAAGGCTGAGCACCGAAGATTGATGCTTTTGAATTGTGGAGCTGCAGAAGACACTTGAGAATCCCCTGGACTGCAAGGAGATCAAACTAGTCAATCCTAAAGGAAATCAACCCTGAATATTCATTGGAAGGATTGATTCTGAAGCTCCAATACTTTGGCCACCTGATGTGAAGAACTGACTCATTGGAAAAGACACTGATGCTGGGGAAAGATTGAGCACAGGAGAAGGAGGCAACAGAGGATGAGATGGTTGGATGGTATACCAACTCAATGGACATGAACGTGAACGAACTCCGGGAGACAGCGAAGGATGGGAAAGCCTGAGTGCTGCAGTCCATGGAGTCCCAAAGAGTCAGACCTGGCTTAGTGACTGAACAACAACAAATATAGCACTCAGGTTACAGTGGGAAAATATTTTCTAAAATAATTACTACAGGAAAGAGAAGACAATTTGATATTAAAAACTGCTGTATGTATAAAAACATTAAACTATAGACCCTCTGAAATAAAGTTGAGAGGATAAAGAAATACAGTTGAATGGGTGTTTAACTGCTTCTCTGTAGCCCATCCCCTCCTTGTAGCTACCATACTTTTTTCTTCTCTATCTCCATCTCTCTTCACTCTCATCTTCACTCAGCCATTGGAGGCTAACTGCACCCTTGAGTTCAGGCCTTACTCCCCAAAGCACTCTTAGGCCCACGTTGTAGATATGGGCATGGTTGTGTTCCAGGATGGCTTCATAAGGGCAACCTGTGCAATTGCACAGGTCCCTGCATTCAGAGGGGTCTTGTAGTTGATTTATGCTCTGTTGTTGCTGTCTTAAAATTCTTTATAATTTCATATTTGATCTTGTGTTTTGTAGGTGAAGTCTGATGAGATAATGAAGCACATACGTGAGCAGAGTAGGTAAGTGCTGTGGAGTCTGTCACTAGTCATATATAGTATTTGCTACATGTGGTGTGTGCCTGTGAGCTGAGCACAAAACACCATTGGCCCCATGGCTGGTAGAGGTTTAGCAAATCTGAGTTAGTACAAGGTGTTTCACATCTACTACTGAGGGAGAATATTGACAGCCCCCAGAGAGGGGACATGCTTTCCATTTGAATCATTTAAACCAGACTTTGCTTCACATAGAAAGAAGGCAGTGGAGTTCTAAGAAACATGAGAGACTAAGGAACCCTATCATATCCTTTCCTACTCCTGTAACTTCTGTGTATTAATCAACTGTTTACATTGAAAATGATGACATTGGAAAAGAAATGGAAAGATGAAACACGTTTTCAGTCCTTTTCTTTGCTTTTTTATGACTAAGCTGAAAGTAGAGCATTGGTAGAGTGTGTTGTATATCAAGGAACAAAATAAAAACAGCTGAGTTGATATTGAGCTGATTTTGACAGTAGTGGTAAGAATGAAACACACATGCAAGTACCAGCTATGTATTATAACAATTTTGTTGATTTTGTGTGTAATTTAAATGTTCTGCTGCTGCTGCTGTGTCGCTTCAGTCGTGTCCGACTCTATGAGACCCCATAGACGGCAGCCCACCAGGCTCTGCAGTCCCTGGGATTCTCCAGGCAAGAACACTGGAATGGGTTGCCATTTTCCTTCTTCAATGCATGAAAGTGAAAAGTGAAAGTGAAGTCATTCATTCGTGTTCGACTCTTAGTGACCCCATGGACTGCAGCCCACCAGGCTCCTCCATCCATGGGATTTTCCAGGCAAGAGTACTGGAGTGGGTTGCCATTGCCTTCTCCAAATGTTCTTCTACTTGCATTTAAAACATTGGCATTGCCCAAAGTAAAGAGTGGTAAAACTGTTTGCTAATAATTCAAATTTTTATTTACTTAGAATAACATTAAATAGTAAATATGAAACACTATGAGAGGTCAAGTAAGAGGAAAAATGAAAAGCTTTATATTTTACCACATTTAATGTAGTTTTTTAAAGCTGATTTTTGAACTTCATTTTCATGAATGCACTGAGGTCTTCAGACAATGTAGCTAGCACTGGGTATGGAGACATGTAATCCAGTTTGGGCCAATATAATGTCAATGATTACTGAATGCTTCTTTGCCTTCTGAGTGTTTCTGGAGGAGACCCAACTTCTCTCTTCCTGGATGTATTGCTGGATATGTAGCTGCAGAAGTACTAGGAACTATTGAGACTTTAATGGGGATTGACCTTTGGATGAAGGTGACACTATGGAGAGGGCAGGAAAGAAGCAAGGCTCTTAATGACATTGTTGAGTCTCAATAACATCAATTGAACCTGTTGAATGAAGGAATAAACACAGTCAATAGATCTTTTTTTAAAAAGAACACTTTGAGTAGGGTTTTTTAAATCTATTAACCGTTACTTAACTTATATCACAGATGAAAAAAGGGGTAGGTAAAAGTTAGAGATCATTTTAAAATGGAACTAAAAATTTTTGAAAATATTTGCAGAAGGTAAAACAGTACAGCAAAATCAGAAGTTGGATCAAAACAGTAAACAGGAAAATCAATACCATGAACCAACTTGAAGTGCTATTTGTGGATATAGAGAAAAATGGTACAAGTTTAAAATAATGAGAGAGGGGAAAAATCTAGATATAGATGACAGCATACTCATGTTCCCACATGTATATGATGCTTTTTCTTAAAGTGAGACAAGAACACACAGATTCTAACAATAATCTAAAATATTCTGAATGTAAGAAAGATCCAAATAATTTCAAAAGAATTAACCAGGTCATAATTAAATTAGTAAAATAGATGAGTATTTGAAATAACCTGGTGATAGTTTATGTCTCAAGAATAAAGAAAGAATCATACAATCATCCAAGCAGAGAAGAACAGATTATCTTCAAAGGAAGTAAAATCCATCTAGACTCAGATTTTCTTCTTTAATAAGAAATGTCAGAAAATCATGGAGCAATATATAAATAGTTTTGATGAATCAGGTCATGACCCAAGATTCCTAAGCCCAGAGAAATTGTGATTAATATGCAAATTTAACATAAACATATGCTACTGTATATAGGACTCAGAAAGCTTGTTATCTGTAGACTTTCTAAAAAACAATATTTATGTAATTAAGCCAATCTAGTGATGAATCAATAACCAGTGTCTCCAAGTCCTCTAAGCTTTAAGATTACCCTTGCTTTAAAAACTTGAATAAGTATTTTGGAGATCATTCCATAGAGCTTGGAAGAAAGATAATGTTCTGTCAAATATTTCTTAGGATCCAAAAGTTCTGTTTTATTACATTTCTCCCTTTGAACGGTAGCTCTTGCCATCTCTTTACCATATCTACATGCTATCCCAGATTTTTTTCAGTCTTATTTTGAAATATGGATATAATTAGTGAATTTCCCAAGCTTGTGCCAACATAAGAATATCACTTGAATATAGTAATTAATAAAGTTACTAAGGACTTGAGGGTTAAAGAAATGACAGCTGAAAAAGGAAAACCTACAATCCATGTAGATGTCTCTTCCTAAGTTCCTTTGTCTAACCCCACCATAGGATCTGTGTCCCAGATCTGCCTCTATGTCTGGGAATCTTCTAACCACAAACATTGGCCTAAAATCTGTTCTCACTCTGCAAGTTGCAAATCTCAGCCCTCTCTCACTTTCTATTTCAATTCAGGAAATCAAAATATCAGTTAACAGTAATTTAATACCTGAGAGAAATCTACTCTTTCACATTTGTTTGTTATTTATTCATCCAATAATAAAGCAGTTTATATTTTATTATTTAATCTTGCCTTTCAGAAGTGGTATTTTATCTCCCTCTGACTTCTTTTGGCTTAGCTAATGACTCAGTTACTTTTCCCCACAGTAAGAGCCCTTACCAAGTAGGTATATTTGGATTTAGACATTTAAAAATAACACACAAATGCACACATGAAGGCAAATCATACACATACACACACACGCAGGTTTCGTTTTGGACCTTTTTTCTGAGCTCAGTTACCAGTAAGTCTTTTTCATGGCTCATGTTCAAAAGTCCTTTGCATTTACAGTCTTCCAAGGTGGTACATAAGTCTAAAAGAAATTTCCCGAAGCTACTTGGAATCCTACCCTGCTTTGGCAATGTGATTCAGAGAAGATATTTCCTCCCTTCCCCAATAAACTATAGGAAAAAAGTCTCTTCTTTCTCATCTACCATAAAGAATTCAAGAACATTTAAGGTATTTTAACTGTTTTATCATTGTAAATAATGCTGGGAAGAAGAAATTATTTTATCCTTGGCATTTATTATTTCAGAACACAGCTTTATGTTTGTAGTTGTAGAACTGCTAGGAAAAAAGGATGTATATTTTTCACTGGATAAAAACAAAGGCAGCATAATCTTTCTTAGTAAATACAGAAACATTCGGAAACCATTTAAACAAAAAGCACAAGATAAGGTGACAAATACCAGTGATATCAGCTATTACAATTAAAACACAAAGATTTTTTGGGTTCTTATATATGACAAAAATTAAAATCCAACCCTGATCTGTCTACTTTTATTATAATAATATTTGGTAATAGCAGAAAAAATACTTGTGAAAAATAAATTTTATTAATAGAGGAATGAAGACCTAAATTGCAATGCATCCATATTATGAAATATAAAACAGTCAAAAGAATTTGGTCATGTTGTATACCCTATGCATGCAAAATGGAATGTTCTTCAAGACATAGTAAGTTAAAAAATCAGATTATGGAGTAATACCCAAAGCATAATACATTTAAAGCAAAACACTATTTTTTCATATGTACAAAAATATATGTAGGTAAATGCATAGGCAGAGTTCTTAGATGATGCATCCCATTTGAATGGCAGAAGTTATCTCAGGGACTAGAACCGAGTGGGATTCAAGGAGGCTTTCATTGGCTATGTATTATTTTTATTTTTCACACGGAGAACTTATTTACATTTTATATTTAAATTTGCAAATGCATTAAACTTTTCAAATCAGAGCAACAATGTCTATTATTGCTTGAATTAGAAAACTCATTTAAAAATGTTATCTCTCTTCCAAACTGATTTGTAAATTAATGTGATTCCAATCAAAAAAAACTATTTTTTATTTTACATTTACATTGTTTCTACTTTTTCACAGTTGCTCAGTTGCTTAGTCATGTCCTACTCTTTGCAATCCTATGGACTGTAGCCCAGACTCCTCTGTCCATGGGATTTTCCAGGCAAGAATATTGGAGTGGGTTGCCATTTTCCTCCTCCAGTTTCACAGTTAAAACATCTTAAATTATTCTTAATTACCCTTGACTCTGGAGAAAGGACTTTGTGGTGAATTTTATATCTTAGCTCAATCTTCTGGATAACTTGCTGCAGCTTCTATATCAGGAGATAAGCACGTGGAAAGAGCATCTTTAATAGATTAGGGAGTATACTTTGCACTTTATTGGACAGTCAGTGGAGAGTTAGAAAAGGAAAGTGGTAAAATAGAACTGGTACATGTTGAACTAGCGGAGGAAAAGAATTGAGGCAGAAAAAAAAACAACTTAGAATTTGAGAAAGTTAAATATTGCAAAGGTCATATAAGTCAGAATTTTTCATTTAGGGACAAAGAAGCTGAAGTCAAGAAAAATCACAGACCTTGTATGATGCAGCTTCAGTAGAATGCAAGTCTCTTCAAATCTAGTGCTTTATCTGCAGCTCCATTCTATTGTTAAAAGTTTAGTGTATCAGGCTAAGCATAAGGTGATGACTCTAGAGAATGATAGCCATAGGAATGAAGAAAGTAAACCTAAGTGTGAGAGCAGAGAATGACACAGCATTGAGGGAAGTATTACTTGTATAAGATAGTCATGGAATGCCTGCATTAGGTGATGTACTTGAACAGAATCATGATGCCAATGAGGGGAGTCATGTGAAATCTGGAGGAGGAAAGTTCAAAGCAAGATGTACAGCCAGTACAAATCCCTCAGAAAGAGAAACCCTGAGACAGAAATGAGCAAGAGATCTGTAATACCATTAGCTGACCAGCTAAGGCAGAGTGGTACAAAGTGATACTCTTAGGCAGAGGCCCTATTGTGGGGGATCTTATAGGGCTTTGTAGACCATATGAAAGAGCTTGGAGTTCCTTGGATATATGAGAGCAAGTTGGAAGGCTTTGACCAGGAGAGTGAGATGAGAAATGTACTTTTTAAAAAGATCATTCTGATTATCTGTGGAGAATTCACTATGGAAAGGCCAGATTAGAAGGAAGACTAATAGTCTATAGGTTAGGCTCAGACAGTAAAGAATCTGCCTTCAATACAGGAAACTCATGTTCAATCCCTGGGTTGGGAAGATCCCCTGGAGAAGAAAATGGCTACTCACTCCAGTAGTCTTGCCTGGAGAATTCCATGGACAGAGGAGCCTGGTGGGCTACAGTCCATGGGGTCACAAAGAGTTAGACATGACTGAGCCAATAATACTTTTACTTTTTTTTATTGTAATAACCCAGAGAAGAAAATATCACATCAGTGTGATAATGGCAGAGCTGGCAAGAAGTGATTCTAGATATATTTTCATCTAGCACAGCTGAGTAACTGACAGTGTCATTTACGGACAGCGTGGTATGGGGATGAGTGAGGAAGAACAATTTTTATATAGTTAATAATAATTTTGAGAGGGCTGTAAGTTCACAATCTCTGATCTGAAACTCTTGGAAATACGTGTATAGAAATCTAGTTATTTCAGAATTGAGAAAGGTAACATTCACAGAATTTGTATCACGTAACATCCCTAACAGAGTCTACAAGACCATTTATTAAACATTTTATTAAGCTCATTAAAGTCTCTTCAGGAGAAATATTCATTCTTGTTTTAAATATATTTTTTTATTGAAGTATAGTTGATTTACAATGTCATGTTAATTTCAGGTGTACAGCAAAGTGATTCAGATATATATATATATATATATATATATATATACATACATATACATATATTCTTTTTCAATTATTTTCCTTTATAGTTTATTACAAGATATTCAGTATAGTTCCCTGTGTTATACAGTAGGTCCTTGTTGGTTATCTATTTTGTATATACGTGGAGAAGGCAATGGCAACCCACTCCAGTACTCTTGCCTGGAAAATCCCATGGACGGAGGAGCCTGGTAGGCTGGGGTCCATGGGGTCGCTAAGAGTCAGATGCGACTGAGCGACTTCACTTTCACTTTTCACTTTCATGCATTGGAGAAGGAAATGGCAACCCACTCCAGTGTTCTTGCCTGGAGAATCCCAGGGACGGGGGAGCCTGGTGGCCTGCCATCTATGGGGTCACACAGAGTCGGACATGACTGAAGTGACCTAGCAGCAGCAGCAGCAGTGTACATATGTTAATCACAGACTCCTAATTTATCCTTCCCCCACCCTTTTCACCTTTGGTAACCACAAGTTTATTTCCTATGTCTGTGAGTCTGTTTATGTTTTGTAAATAAGTTAATTTGTATCTTTTTTTCCTCAGATTCTACATATAAGCAATATCATAATATTTGTCTTTCTCTCTCTGGCTTACTTCATTTAGTATGATAATTTCTAGGTCCCACATGTTGCTGCAAATGACAATATTTCATTCTTTTTTATGGCTTAGTAATATTCCATTATATATATATATGTACCACATCTTTATCCATTCCTCTGTCAATGGTCACTTAGGTTGCTACCATGTGCTGGCTGCTGTAAATAGTCCTGCAGTGTACAGTGGGGTGCATGTATCTTTTTGAATTGCGGTTTTCTCAGGATATATGCCTTGAAGTGAGATTGCCGAATCATGTGGCAGTTTTGCTTTTAGTTTTTTGAGAAAACTTCATACTGCTCTCCATTGTGGCTGTACCAATTTACATTCCCACCAACAGTGTAGGAGGATGCTTTCTTCTCCATGTCCTCTCTAGACTTGATGATGGACATTCTGACCAGAGTGCGGTAATACCTCATTGTAGTTTTGATTTGCATTTTTCCGGTAATGTTGAACATTTTTTTCCCGTGTCTGTTTGCCATCTGTGTGTCCATTTTGTTCCTCTGCCCATTTTTTGATTGGGTTGTTTGAGAAATATTCATTCTTAAATTGGATAAATTGAGATGCTAAGTAGCTCAAATCAGTTCAGGTCAGATTCTACATGTAAGGGAATCTAGGGCAATGCCTTCTGGATTTCTGGAATTTGGAATAAATTCATATTAAATCCATAAAGTTTTTTGGGAGGATAGGTAAGTGATGTGAAAACCTAAACCTAAAAACATGGTAATCTAAAGGGGAAAATGGTTGTTTTATTGATTCCTTTATACCTTGGGTCAGTGGGGATTGATGACTGGACACATTATAACCCAGGAAAGTCACACTGGTTAAAAACTCTGATGAAGAAAAACTATACAATTTTCATGCCAAATTACTAGAAGACTGTTGATACCATTTCCTGAAAAAGTGAAGGCAAAAGAGGTAATGGAAGCTGCGGAAGTTATGGTGTCTTTTAGCGGTTTTTGTCAACACAGTGCCAAATAACGACTACTTTAGGCTGTGCAGTCCTTTGTAGTACAAAAACTGCCATGGATAATATTTAAGGGAATGAGCATGTCAGTGTTCCAATAAAGCTTTATTTATGGACTCTGAAATTCAAACTTCATATAGTTTTCACATGCCATAAGATAATAAACATATTTTGATTTTTTTTTCATCTTTTTAAAATACAGAACTCATTCTTAATACAAAGGCCACTTGAAAACAGGTAGGGTGTCAACTTTAGTTGATCAGCCATAGCTTGCAGACTCTTTTACTATCATGGCAATCTAATAGTTTCATATAATGATAAGAAATGCCTGCATCCTTATGTAGAGTCAGAATCACAGAGGCAGGAATATTAAGAGAACATGACTCTGAGGAGGGATAGAAGACATGATGATAGAAACAGCGTCAAGGGGAGGAATTCTTTGCAAATATATATTGTTCTCCCTAAAAAACAGCCACTCAGAACATCACAATGAGATGTCCATGTCTGTGCTTTTCTTGCTTTCTGGAAGTCTCAATCTCTTCTCAGAGAAACACTATCTCATGTACATGCGGGATCTGCCAGCCCACTCTCTGTGATTTATCTACCAAATATTGTAGTTGACTTCATATTTCCCTCTCTTTTTTATTGCCCAACACTTTGTAGCATGTGGGATCTTAATTCCCTAATCAGGGATCAAATCCCAGCCCCCTGCAGTGGGAGCATGGAGTCCTAAGGGGAAGTTCCCTTATATTTCCTCCTCTTCGGCAACCTCTTAGCTATAAAAATCAACTAGATATATCCTTCTAAAGATATGAATCTTAGTTCTCAAAAGATGGAAAATACAATTCTCTTTTCCAGTGGACCTAAACATTTAGCATTATATTTAGAAGATTTTTAAAGACAGAGATTGGTACAGAATTTTGTTTTAATATGAATTTAAATATTTCTACTAAGCCCTCACCTCCCATATACTCTTATTTCCCCTCTTATTTGGCCTTAAGAAAAATTAAGGAAGAAAAAATGAGTTTGAAAAAACAGATCTGAAATGGTGTCTTTAGCACATGGCAGAGAGTAAAATTAAAGAGACCAAGATTACCAGATCCTTCTCTTTCTTTGGCCCCCACCCTCACCCCATAATTCTGTCTCATAATAAAGTCTAGAACATTAAGATAAAGATGGAGTGCTTTGACCTTTAGGTTTGATGGGCCAGTGAATTCAGGTTTTTCAAAATAATGGCTAAGTTACTGACTCTAGAGATTTTTAAAAATTATTAAATGATTTTTTTAGAAATACTGTAAAATTATTTAAATTTCTGTGTGTACTATGTGATATTTCTGGTTCTCTTTCACACTTAAAGCTCTCATTGAGAATAAAATAGTTTTCTGCATCAAACTGTAACATGATTTGACATTTATATATCCTGTATGAGAGACTGAAACACTACCTGCTTTAAATTATGATTTCTAGATAGAGTTTCTGGATATAGTAAAGCCTCAGATTCCAAAAAGTAAAGATTTTGAAATTGCCTTGCCAAGGGTAAGATTCATATGTCTATTTTTACTTAACACCAAATAAAGGTACCATTTCTAATCCAAGAGCTTCATTCTGCTGTCTTCCATCATACTGACATTTTTCATAGGCATTCCATGTTTTACTTAATATATTTTTCTAGCTTTTCTTAATGTGGTATCTGATGAGATTTCTTGCTATTGATTTAAAAATTTTAAGTTACACTTAAATTGTGGCTCTTCTGCACATTGTCAGAGATACATTTACTATTTTCAAAGCTTTTTGTACTTGTTGGCTTTGATAAATAAAACTTCAAAGAGGATAATTCAGAGAAATTTTTGAAATTTTAGAATGAGGTAGAACTCTGAATGCAAGATTAAACAGAACTTTCCTACCAGCAAGAGATTTCCATTGCCACCAGTATGTAGCTGGACAATGAATAGTTTTGGTCAAAAAGTTTAATATTCCCATAGCTATAAAATGAGGAAGGATAGTATGATTTTCTTAAGTACTGTTTATTTAATTACTTTGAGGTATTTTGTATATTAAAATTCAGCCACAAATTAAAGTAATTCATCCCATTGTGTATTTAACCATATAAGGTCAAGTTATTTCTTTCATAATTACTTTGCATTTAGGTTCCTGCTTTCTAAGATCACTTACTTGATTCTAAAACAGGAACATTATTGTAAGTACATGTTTACTATGAAAACAAGATTTTAAAATATTTGATTTCACAAGTTTGTGAGAAGACAAATAGGCTTTCTCATTTTGTTTTGGTTTTTGTCTGTTTCATTTAAATATTCCCAAATTATGCCAAAAATATTTTCTGATAAGTATCATTTCTGATTTTTCAGGAATATCTGTAGACAATCTTAACTTTGCCATACACTCTTTTTTTTCATCAAACATAAGCAAGAGGAATTCCCACTTGATGGGTAACATACACTTTCCCCAGTAAAAAATTCAACTAGAGGATGCTGCTGAAGCCAATAGCTTTGAAAGTTTAGGAGAAAATGATTAGAAACTGATATGAGCAAAACTAACAATATCAGGATAATAAATTAGGATAAAATATCCAGATTTATCCATGCTTATTCTGCAGAACATAATCTCCTAGCATTTGCAAAAGCACCCAAGTTCTATTCTTGGATTAAGTGACATGTCTGCATTTTACCACTTGTTTAGAATGATCTCTTGGTTATATCAGCTTCCCTGTGTGACTAGGTTAAAAAACAACTCATTCTCGATCACAGCCCTATCAATCCTACATATCCCATAATCCTAAAAGAAAACATAAAGATAAAGGTTACAAAAGTGCTCTTCTGCTACACCATGAAATCTGTCCTACTTGCAAATAAAAGAGCTCCTGTAGAAACCCTTTCTTGCCATCAAGAATCCAAATTAGCAACAGCTTGCAATGATAATCAGTTCATTTCAGTGTACTGAAAATGGGCTCATTATTATTAATTTTTGCCAACTCCCAAGCAATTCATGAACCATTTTTAGATTTTCAAAAAGCAGTTCATGAATCAGACAAAAAAAAATTTAAAAGGAACCCATCCCACAATGAGATGATGACTCAGAGTCCTTTGCTGTAGCTGTGTCAACTGCCGAGCATCTGAAATCTGATGAGGATGGGGTTGATGGAGAAAAGGCCATGATGAGCATGAAACAATGTGTTGAATTTACATGTTAAAACTTCTTGTTGGTTTTGGCAATTTTTGCTGAGGATTATTGAGAAATCTATAACATCTGGATGTGGGGGAGAAGCTCCTCTAAAACGATGAAGTTTATATTGGTCGACAGGACTATAAATGGAAAAGAAAGTAGTTTCTTAACACAGCTGTTTCCAATTTTGTTAACATTTTAGGCCAAATTCATTTGGAAAAAAAAAAAAGAAATAACATAAAACTCTAATGTTCAAGATATGCGAAACAAGTCTGACTTAATGTACACATGCTGAAGGCATTCTTGACTCAGACTGGTACATCCAGAGGATAGACAGGTAGCCACTGGTCTAAGCCTAGTCCCTAACCTATCTTTGAAACAGACACTAACATAAAGTGAAAATGTTAATTGCTCTGTTGTGTCCGACTCTTCGAGACCCCTTGGACTGTAGCCCTCCAGGCTCCTCTATTCATTAAATTCTCCAGGCAAGCATACTGGAGTGGGTTGCCATTCCCTTCTCCAGAGGATCTTCCCAACCCAGGGATCGCACCTGGGTCTCCTGCACTGCAGGTATTCATTATCATCTGAGCCACCAGGGAAGACCTAACATAAGCCACTTTGCTAAGAAATTTGGATTTCAAAGTCAGATCATCCCTTTAGGTTAATTTGGTTTTAAGTGAAATGAAACCATCAGACTCCTGGCACTGTTTTCTGTTTTGGTATATATCATATCTCTCATGACCTAGAAATTATTTAAGGGGTAGATCATTGATTAACTCTCAAAAGAACTAAATACCCTCCATTCTTCCCACTGATGGGGTAATGTCTTATTCATCACTTACTCTTTCTGTCCTTTATTTTTTCCCTCTGTAAAATGAGAATAATGCAAGAAGACAAAGAAAACATATGCAAATATATTTTCTAGTGCTCTTGAAAGGAACATTCAGTAATCAAATACATTAATAATATGCATATATGTGCACATGTACACATACACACAGATATATTTATTTAAATCAATGTCACATTGGCTTCCAATTCCTCATTTTTCTATTATTAGTTTTCTGATATCTCTTTTCTTATATTTTAGCAGGAAAATTATGGCAAACATTTAAAAATTCTTTGTTTCAATTTGTCTTTGCCTCTTTATTCCCCTTCTTTTCCTTTCCTTTCATTTTTCCTCTATTGCAGGCTTCCACATCTTTTTGGATTTTTGCACGAAGAACAAAAGCGAAATAAGTTCAAAAAGAAACATGCTTCCCTATCACTTTCATTTTATGAATCTCTGAAGTCATTATGTAGCTGATTAAAATGGGAGCAGTATCTTTGTAAAATGTTCTATTAGCTTGTTGATGCTTTTTGGCTGAAGATGACTCTTAAATATTGATGACAATTACAATTTACTTCCTATGCTTTTATTTTCAGAATTCAAGATTTGGTAAAGGCATGAACATACCAGTATCAGATAGATTTGTTAATTCTCCTTGACATAAGTAAAGTCTGTAACAGCAAGATGTTTTAAAGATCATCAACAATATGATCAATACAGATTGCCAAAATCAATTCTGGAGTCTGACTCTGCCTGCTGTGAGCAGTTGTCACAATGTTCTTTGAGAAAATTGGCAAGAAATGATAAGGATTCTGTCAACAGACACCCATCAATAGAAAATAATCTCCCTGCAGACATATTGCACTCCTTTTGCCTTTTCCTTGCAAACAGGTCATGAATAAGGAAAGCCTGGCTGAACTTCGTAATTTAATCAAGTTACTATAAGAAACCTTAAATAAGATCTTGTTTATAAGCAGGTTAAAAACATTAAATGGGAAAATACACTTCTCAACTTACAGAACTTCAGAACTTAAAAGCAATATGTACTATAAATGTTTCTATAAGTAATTTTTTAATTCAGTGAGAGCCTTTCCATAGGTACAAATACTTTAGGTAGCTTGTTGATTGACTTTGGTAGGGATCACTTTTTTTCTTCCTTTGTAGGTTTACCATATCTAGAAAAGCAGGATATTTGGTTGACTATCGCATTTATGGTTTTAGAGGTTTTCAAATAGTTTGGAACCCATGGATCCTATGACCTTTCAAATGTCTTCAGATGTCTAAAACTGAATAAAAATATTTGTGTGTGTTCACATTTATATTTTTTATGAAGACAGGAATCCTAACAATTGCCTGATTTACCAAAGTGCCTATAAAAAAATGTTAAAGGCTGAAAGGAAGGAGAAAAGGAATGGAAAATAGTTCAAGTTATTTTTTAAAAATTGGATAGCTTAGCCCTACTAAGTTAATCTATTAAGGCAGTAATCTATTAAAAAATAAATGCTTATTGAATGCCTATTATGTGCCACCAGTGGACTATAACAATAGAAAGCCCTTAAAGTGCTTGTATTCACATGACAGGAAAAAGACAATAGAATATGTCATTTTATGTGATACAAAACCTAAAATTTAAAGCCTCCAGTAACTTCATCTATTTTGCAACTATGGTAATAGAAAATATTATAAAATTGTTATACGAATAACAAACAAATTTGCTTTTTTCTTTTTTTTTTTTAAAGCAAAGGTTTTCTGGTGTCCTTTGGCAACTCCTTAGCAATTCAAGGGCTTCCCTGATGGCTCAGATGGTAATGAATCTGCCTACAGTGCAGGAGAACAAGGTTCAATCCCTGGGTCATGAAGGTACCCTGGAGAAGGGAATGGCTACCCACTCCAGCAGCCTTGCCTGGAGCATTCCAAGGGCAGAGGAGCCTGGTGGAATACAGTGCATGGGGTCCCAAAGAGTTGGACACAACTGAGTGATTAACGCTTAGCAATAGATTCAGTGCCTCTTTTTGAAGAGTTGTGCCTTCCCCTGGGTAAAACTGGCATTTAATTCTCTGTTATGAGGAGCTGTCCTGTTTATCTGTTTAGCAGCAATCCTGGTCTCTACCCACTAGATGCCAGTAGTTTCCTCCTCCCCAATTGTTATCATTCAGAATATCTCTAAATATCACCAAATGTCCCCTGGAGGCAAAAATCACTCCTCTTGAGAACCACGACTGTCAACAGTCCAGGCCAGTGGCAAGGAGAGTAGTGATGAGTGCAGTATTTTCATGGGCATGGAAGACTTCTCTTGTCTTGGAAAGAACTTAGTCATAAGGGAATCAAATTTATAATTCATCAGTCTACAAATATCTATTAAGAATAACAGCTTGTTCTTCAAGGCATTTTTTCTCTCTCCTTCCTCCTTGCTTTCCCATTTTCCTTTACTTTTTATTATTTATCTTTTGTCTGTTTTTCTTCCATACCTAAGCTAATGGAGGGCCAGTGTTATAGGCATTCTCTTTCTTGAACCAAATTGGTTTCTAATAATACAATTAGCTGTTTAAAATGTAATTAATATTGGAGATACTTACCCAAAGGAAGTATTTGGAGACTCTTTTGACTCTTTGTCACTATCTTTCTTGTAACAGAAACACCTCCAGAAAGAAAGAAAAAAAATATGTATTAAAATGAGTAGAGGAAACTAAAGTCAGTTTAACGAGAAAGTATAGAGGCAAAGTAAAAGAAGAAGGTAGACAAACGGCAGAAAATGACAAAAATCATTTGTAAAATAGGAAGAAAAATTCAGGAAGAAAGGAAATGGATATAGTTTTTCTAAAAGATGGAATAAATGGAAGCCTATGATGATACAGGGAAAGAACAGAAAACAAATGAGTTTTTATAGTAGGGATGGTTCTTAGAGGCTCAGTCATATTGGACTCTTAGGGAGCCCATGGACTGTGGCCCACCTGGCTCTTCTGTCTGTGGAATTTTTCCAGGCAAGAGTACTGGAGTGGGTTGCCATTTCCTACTAGGCTACACAAATTTGCCTCTCGTTTCCCTATTGATTGCATTTATGAGGTGTTTAGAGACTGACCCTAGAAGGACCCTCAGAACACATGTAAGACTGACATAAGGAGGACTGGGACTCTCCTTCCTCAGGAAAAGCCTATCCAGCTCCTCCAATTAAATGACAGTCCTCTTTGTCTAGTCTGATATATTCTAATTTATCAAACATTTGAATGCTTTGTCAGCTCTGTTACCATCCAGAAAAATTGATTCCCCCTCATTTTAAATTTCCATTATCATAAGGTTAAACTCAGTTTTTGAGCAGCCACATAGATTTTTTTCCTTTGTTCTTATTGGAAAACAATAATTCAGGTCTTTCCCTTGTATTTTATATTTTGTATACCATTTATATCTTGACCAAACAAAATTAAGCTTAGATTCCAAATTCAGGTTTTACAATTACCTTTGTTGGACTGAATCCATTACTCAAGGTTAGTCAGTTATTTTGTCCAGACTCTGTCATTCAAGGCATTTGCAATTCATCATGAATTCATGTAACCTGAAAATTTGAATAAAATGGCAGACATTATAGTCTTTTTTTTTTTTTTTTCCCAACAGCACCTCTGCTTTCTGGCTCTCATAGTGTGCCTTCCAATATGGTATTATGAGTATTAAGAGTATTCATTTCCCAGCCTTCTTTGTGATAGGTGGTTGATATGTAATTTAATCTTGGCCAGTGGAGTTTGACCATTGGATGACTCCTAAGGGCTTTGTGGAAAGGTTTTCTTCCATAAAAATTCGCTAGTCATGAACATGAAACATGAAACTGCTATAGTTTTCTTACAACCAGGAGGGAAGATGACAATGATAGAGTGAAGTTGGCAAAGTGGATAAATGAAACGTCTCTGGTTCTTTGATGGTATCATTAAGACACAAATTAACTGTAAAACAGTCTCCCCCTAGATATTTTGTTATATAAGATTACACACAACTTAACATTTAATTCAATGTGGATTATATGTTTGCTTGTAGCTCAAAGAATTCCATTTGATACAGTAAATATGTCTTCTATATCCACTGATGCTTCATGATGCTTTCTCTTTAATATACGAACTTGGACTTAGGGATACAAACATTTAGAAGAGCTCTTTGGAAGAATTTATTTTCATCATGAGTTTCAGATCACTTTATCCAGTTCCCTCTCCTTTTTCAATTTATTCCATCATTTTGGATCTGTGACTCATCCTGGAATTCAGTAAAAGGGAGAGAAATAATATTTAAAATCAAGGTGTATGAATAGTGTATGAAGATAGCATATGGAGAAAAGAGAAAAAAGCAAAAAGTCTAGAGTGAGAGCTCTGGAAATTCCTATTTTGGTTGGAAGTAGAAAATGTTAAACAGGGAAGTAGAACAAGAAGGGAGCAGCCAAAAGAAGGGGGGACAGAAAAGTGATGCCATATGTTGACAGGAAGTAGGCAATTGTCAGAAAGATTTAATGGATTCTTGAACTGGTCTTTCAATGTCCATTTTGCCTTCATCCTATTTGGAAAAGCTATGGATTTAAAATCTGTTTTTCCTAAATTTACTGGTAGCTAGGCTTCCTCATGAGATTTGAATGCTGTCAGTTAGATGCTCTCATATAACATTTAAAAGATGAAAGAGAGGCAGAGGTCATCTTTCCATGACTAATGAGTGGTGGACAGACCCCAAGTTCCAGTACCCAGTTGCCAGCCTTGCTGGGTGAGGTCTCTGCAGCAGAGGCAGTGGTAGAAGAAGCCTTAGCAGCTGCAGAGTCCTAACATCTGCATCAAAGCAACAATGGAATGACTTTCAAACCTATGATAACAGAGGCAATCTCCTGAACTCTACTCCACCTGGACTTCTAACAATTTTGAAGGCCTTCAATTCTCTATTAGAAATCCTGGGGCTTCCCTGGAGATCCAGTGGTTAAGACCTTGCCTTAACTTCCAATGCCAGGAGTGCCAGTTCGATCCCTGATTAGGGAGCTACGATCCCACATGACTCAAGGCCAAAAAACCAAAACATAAAACACAAGCAATATTGTAACAAATTCAATAAATGACTTTAAAAATGGTCCATATGAAAAAAAAAGAAGAAATCCTTTTCAGCTTGAAATATCTAAGGTGATAGGGAAGTAAAGGCAATATGGTTAAATTACACTGAGATATTAAGATCATGACTGTTATGGGAATTTGAATGGCAATTAAAGTATTAAAGTATCTAGAGAGCAATTTTATCAGACTAATGGTAGTACAGACCCAGATACCAGGAATTGAAGGATATAATTCAGAAACGTATTGATTACAAGTTAGAGAAAACAAACTCAAACTTGCATAAAAACTAAGTGTGCTGCATTTGGGGCACAGTCTAACCAAATGACTTATGTGGGTTCATTAACCTCTTCCTCCCATCATCTTGAACTCTCACCTCTGCTTATCTCTGCTGATTTCTCTCTCTCTCTGAAAACTGGTGAGTGGCTTCTGACAACCCTAAGCTCACAATATCCTAGCATCCATAAATCAATTCCCCAGAAATTCAGACTGGTTGGTTCACATGCCCACTCTGGGATTAATCTGTTTCCAGAAGAGGTTTGTGTGTTATTTTTGAAATGGCAACCCACTCCAATATTCTTGCCTGGAAAGTTCCACAGACAGAGGAGCCTGGTAGGCTGCAGTCCATGGGGTTGCAAAGAGTTGGACACAACTGAAATGACTTAGCATGCATGCATGCAATATACAATCAAAATAAAAATTTAAAACATACAAAAGTATATAAAACCTTAAGGTTCCAGCCTGCCTGACTAAAACCTAAATTTCAGTAAATGGTCTTTTTTTAAAAAAAAAAAGAATAATCATAAATAAATCTTTCAGGTTCTCTCATCTCTATTTCAATGTTTCTAGACCATATAATATATAATGCATTATCAATGATCATTATATGTATAAAATAAGTGTATAACTTTTTTCTTTTTTATTTAAGATGAAAAAGTTCTCTGCATTATTTTCAAAATTAGCTCTCTCCACTCCCCCAACTATTTGTAGACTTGAAACAAATATATTTCTGTCCTTCCCATTGAAAGTGATGTTCCTTCTTCTAAGATGATTCTTTTTTCCAGTCTAAACACACACTGGATTTCAAATATCTTATACATCCTACATTGGTCTAATCTCACTCAAGACATTAGTGTCTCCCCCATGCCCCAATTCCCTTGTACAGTATATACTGGTTGACATGCCCTCCCGGAGATCCTCTCACCCAGGAATCAAATCCGAATATCATGTCTCTCCTGCAGTGGCCGGTGAGTTCTTTACCACTAGTGCCATCTGGAAAGCCCAGTGGTATAGTATATGTATTAAAAACAATAAGAAAGCTGATTAGAATGTAGAATGCTTCTGAGTAATAAGAAATACTGGGTGGTCGTTTCAGTGATATTACAGCACAGTGTTATACAAGTTACATGATGGCTTGAAGGGATTTAACCCTTCAGTGTTATCTTCATGAGTTAGGAGGCGTCTGAAGAGTAGGAGCCATTGCAGATGTGCAGTAGCAGTGGTGGACCAAAAAATCCAGATTTCAGTTGGGAAAGGAGGCTAAAGGAGCATGTGAGACAAGCCAAGTACAGAAAAGTTGCTTTAAATCAGGGATGTAAATTGGTAGCTAACTAATATAAATCAGGAGTGTAACTGTGTGGCCTATGTGGTGTAGATGCCTTCTAATACTTGTATCCTGGGCTCACTTGCTCAACTGATCACTGTTGCTACCACTTTATTTTTTGTCTCAGTTTTGCTGCCTATCTGATCTCTGAATGCACCATGGAGTTCTCATGCTATTTTCCTATTTAATTATCTTGTTTGTGCTCACAAAAATTTTGTGCTGACAGTAGGTTTTCCCATTTTCTGTTGAGCATTTTAGGACAGAAGGCAGGGCCCAATAAACAAAATACTTGTCCAAGGTTCTTCGATGTTGTCTCCAATATCTGGCCTTCCATGGAGAACCCATGCAATGTGGAAGGTGAAGGAACATAAGGTTCGAGCTGTAAACTGAGCTCTGACACCTCCTCTCTCTATTTCTGATAATTCTCTACAGAGTCTAAATTCTGATCCTAAAGAACTCTGGACTTAAATTCAGAATATCTGGACCCTTCAATTCTGATCCTGGGAATCTAGACTAAAAATCACAAAACATAAAACAAGCCTTATGAGTAGAGGCAAACAAGGCAGCGTTATTTATAATGAAACAGAATTAGAAAAAAATTAAAATTTCCAATCATAAGGGAATGGATAAGCAAACAATAATAGCCTACTATGGAGCCATTAGAAATATTTATGGAGACATAAAAAACTGAATAATATGTTAACTGAATAAAGCAAAATATATTCTATATATACAGTATGATGTATAATAAACAGTATGTAAATAAATGCATTTATTTGAAATGAAATTAAAATGTTGACAACACTTCTACTTAGATTACAGCAGGTATCATTTTTCCTTTTAATTTCTCTATTTCAAGATTGTTAAAAATAATTAAACACAAGTAATGGCCACTGAAAAAAGATAATTCTCAGAATTTAGGAGAAGACCAACTGCCTGAAAAAAATACCTATGGCCTAATATAAGATGTAAATGAGCTGCTAAGGGAGAGAGACCAAAACTGCAGAAAAGAATTGTGTTCAAATCTGTTAAAACAGAGTTAAGAGTTTCTGAGAATGATGATAGGGTCAATTTGGAGGAGGGATAAAAATGAGTATGTTTTTCAGAGAAAACGTATATTGTTTATGCTAATATATTTCTACTTTATTCAGATGTAATATTTTATTACCAGATATTGAATACCTTATTCTTTGCACAAATAAAGAGGAAGTTACTGCAAAAGGGGTCAAAGGATTTTCTTTTTCTTTCTCTCATTCACTTAGTTTTGGTGTTGTTATTGACCTGTCTTCCAGAGAGGTACAAATGGCAAGGAAGGTATTATGATTTTATGAATTAATATTAAATAAATTAATATTTATAAAGTTCTTAGAAAATAGTCAGCCACAGAATAAGCACTATTTAGAACAGTGTTACATAAATACTCTGCCATTTCCTTCTCCAATGCGTGAAAATGAAAAGTGAAAGTGAAGTCGCTCAGTCATGTCCCACCCTTAGCGTCCCCATGGACAGCAGCCTACCAGGCTCCTTTGTCCATGGGATTTTCCAGGCAAGAGTACTGGAGTGGGGTACCATTGCCTTCTCCGTGACTTAGCAGCTACTTTTGAGTAGCCTGACATATCGCATAAAAAGTCTCTTGGAAAAACAGGTCCTTAATTTCCAAGTACCAAAATATAACTTGGAAATGTACCTTTTTTTCCCCTCTAATGCTTGAGATGAGAACAACCAAAAAAACCTAAAAAGGTATGAAACAAATAACTCTTTATTTTGTTTCACAGACTCAAAAGAATAAAAATGGGTATATTCCAATTTGAATTTTAAAAAGGAATGAATAGGCACACTATCTTTAAAGCCACTGTAAATTACCAGCTTAATAAATTGCAAAGAATGTGCATAGCTATTTATTCTTCTTTTCAGTAAAAAAAAAATATAGTTACCATGACAACTACCAAATCTCATAGTGTGTGTGCTACTTCTATGATATGATCACTTTTTATAATAAAGACATGAGTTATATATCATCTGGGCTCTGATATTAAATGTTTTGAAATGCTTTAAAACACACACGTTGCTGATATACATATTCACTATTTTACTCCCGTAGCTCTCTGACATTAAGTACACTTTAAATTTTAACATTTTTGTGCTTCAGATATTTTCTGAATATATAACCATGTCTATCAAATCTCTGAAAATTGTACAATTAGAGTCAACACCCCAGATTTCTAAATGACTTGTAATTGGCTTTCCATGAGCACTGTAGAACTGGATTAAAGGAAGTTATTCCTAAAGAATTTATGTCACTCTTTAAAAAATTTAATCTTTCATAACAAAATGTACTCTTTATATTTTCTTTAAATAACAATTTGTATTAGAAATTGACCAAGATACTGTTTTCCAAGTTTCTATGCTCCTGTATACTTAATTACATGGTCCAATTATGAGAAACCTAAAATTGAATATAGAAGTGCAACATTTGTTCACAGTGATTATTAGACAAAATGATATGAACCCCTAAAATGAGCTTGTGCCTTAGGAAGTCTTGGGAACATGAACCCATGTTCTCACGCATAAGGAGGAAAGAGGAGAAAATCAAGAGTGAAGGCTCTGGAGATTTCTGTTTATTTGGGAATAGAAAATATTAAACAGTAACATAGACTAAGAAGGGATCAGCTGAGAGGAAGGGGAGCAGAAGTTGGTGCCATAAATTGACAAGAAGTAGGCAACTGTCTGAAAGATTTAATAAATTCGTGAATTGGATCTTTAACATCTATTTTGTTTACATCTATTCTGAATGAGACTTGGTAATGTCACCTAGATGTTCTCGTACAGTATCTAAAAGGTGGACGAGAGGCAGAGGTCATCTTCTCCTGAAGAAGAGTAAGCTGAAACTTAGTTGGAACAATAGCTCATATTTTCTCATGTCTTCTTGGCTTCCTGTAGAAAGACTCAAGGGCAGGTTATTCTCTCTGAAAATCTCATTAGGTAAATAATAGTGTTTGGAACCTCAGGGTTGCTGATAGTATACTTCTTCTAAAAATATGACCTAACTGAAATATAACTAACTTCCTTACTCTCTTACTATCAAAATACAATAGCAGCCACAATGAGCAAATGAAGCAGAAATTTCACAAATCATAATATGACTTAATTATTTAGATGCCTAATGGTTTTTGAGTTGTACCACTCTTTTGTTTGATTTTTTGACCTTCCCATGAAGAAGAAAAAGGGTTTATTACATTTAATGTTTAATGGAATTAAATTAAATTATTGTTACAAGCATTTAATGTATTACCTTAAGAAAATTTTGTAAAATCAAGGTAAAGAATCAGTATTATTAAGAAAATGTTTGGATGTTATGCCCAATTTTCTCATTATGTAAATTTTAGGAAAAAATAATAGGCATCTAAAGCAGAGAAAGCTCTGTATACCAAGGTTGCTAAATTCTACTAATCTGGCAATTTTTTTCTTTTAGGATTCCAAAAATTTATTTTTCTTGCATTTATTGAACAACTTAGAGTTTGCATAGTGATTTCCTAGATATGATTCCTTGTGCTTTTCACAACATCTTTATGAGCAGACAGGGTTCATAGTATTTGTTTTTTATTTCTGTTTACCAAGATTTAAAGAGATTACAATATGGGGAGAGAGATGAGAACATAATCAGAGATGAAGGCTAAAGATGGGATAAAGTAAAAAAATATAAAAGAAGAAAGGTGAATAAATCTAGATAGAAAAATACCCCACAGACTCTAAATATGTGGATGCAGACAAACCATTAAGAGCCACAGGTATGATGTTGGAATAAGGAGAGGAAGCAACCAGGTAGCTTAGAACAAGAGAACCTCAAAGCACCCATCAAGTCTTCACAGAAAAGCATGATGGGAAAAGCAGCTAGGAATGGGGGAAGGAGGAAAGGAGGTTCTGCTCTCCCAGTTCCAGGTAAATGCAGTAACCCGCACAAGGAGGGTCTGAAAGGCTGAGACAGAGTGTCTTCTATGAACTCTATCACTCTGGCCCATCAGGGCTCCTTTCCAGGACAGGGCCCCACATTGGGAAGAATTTTAAGGGGATAGAATGAGTACTGAGGAGAAATAGGGACAAGAAACATAGACAAGCAAAGGAAAGGTCTAGATCTGTGCTGTTCAATAATGTAGCCAATGGCCAGTGTAATGTGGCTATTGAGCACTTTGAGGCTGAGTTGAGATGTGCTATCAGTTACACAGCAGTTATTGAAGACAGAATAAAAACAATAAATGATGTTATAATAATTTTAAAATATTTGATTACATGTTAAAATGATAACATTTTGGATATATTGGGTTAATTTATCCAAGTTGACATATCTAAGTTGATTTTACCTTTTGGCCACTTTTAAAATATGATTGCTAAAAAAATATTTAATTACATATGTGTTTCATATTTGTGGTTCTCATTATAGTTCTACTGGACAAATTGAACCAGAGGTATACAAACTATGGCTTATGGGCCAACTCCAACCTGCCACTTGCTTTTGTAAATAACATCTGATGAGAACATAGCCATGCTCATTGATTTAGGTATTGTCTATAGAGTTGAGTACTTGTAAAAGAGACCACACACTCCGCAAAGTTTTAAGTATTTGTCATCTGGCTTCTATAGAAAAAGTATATTACCGATGCCTGATCTAGACAAATTCAAGCAAGAAAACATATTCAGAAAATCCAAAAAATTAAGCCTATTTCTGAACACTATACAAAAACAGTAAAAGAGGAAACTCTTTGGGATTTAAAAGCTTTATTAAACCCCACCTCATTTTAGATGTTTGGCAAAATAAATTGCATATAAAAATGAACAACATAGAAGAATAAATGTCAAATTCAATGCAAAATAACTATATAAAGAAAATGAATAAATAACATAATAATTTTCTCACATAAGAAAGATAAGGCAGGAAAACAGAATGAAACTGAAACCACATTTTAAAAATGAGCTAAAAGACACAAAGTAAATGTTCCAACTTAAAAGAAAAGACAAAAATCAGAATTGGAAAATTTTATAAATGGGTGACTGAACCCAAGAAATTAGAAATAATTTCTAATTAGATATTACTAGAAATAAAAGCTTTAAGAAAAAAACAGAAAATATACCTTAAAATAAATAGAAGAGGAAAAAAAAAGAAACATTTAACCCTCTCGCTCCCCATGAAGAAGAGATGCAGTAATTTCAGAGAAAGAGACAACTATTGAAAAGAGACAAAAAATACAAAAAAAATATGATGGCTCTTGCGTAGTCTGGTAATGAGGGTCTCAATTATGAGATGAATGCTTACAAACAAAATTGAAAGCAAGTAGATTGTCTTAGGGCTTCCCTGGTGGGTCACTGATAAACAACCTTCCTGCAAATGCAGGAGATGCAGGTTTGATCCTTGGGTTGGGAAGATCCCCTGGAAAAGGAAATGGCAACCCATTCCAGTATTCTTTCCTAGATAATCTCACAGACAGAGGAACTTGGTAGGCTACAATCCATGGAGTCTCAAAGATTCAGACACAACTTAGCAACTGAACAAAACAACAAGGTTGTCTTAAGGTCTTTGAATTGGTGAAGATTATATTCATCCATCGGAGAAGGCAATGGCACCCTACTCCAGTACTCTTGCGTGGAAAATCCCATGGATGGAGGAGCCTGGAAGGCTGCAGTCCATGGGGTCATTGAGGGTCAGACACGACTGAGTGACTTCACTTTCAATTTTCACTTTCATGCTTTGGAGAAGGAAATGGCAACCCACTCCAATGTTCTTGCCTGGAGAATCCCAGGGACGGGGCATCCTGGTGGGCTGCTGTCTATGGGGTCGCACAGAGTCGGACACGACTGAAGTGACTCAGCAGCAGCATATTCACCCATGGGGTCGCAAAGAGTCGGACACGACTGAGTGACTTCACTTAACTTTTCACTTTCATGCATTGGAGAAGGAAATGGCAACCCACTCGTGTTCTTGCCTGGAGAATCCCAGGAACGGAGGAGACTGGTGGGCTGCTGTTTATGAGGTCGCACAGAGTCGGACATGACTGAAGTGACTTAGCATATTCATCCCACCCTATTCCTAAATGTTAGTATTCATAGAGGCTACTGTAATGGAAATCGGCCTTCTGAAATAAGCAGAAAGTATGAGAATGATATGCAATCTTTTAACATAAACAGTCACTTTAGGTAGACTAATAGAAGGGTGGCTCATGCAGTGTAATATCTTATTTAGATTGTATATCCAGGCTAAATCATCACGAGTGCCTCATTTTCCTTCTTATTTTAGAATTCTAGCACTCCATTTGCTATTTAAAAGCAGAGTACAGAAGAACAAGAACCTTGTCAAGCCACAAACCATACAGGAGAAAAGGTGGAACAATGGGTGAAGAAGTGAAGTAAAGTCACTCAGTCGTGTCCGACTCTTTGGAACCCCATGGACTGTAGCCTACCAAGCTCCTCTGCCCATGGGATTTTCCATGCAAGAGTACTGGAGTGGGTTGCCACAATGGGTAGGGGATAATAAAGGTATCAACAGGTTTGAGGTGCTGTGAGTGAGGGAAAAACAAAAGAAGAGAAGAGAAAAGACCTGGGAGACATACTTACAGTTTACCCTGAGAGTCCAGGACTAACTAGGCCACCCTCCACGGATGGGCCACAGGGCTAAACAGAATAGAAATTCTTCTATGAACCTCTGTACCTTTAGGGAGTCTGGCTTTTTCACTTGACTCTGAAGTTAAAAGACTGATGAAAACTTCTTTTGAATGTTTGGGTCTTTCCTTGACCAGTTATTGGTGAGAATACAATCATGCTATTGTAGATGATGGCTGAGATTGTTAATAATACCCCCCAATAGTCATTTCTCACTCTGATTGAAGCCTGGCTTGGAGAATTTTGAGCATTACTTTGCTAATATGTGAGATGAGTGTGATTGAGCAGTAGTTTGAACACTCTTTGGCATTGCCTTTCTTTGGGATTAGAATGAAAACTGACCTTTTCCAGTCCTGTGGCCACTGCTGAGTTTTCCAAATTTGCTGGCATATTGAGTGCAACATTTTTACAGCAGCATCTTTTAGGATTTGAAATAGCTCACTTGGAATTCCATCGTTCCACTAGCTTTGTTCGTAGTGATGCTTCCTAAGGCCCACTTGATGTCACATTCCAGGATGTCTGGCTCTAGGTGAGTGATCACACCATCGTGGCTATCTGGGTCATGAAGATCTTTTTTGTATAGTTCTTCTGCGTATTCTTGCCATCTCTTCTTATATCTTTTGCTTCTGTTAGGTCCATAGAATTTCCGTCTTTTATTGTGCCCATCTTTGTATGAAATGTTACCTTGGTATCTCTAATTTTCTTGAAGGTATCTCTAGTGTTTCCCAGTCTATTGTTTTCTTCTATTTATTTGCATTGATCACTGACGAAGGCTTTCTTATCTCTCCTTGCTATTCTTTGGAACTCTGCATTCAAATGGGTATATCTTTCCTTGTCTCCTTTGTTTTTAGCTTCTTTTCTTTTCTTAGCTCTTTGTAAGGTCTCCTCAGACAACCATTTTGCCTTTTTGCATTTCTCTTTCTTGGGGATGGTCTTGACCACTGCCTCTTATACAGTGTCAGGAACCTCTGTCCATAGTTCTTCAGACACTCTGTCTATCAGGTCTAATCTTGAATCTATTTCTCACTTCCACTCCATAATTTGATTTAGGTCATACCTGAATGGTCTAGTGAACCCAGAACTTCCAGTTCAAGCTGGATTTAGAAAACACAGAGGAACCAGAGATCAAGTTGTCAACATCCATTGGATCAATGAAAAAACAAGAGAGTTCCAGAAAAACATCTACTTCTGCTTTATTGACTACACCAAAGTCTTTGAGTGTGTGGATCACAACAAACCAGAAAATTCTGAAAGAGGTGGGAATACCAGACCACCTGACCTGCCTCCTGAGAAATCTGTATGCATGTAAGATCAGGAAGCAACAGTTAGAACTGGACATGGAACAACAGACTGGTACCAAATAGGGAAAGGAGTACATCAAGGCTGTATATTGTTACCCTGCTTATTTAACTAATATGCAGAGTACATCATGAGAAATGCTGGGCTGGATGAAGCACAAGCTGGAATCAAGATGGCCTGGAAAAATATCAATAACCTCAGATATGCAGATGAAACCACCCTTATGGCAGAAAGTGAAGAAAAACTAAAGAGCCTCTTGATGAAAATGAAAGAGGAGAGTGAAAAAGTTGGCTTAAAGCTCAACATGCAGAAAACTAAGATCATGGCTCTGGTCCTATCACTTCATGGCAAACAGATGGGGAAACAATGGAATCAGTGAGAGACTTTATATTCTTGGGCTCCAAAATCACAGGAGAAGGTGACTACAGCCATGAAATTAAAAGACTCTTAGTCCTTGGAAGAAAAGTTACGACCAACCTAGACAGCATATTAAAAAGCAGAGACAGTACTTTGCAAACAAATGTCCATCTAGTAAAAGCTATGGTTTTTCCAGTTGTCAAGTATGGATGTGAGAGTTGGACTATAAAGACAGCTGAGTGCTGAAGAATTGATGCTTTTAAACTGTGGTGTTGGAGAAGACTCTTGAGAGTCCCTTGGACTGCAAGGAGATCCAACCAGTCCATCCTAAAGGTGATCAGTCCTGAATATTCATTGGAAGGACTGATGCTGAAGCTGAAACTACAATACTTTGGCCACCTGATGCAAAGAACTGACTCACTGGAAAAGACCCTGATGCTGGGAAAGGTTGAAAGCAGGAGGAGAAGGGGACGACAGAGGATGAGATGGTTGGATGGCATCACTGACTCAATGGACATGAGTTTGAATAAACTCTGGGAGTTGGTGATGGACAGGAAAGCCTGGCATGCTCCAGTTCATGGGATGGCAAAGAATTGGACACAACTCAGCCATGAAATTAAAAGAGGCTTACTCCTTGGAAGAAAAGTTATGACCAACCTAGATAGCATATTCAAAAGCAGAGACATTACTTTGCCAACAAAGGTTCGTCTAGTCAAGGCTATGGTTTTTCCTGTGGTCATGTATGGATGTGAGAGTTGGACTGTGAAGAAGGCTGAGCGCCGAAGAATTGATGCTTTTGAACTGTGGTGTTGGAGAAGACTCTTGAGAGTCCCTTGGACTGCAAGGAGTTCCAACCAGTCCATTCTGAAGGAGATCAGCCCTGGGATTTCTTTGGAAGGAATGATGCTAAAGCTGAAACTCCAGTACTTTGGCCACCTCATGCGAAGAGTTGACTCATTGGAAAAGACTCTGATGCTGGGAGGGATTGGGGGCAGGAGAAGAAGAGGATAACAGAGGATGAGATGGCTGGATGGAATCCCGGACTCGATGGACAAGAGTCTGAGTGAACTCCGGGAGTTGGTGATGGACAGGGAGGCCTGGCGTGCTGCGATTCATGGGGTCGCAAAGAGTCGGACACGACTAAGCGACTGATCTGATCTGAGCTACTGAGCTGAACTGAACTCTGACTGATACAATACTGTGTAACCAAATAAAATAAAAGTCTATCAATACACATTATTATACAGGTTGGGATAACATTTTCCTGCTTCTTTTGCAGCTTTTGACCATGTGACTAACTTCTGCCCAGTGAAATGTGAGCAAAAAAATTCATATTACTTCTTAGCTGTGTCCCTAAAAGAAGCAACTTGCCCTCCAATTTCTCTTTCCTCTTTGGCACAGACTAAGCATGGAGCAGATAGGGCCACAGCAGGTAGACAGAGAAGTAGATAAATGATCTTATGGAACCATCGTACTTCATTGGATCACTTTCAAGTCATAAAAGAATTTTTTAAATAAATTTATTTATTTTTAATTAATTTATTTTTTATTGAATGATAATTGCTTTATAGAATTTTGCTATTTCTGTCAAACCTCTACATGAATTAGCCACAGTTATACATATATCCCTTCCCTTTTGAACCTCCCTCCCGTCTCCCTCCCCATCCCACCTGTCTAGGTTGATACAGAGCCCCTGTTTGAGTTTCCTGAGACATACAGCAAATTCCTATTGGCTATCTATTTTACATATGGAAATGTAAATTTCCATGTTACTCTCAACATTCATCTCACCCTCTTCTCCCCTCTCCCCATGTCCATAAGTCTATTCTCTATGTCTGTTTCTCCATTTCTGTCCTATAGAGTCAAAATTTTCAATGAGAAAGAAATAAATATTCTCTCTTACATAAGCCACTATTATTTTGGTCTCTACTGATGCTACTATACAAATATCCTAGCAATATTCTACTACTTTTTTGTTTATATGATTAAGGGCTAGTACATGGGCCCTAAGATATTATTGAATGGTGGTAAGAGTCAGGGCAGACAAATCAAATTACAGTGTACCACTGAGCTAAATGACACCTCACCATGACAGCCAAAGTCTTATTAGCAAGATGGTGCAGAAGAATGAAATTATTCATTTAAGCACCAACCCAAATTATTGAGAGAAAACCCTTAGATTGCTAGAAATTCTCTCTGAAGAGAAAAGACAGTGGAGCCAAAATATGGATTTCTTGGACTGTGCATGTCCTGCTACTGGAAATAATACCATTCAATAGGGATTCATTCCTTGTTGCTGTATGTCTAAGTGGGAGCCCCCTACCACTTGAGTAAAAGTAAGAGAAAGACAGAGGAGGGTTCATCTGACATGACCCTAAACTGAAGGATAAATGCCAGTGGCTTATCAGTTGGCTACTATGTCAGTATAAAGTGGTGGTTAAGAACGTAAATGAAACCAGTTTTCCTGAGATTAAATCAATAGCGTGACCTTAAACAATTTGTTTAACCTCCCATGAATCAACATGGGGTTTCCTCATCTATAAAATGAACGACAGTACCTACCTTATTGGGTTGTTCACTAAATGAATTAGTACACCCAGAGCACACCAATCAATGCCTGTTACATAGCAGATACTCAATAGTTAGTGTTAGTCACTCAGTCGTGTCTGACTCTTTGTGCCCCAGTGGACAGTAGCCTGCCAGGCTCTTCTGTTCATGGAGTTCTCCAGGCAAGAATACTGGAGTGGGTAGCCATTCCCTTCTCCAGGATATCTTCCCAACCTAAGGACTTGAACCTGGGTCAATCGCAGGCAGATTCTTTACCATCTGAGCCACCAGAGAGAAGCTGAAATACTCAATAAATGTTAGCAAATAGTATCTTAGATGAAGTAGTAGGGGGAAAATGTCAACCACCTCAAGGGCGATGCCCAAAACAGCAGGATGGGGATTGGGTATTACTAACAAATACTACAGTACTGGGCATTCATGAAATAGTTGATCCCTGGAAATGGTCCAGTATTTTGTGGTGAATCAGTTAGGTGCCTGTCAGTTTATAAACCGTAATGAGAATTCAGAGAAGAGTCAATAGTGGTGGGGAGGGGACTTGCTAAGACTAAGACACTAAGCCCCAAAGCAGGATTTGTTAGAGAGAGGTGAGATAAGGCTAGTAGGATATGGAAGCAGACTTTCACTGGAAATAAAGGTGGGGCATGTGAATGTAAAAATTATTCATGAAGTAATTAGTTTTAAGTTAATTAGACCCTACAGAACATCACAAATAATGATGAGGATTGAGAAAAAGGTGATATTTAAACCAAGGGGGAAAATGTCTGTCCTCAGAAGGCATGGGGTATCACCCAGTATTGAGCTAAATGTGATGAACATTTTAATGCTCTCACCACACACAAAAAATGATAATTATGTAAGATGATAGGTGTTTTAGATCTTATTAACCTTTGATGAGAGTGAAAGAGGAGAGTGAAAAAGTTGGCTTAAAGCTCAACATTCAGAAAATGAAGATCATGGCATCTGGTCCCATCACTTCATGGGAAATAGATGGGGAAACAGTGGAAACAGTATCAGACTTTATTTTTTGGGGCTCCACAATCACTGCAGATGGTGACTGCAGCCATGAAATTAAAAGACACTTACTCCTTGGAAGAAAAGTTATGACCAACCTAGATAGCACATTCAAAAGCAGAGACATTACTTTGCCAACAAAGGTCCGTCTAGTCAAGGCTATGGTTTTTCCAGTGGTCATGTGTGGATGTGAGAGTTGGACTGTGAAGAAGGCTGAGCACCGAAGAACTGATGCTTTTAAACTGTGGTGTTGGAGAAGACTCCTGAGTCCCTTGGACTGCAAGGAGATCCAACCAGTCCATTCTAAAGGAGATCAGCCCTGGGTGTTCTTTGGAAGGAATGATGCTAAAGCTGAAACTCCAGTACTTTGGCCACCTCATGTGAAGAGTTGACTCATTGGAAAAGACTCTGATGCTAGGAGGGATTGGGGGCAGGAAGAAAAGGGGACGACAGAGGATGAGATGGCTGGATGGCATCACCGACTCGATGGACGTGAATTTGAGTGAACTCCGGGAGATGGTGATGGACAGGGAGGCCTGGCGTGCTGTGATTCATGGGGTCGCAAAGAGTCGGACACGACTGAGCGACTAAACTGAACTGAACCTTTTTGTGATTATTGCAACATACAAGTGTATCAAATCATTATGTTGCATACCTTAGATATACACAGTGTTATATGTCAGTTATATCTTAATAAAGCTGAAAAAGATTTTTCCATGTGGTTATATACAGCAAAAGTTTGTCCATTTTGTCTGCTGCATAATATTCCACTGAATACATTTATTTATTTATTTATTTATATTTCTACTAATGCTCATTTAGATGCTGGGAACTTTTCACTATTATAAATAAGGCTACAAATGACTATTCTTCCTGATGATTCCTGATATACCTCTGTAGCTGTTTTTCTGTGTTATGATTTTACATCCAGATTTGAACTTTCTGGGCTATAAGGCATGGGCAAATTCAGTCTCTCTGGAAATAGCCAAATTGGTCTCTCATTTGGCTTTACCAAATAGCATTCAATTATTTTATTTTATTTATACCATTATTCAGATAATGGTGTAATTTATACCATAATTCAAAGAAGTATATTATTCCATTTTAACTTTTATATGACACTGCATGAACTAACATTTAAATATACCTTACAAATCAATGCTTACTTCTTATCTAACATAGGTCAAAAATATGTATGACAGATTAAAAGAAATCTTAAATTTTGTAAAATATCAGGGTTGCAAGAGAATTAGTAGGACAGGAACAACAAATCTAAAATTTTTCCTGGGTATACTTAGAGGAGCAATAAAATCAAGCTTTTCCCCAGAAAATGTATTTTTCTTACTACTTTTTGTTTTTCAGTATTTTTGTGTATATTTTTGAATGATAGAAGACAATTCAATGATAGGATGTGAAATGTAGAAATATATTCTACGTACAATTCTACATAAAGTTTCTACTTTTAAATCACTCATAAATCATTGAAACATGTTTACTTTTAGCCTGTATTTAATACCCAACTCTATAACTGAAAGAAAGCTAGTGGAAATTTAATCTTCATCTATGAAACATAATTGTGATTTTTTTCTCCTATGATTCTGTCTTTCCAATGATATGTTTTTCGAAGTGAGTATTTGAAGAATAAAGATATAGACCACATAGACACTTCCTTCTGCTTAAAAGAGACACAGTTAGGAAATGAGAAATGTATCAACCAAAATAAGGATATTTCACAAGTGCTATGAATAAAGCATAAGATGCTACAGCATGCATATGCTGCAAAATGCCACCACATTAACTCAATATTCTAGACAAGTTTTGTCCTAAACAGTTTTTTCTACCTTTCTTGTTAACTACTCAAAGACCTATAGGCATAATTTTTCTCTCTATTATCTATTATATTCAAATATCACCCTTCAAGTATCTTGAAATGATTGTAATAGCAAATTGCTGATTTTTAAAAGCTGAATCAGTGATAGCTTCAGTTGTGTCATTACATTAGAGACTTTAGACATGCATGTATAACTCAGGTGTTTAGGATATAGAACTATTCCTCCTCACTATTGTTTTTCTTTCCATTTAATATAATTGTTCATTCAAGAAAGCACATCACCTGCTATTTTTAAATCTATATAATGTATTGCTTTAAATACCTTTGCCTTTATGTTTTACCAAAAATAATTATCCTTCAGTTTAGTTCAGTTCAGTCACTCAGTCGTGTCCGACTCTTTGCGACCCCATGAATCACAGCACGCCAGGCCTCCCTGTCCATTATCAACTCCCAGAGTTTACCAAAACTCACGTCCATCAAGTTGGTGATGCCATCCAGCCATCTCATCATCTGTTGTCCCCCTTCTCCTCCTGCCCCCAATCCCTCCCAGCATCAGGGAGGGATGATGAGTCAACTCTTCGCATGAGGTGGCCAAAGTATTGGATTTGCAGGATCAGCATCAGTCCCTCCAATGAATACCCAGGACTGATCTCCTTTAGGATGGACTGGTTGCATCTCCTTGCAGTCCAAGGGACTCTCAAGAGTCTTCTCCAACACCACAGTTCAAAAGCATCAATTCTTTGGTTCTCAGCTTTCTTCACAGTCCAACTCTCACATCCATACATGACCACTGGAAAAACCATGGCCTTGACTAGACGGACCTTTGTTGTAAAGTAATATCTCTGTTTTTGAATATGCTATCTAGGTTGGTCATAACTTTCCTTCCAAGGAGTAAGCGTCTTTTAATTTCATGGTTGCAATCACCATTTGCAGTGATTTTGGAGCCCCCAAAAATAAAGTCAGCCACTGTTTCCACTGTTTCCCCAACTATCCCATGAAGTGATGGAACCAGATGCCATCCATGATGTTCGTTTTCTGAATGTTGAGTTTAAGCCAACTTTTTCACTCTCTTCTTTAATTTTCATCAAGAGGCTTTTTAGTTCTTTTTCACTTTCTGCCATAAGGGTGATGTCATCTGCATATCTGAGGTTATTGATATTTCTCCCGGCAATCTTGATTCCAGCTTGTGCTTCTTCCAGCCCAGCATTTCTCATGATGTACTCTGCGTAGAAGTTCAATAAACAGGGTGACGATATGCAGCCTTGATGTACTCCTTTTCCTATTTGGAACCAGAATGTTGTTCCATGTCCAGTTCTAACTGTTGCTTCCTGACCTGCATACAGGTTTCTCAAGAGGCAGGTCAGGTGGTCTGGTATTCCCATCTCTTTCAGAATTTTCCACAGTTTATTGTGATCCACACAGTCAAAAGTCCTAATTATCCTTAACTAGCAACAAAAATGAAGTCCTCAAGTCTGTTACATCTTAGTATCATTCTTCTGTTTTATTATCAAAACCACAAAGAAAAGACCGATCTTGGCCTTGCCTCCATTCAAAGCACAGGTGCTCTTCATCCCATGTCAGATGTACAGAGTTATTGCAACACTTAAATAATATAATAAGAAAAAAATTTACTTACTTTCAAAGCATCAAAGAGATACAATGACTTGTTGTAGAGGAATGTACTAAAATAGGAAGAAATTCCAAACTGGGAATAAATATGCAAGGAGCACAGAGAGGGTGCATAGTATCTTGGGAATGTCTTCATAGCAATAATTTGTGGAGTAGATGAAATTTTTATCTTTCACTTCTCTGAATCAAATAGTAACATTAATTTAAACATGTCAAAGTTTAAATGTTTTCTTAAAATTTTCCTTCTTTCTGTATTTGTCTTAATCCCATACTATATTAGACTATTTGAATGATAACACAAAGAAATACTCAATAATTGCTTGAGTTAAATTTTTTACAGTGAAAGCTGAAAATTAAGTGGAGAGACCATCTCTTTAACTCATATATCTTTAGTTATAAATAGTTTTAACTTTCAGCATTAAATGTGAAATGAACAACTCATTTTATATGTAGCTAGTTTCACAGGGTGGACAAATAACTGAAAATAATGATTTTAAAATTATTTCTTGTTTAGAAAGATGATTCTAACATTTATTTAATGTAGGATAGTTCATCAACTAATAATTTTAGAAATGTTAAACAAGATTCTAGAGAATCTAGAATACTAACCCTCGTTCTGTCATTAACAGTGTATTTTAAGAAAAATGGTTTAATGTCTCTATTTTAAAATGTACAAATATTTCCAAATGTAGACTTCAGTAACATAGACTTGAAGATTCTGAATAGGTCTTTGACATAGTCATAATTACAAAGTGTGTGCTTGTTAGTGGAAGGAGAGATGCCAGAAAACTTACAAGGGGCAGGAAGATATGACCTAATGTCAGGGCCAATTAGGAGACAATGATAACTCCTAGTGTCACATTCATTTGCCTTCTAATCTTGACCTTCAGCCATTTTGACAGGCTCCAGGCTAATAGCTGTGAAAATGTCTTCTTTTTAGTCTTCAAGTAATACTAATATCAATATGAAATAAAGTGTATTTTTCAGAAATGAGATCTATTTTGAACTGACATGAGAATAAAATGTTCATATATATATATGTATGCATGTGTGTGTGTGTGTATATATATATGTGTGTGTGTATATATATATATATATATATATGACTTGTGGAAGGGAAAGGCAGATAATGATAAAATTTTCTTATCTATAACACAAATAGTATAATAAGAACATATCTTCATTAATACCTAGTACACTCAGATGGCCATATGATATAGCTTCCTCTCTTTCCCCAGAATCCTAAATTCATCCTCCAATTTTTTAGTCTTTGCATGAATTTATTCACCTGAGTGTTGCTATGATGATGGTACCATTTGGTTGCACCAACATGGGATACTACACAAAAATCTTGACTACCCTTGCCATTCTTCTGTCTCAAAAGAATGGTGCAATTGACTTGCTCCCATTTTTTCTTTACAATTTACTTCTAAAAACAGTTTATTTGTTAAGCGAAGTCTTTTTTTTTTTCCTATGAACACATATATCTTTGTAAAAATGTTAGATTCGTTTTTTCCTCCCAGGTCGTGCATACTCACCTAAGTGAAAAAAAAAGTCTTTTTCTTTTCCTCTACTGAAATAAATCAAATCTAATCTAATAATGCATAAGGTTTCCAGTGTAGAGGAAATAGATGTCTAAGTGTTTTGTTACAATTAGACAAAATAGAGACTTAGTGCCATTGGTTTCTATAACCTTGACTACGCCCAGAAGTCTCTTTTACATGCTTTAGGTATCTTTGTTCCCTTCTTGCAGTTATTTATTCTCCTTCCCATCTTTCACAAACATTTCTAGAGCATTCTGCACTCCCACTATGTTACCCAGTGGAAATGTGAAAACAAGTAAGGCACATTTCCTGACCAAAAAGGAGATAAACAAATACATTACATAAGGACTCATTTTTAAAATTTGGTTTATTTAATAAAATTCATTGAAACAATATTGTTTTAAGTATTTTCAGGGCAAATAATGTTTATGTAAGTTATTTCATGAGTTAAATAGGTTGTGCAAAACTGCCAATTGCTTACATCCAAAGAAGTATTTCTATAGCCCTGCTTTCACAGAAAAAAAAAAAAATCTGAATTCCACTTCACTGCCCACAAATGAAGTTTTAGATACAACTCACTTACCTCTAGTCTGCCTGTAATATTATGTTGAATTGCACCTTTTCTCAAAAAGACTGTAAATATTATCTCCAAGTGTAATATCATGGGGTCTTGTTTGTTTATATTCTGCTTTCTTACACAAGCAGTTTGAAATAGTTTACACATATAACAAAATAATAATGCAGTATAAACAAGGTAAAGAGGTAGGACTAGGGAAAAATGTAAATGGAAGCAAAAATCCAAGCCTTTAACGGCACAGGAACAGGTGGGCCAGCACACATGAGTAACTAACTGCCCTGTGGAAGGTGACCTATGGAAATGAGAAATTTCCAACAAATGCCAAATGTTGGGCATTTGCACTAAAGACTCTGGAATCTCTTCTGAGTTGCTACTTGGAAGTGAATCCATAGGCTTTGAAAACTTGAAAAGTAGATGACAAGTTTAGCATTCTTTTAGGAAAACTTAGAAGTCTTTTGAAAACAATCTCTTCAACATAAGAAACTCACATCTCTACTTAAAAGTTGGTTTCAGAGTGGCCTATAGAAAATTGAAGAGATTATCTCAATAAATTCTTGGAGCCACATGGAGAACAGCATGGAGGTTACTTACATGTATACCTGTGGCGGATTCATTTTGATATTTGGCAAAACTAATACAATTATGTAAAGTTTAAAAATAAAATAAAAAACAAACAAACAAACAAACAAAAAAAAAAAACAACAAAAAAAAGAAACTAAAAATAGAGCAACCATATGATCCTGCAATCCCACCCCTGGACATGTTCCCAGAGAAAAACATGGCCCCAAGGAATACATGCACCCTGATGTTCATTGCAGTGCTATTTAAAATAGCCAAGACATGGAAGCAACCTAAATGTCCATTGGCAGAAAAATGGATAAAAAAGATATGGCACATATATAAATACAATGGAATATTACTCAGCCATTGAAAAGAATGAAATAATGCCATTTGCAGAAATATGGAGGGACCTAGAGATTGTTAGGGCTTCCCTGGTGGCTCAGATGGTAAAAAAAATCTGCCTGCGATGCAGGAGACCCGCTTTGATCCTGGGGTCAGGAAGATCCCCTAGAGAAGGGAATGGCTACCCATTACAGTACTTTTTCCTGGAGAATTCCATGGAGCTTGGCAGGCTATATATAGTCCATGGGGTCACAAAGAGCTGGACATGACTGAGCGACTTCAACACAGAGTTGTCATAGTGAAGTAAGTCAGACAGAGAAAGAGAAATATCGTATGGTATTGTTCATATGTGGAATCTAAAAAAAATAAGATGATACAAATGAACTTATTTGCAAAACGGAAACAGACTCTCAGAGGACAAACTGAAGGGTATGGGGAGTTTGGGATTGACAGGTACACACTACTATATTTAAAATGGATAACGTGTAAGGACCTACTGTATAGTATATTGAGCAGAAACTCTGCTCAAAGAATTTGAAAAAGAATAGATACATGTATATGAATAACTGAATCACTCTGTTATACACCTGAAACTAAGAGAACATTGTTAATCAATTATACTTCAATATATAACACAAAATTAAACAAAATTCTTGGAGGTTTTACATAATACATAATTTATTGATTTCTTCAGTTCCCTAAATTTTATTGTAGAAAGTTGACTAAGATGATTTGTGGCTGAAGGATTTTCAGAGCAACTATTTCCAGGTAGCTAACACAAAGGGCAATGTGAATTGTAAAGATATTTTGGAATATTCAATTTTGGGTATTATACTGCGCTGATGAATATTCCAGAAAGAATTTCTAAAGTGTTACTCAGCAGCTCAAGATGTGGACTATTACATAATATTACTGGAATTAAAATGCCTAAATTGAAGAGATAATCTACAAAAAGATGGCTTCAGTTTTTAATGGCTTTAAAGTCATCCTTTCCAAATAATATACTGGAGGCAATTATCTTTTATGTCTCTTTTAGTGAGTGACGATGTGGTCATATCATTAGTAAACAATATGAAGTTTTTAGTCTTCAAATAAGTACTCTTGTGAATTAGACATGAGACGATTTGTTATTTCTATTTTACAAAGAGAAAACCAAAGTGATAAAGAGGAAATTTTAGTGAAAGTTAAGCCAAGGATTGAGGGTGTTCTGCTGGGCATGAAGTATATATACACTAAATATTTTCTGACTGGTTGATTGTTTTATATCTCTGTGTGTAACAGCTAAATCAAAATGGCCAACAGCTTTAAATAACTTAGCTTTTTAATATTTTTAATGATTTTAAGTCTCATAGTGACAGAAATTTAGAATATTGGTCTTTTCCATTTTCAAAGATGTCCTAACTATATTAGTCACTTAACCCTAGATAGCTGTCAATCAGAAAGCCTTAATGAATCTTCAGTGTAAAATCAAAGACATCAAGTTTCTAAATTGAGTCACAAGGGAAGTATGTTACTTCCCTTGGCTCTTTATGATTCCTCTTAGAATTGCTTCACCCAAATTATTTACTTATTGGAAGATAGACTTTTCTAATATGTATAATGTTCTTTGCTTTTAAAATTTATGTCACATTGTAGCCAGTAAGGGCACTGAACTCAATCATATATTTAAAATATGATCCCAAGATTTCTATGAAAAATTTTTTTACAAACTAAAAAATTAACTTTTTAAACACTTTACTTTTGCTTAAATAAAATAGGGCTTATTATGAAATATGATGCCAATATAAAATATAATAAATTCTAAAGTATATGTTAAAATGCCTGTCTCGATTCCTTCCTTGTCCCTTTTTCTTCATTAAGCTTATAAAAGTAAAAATCAATTACACTGATGAAAAAAGGACTCTGTATTTAAATCACAGAATGCTACAAAAACAACACCCCCAAAAAAGCAAAGCAAGTAGTATTTGAATATTTAACAGTTTCAATTTCCAGTTTCTCTGAAGTAAATTCTATGTAAGAAGTATTTCTGTGCAATCAAAAAAATGTGTTCAAATAAAACAATCATTTGGACTTAGAAAAAACTTTAAATATCCCTTAAAAAACATAAGCAGCTTTTTCATTTTTAAATTTTCATGCAAAATAGTGCAAATGAAAGTGCTTCTGCTGTAAATAGATTGTAGAGTGTTAACTAACACTGTGTTGTAGGTGGATATTTGTGTCATTATAATTGAAAGATCTAAATCTTAGCTTGGGAAACAATTCATTTTGAGTGTTATCAATCAATATTTATTGACCATCTGTTATATCTTACTACTGAGTTAGTGCCTTTTTGGTTTGGGAATGAAGAGATATTGAAGAAGTAAAGGGCATGGGATCTGAGTTTAAGGAAATTAAAATCGAGATTTCTTTTTGCATCCCTTGTAAACTATTACTCAAGTCTTTAAAGCTGTTTTCAAAAAAACACACAGTCCCTCTTAAAGTAAAGGAGAAACCAAAAAGAGTTAGAGAACCGTAAGATTTAGGAGGTGTTCTGAATAGTTAATAAATATTATGATCTGACTGAGATGTGATTAAAACCAAGTGTAGGAAGTGTCTATGTTCATTGGAGTGGTAGTTGTCACAGTGCCATTTCTGCCACAAAATGCTACTTCACCCTTGAAAACAATCCTCTCCATTAGCAAAGGTATAAGTCAGCTACTTGGAAATGGTTACGCAATTCTTTCCCCCAATGCTAAATGCAGAATCGCAGTTCCTGTTTTTCTTTTCCTTGAAAGGAGGTGAAAATCTGACAGCTCAAAATGAATCAAAAACCCAAGATAAAACAGACACCATTTTGTGCCCACTCAGTCTTCTTTCCAGGGTCATACATGTGTAAGTAGCTGTTTGTTTATAGTCAAGACCTTCTGTGGGTAAATCTGGCAGGATATCAAAGACATTTAGCATAGATATTTCATTTTCAATGCGTGTGTCTATTTTTTCCCCTGTTGATGAACCAAATATAACACATGCAGATGATTTTTAGGAATTTATTTTAAATCATAAATGTTTCTTTTTTTCTTTTTCTGAATGTTCACAGAAGCTGAGAGAGAAGTATTTGCCTACCACTCCCCTCTCATCACAGCATTGAATGGTTGGGTGATGTGTAACACAAAATTATATTATGTGTTTCCTTTCCTTAATACTTCTCTGTATCTGTCAATCTATTAATTACTAATATATCCACCAATCTAGTAATCATCCATCTATCATCTGTTTATCATCTATAACCCATGACACAGTGATTAAGAATATGGGCTTTGGATTCAGTTAAACCTGGATTTGAAGGCAGGGTCAGCCTGTTATTAGCTGAATGGCCTCAGTTAAATCACTTAACCTCTCTAAGCCTAATTGGCTTATCAGTCTAAATCAGGCAAGGAAAATATTTATTTCATTAGGAATGTTATGAAGATTAAAAAGGATAACTAATGCAAAGGGCTTAGCACATTGCTTGGTATGTAGTAAATATTTGATAAAATTTAAAGATTATTCTTATTTTTAATAGCAATAATCTCTTTCAGAATAATAGATGACAAGCATGAGTCAGAGATCATTCAAATTTCAGTTTAATATTTTAAGTAGTATTTCATTCATTGATTTAAAAAAGTGTGATTTTATGGGAATCCCCTTGTGTGTTATTTGTTGTTTTTCCCTTGCTGCTTTTAATATTTGTTTTTTGTGTTTGATCTTTGTTAATTTGACCAATATGTGTCTTGGGGTGTTTTGCCTTGGGTTTATCCTGTTTGGGACTCTCTGGGTTTCTTGGACTTGGGTGATTATTTCCTTCCCCATTTTGGGGAAGTTTTCAACTATTATCTCCTCAAGTATTTTCTCATGGTCTTTCTTTTTGTCTTCTTCTTCTGGGACTCCTATGATTCGAATGTTGTGGTGTTTAATATTGTCCTGGAGGTCTCTGAGATTGTCCTCATTTCTTTTAATTCGTTTTTCTTTTTTCCTCTCTGATTCATTTATTTCTACCATTCTATCTTCTATTTCACTAATCCTATCTTCTGCCTCCTTATTCTACTATTTGTTGCCTCCAGAGTGTTTTTGATCTCATTTATTGCATTATTCATTATATATTGACTCTTTTTTATTTCTTCTAGGTCCTTGTTAAATCTTTCTTGCATTTTCTCAATCCTTGCCTCCAGGCTATTTATTTGTGATTCCATTTTTATTTCAAAATTTTGGATCATTTTCACTGTCATTATTCAGAATTGTTTATCAGGTAGATTCCCTATCTCTTCCTCTTTTGTTTGGTTTGGTGGGCATTTATCCTGTTCCTTTACCTGCTGGGTATTCCTCTGTCTCTTCATCTTGTTTATATTTCTGAGTTTCTGTATTCTGGCAGTTTGTGGAGTTCCCTTTATTATGGAGTTTCCTCACTGTGGGTGGGGTTGTATCGGTGGCTTGTCAAGGTTTCTTGGTTAGGGAAGCTTGTGTCGGTGTTCTGGTGGGTGGAGCTGGATTTCTTCTCTCTGGAGTGCAATGAAGTGTCTAGTAACAAGTTATGAGATGTCAATGGTTTTGGAGTAACTTTGGGTAGCCTGTACATTGAAGCTCAGGGCTGTGTTCCTGTGTTGCTGGAGAATTTGCATGGTATGTCTTGCTCTGGAACTTGTTGGCCCTTGGGTGGTGCTTGGTTTCAGTGTAGGTATGGAGGCGTTTGATGAGCTCCCATCGATTAATGTTCCCTGGAGTCAGGTGTTTCATGATGTTCTCAGGATTTGGACTTAAGCCCCCTGCTTCTGGTTTTCAGTCTTATTTTTACAGTAGTCTCAAGACTTCTCCTTCTATACAGCACCATTGATAAAACATCTAGGTTAAAGATGAGAAGTTTCTCCACAGTGAGGGACACCCAGAGAGGTTCACTGCAGAAAATTGAATGCTGGAAACCATGGAGCGTGTACAGTGGAAAAGGAGCCAGACCTCAGGTACAAAGTGACCAGAGGTGGTGAAACTTGAGTTCTGATGGACTTGGTCTACTCAGCTACTTTTTCAGGCCACAGAGTGAAGTGTGATGCTCCTGATAAGAAGTGAAAATCTGGAAATCCATAGGTAAAGTAGGTTTTAGGACCTACTTAATTCAATGGCTCTGTCTCCATTCTCCTGTGATTCCTGGAGAGGCACGAGGGAGTCAGAATATTTCTGTGGTCCTCTTCAGGCTGGTAATCAGATGGCTACAGTATCCCTTGCATTTCTGCCAAACAGGAGAAAGTAAAAATTTTCTTGGTTCTTTCACCTCCTCACTTTGTATATTTTCGTAACAATGGTACTATTTTTCTCTTTTCCTAATCACAATAAAGTTTTCAAAGTGTACTTTCCCTTCAGTAGCAACATTCTTGTATTTATAGTTTGTTGAGACTTTAAGTCATTACATCCGTACCTTGTAATACAGTTTGGTGGCTTTTGTTTTTTCGGTTTTTTTTTAAGTGCTACCTTAACCCAAGTTTAAAGCCCTTTCTAGAGGACAATCAGTTCATCTCAAGTAGCTGATTAAGTCCCTACCACAACCACTTTGGAATCACTATGCACCCACCCAAATCAGCCCATAGTCAGGTACCAGATAACCAGGGATGGCTCTTATGCTCTGTGCTAAGTCACTTCAGTCATATCTGACTTTTTGCAATCCTGTGGACTATAGCCTACCAGGCTTCTCTGTCCATCAGATTCTTCAGACAAGAGTACTGGAGTAAGTTGCCATTTCCTACTCCAGGGGATCTTCTCGACCCAGGGATTGAACCCATATCTCTTTCGACTCCTGCATTAGCAGGTGGGTTCTTTACCACTAGCACCACTTGGACTCCAGCAAATTACTCAAATTAGCCTATCCAGAGGGAATCTGAGAAACTGCCAAGAACAAGGCTTGTGAATGCCATATACGTTTTGACTAATGTGGTCCCTGACAAATAGATAATCCATTAATATTTGGTGAAGGAATGAAAATAACCTGTATAAACACTGCACATAATCTGCTTTAATTGTTTAAATTATTTTTTCATTGGAATATACTTGCTTTACAACATTGTGTTAGCTTCTGCTATACAACAGCATGAATCAGCTATATATATATATACACACACACACACACACATATATATACACATATATCCCTTCCCTCTTGCACTGCCCTCCCATTTTCTGCTTTATTTTTTATTTCACTTAATCTTTTTCTGTATATCCTTAAATTTCATACTATTTCATATGGTAAATGTTAATGAACATAAAACATCAACAAGCTGCAAAAGAGCAACTATATCATGCTCGTAAAATACACCATAGCTAGTTATCAACTCTGCCTATATGAAGGAGACTGGCCCCATTCAATTCATTTCCTTCAGTCTGAAGTGTAGAGTGGAATGTAAGATCATGTGCAGTGAAGTTGTGAGGCTCTGAAAAAAACCCGTTTGTATCATATAAAACAAAGGGAAGTGTTGACAGTTATTTACTCATCTAAACTAAATAATTCAGGAATAAAATTTTTGTTGTGTTTAAAGATACTGGTTCTTTAGGTAAAATTAAGGAGCTAAGTGCCATAGTTGTGTACTTGGCAGAGGAAAAACAGAGAGAGAGCAGAGATAGCAGGAAAGACAGACAGAGAGAGACAAACAGAGAGAGAATAGCTCAGGGGAAAAAAATTGTACCTTTATGTAATTGAGAGAGATGGCATAGTTTTGGAAGAGTGATGAGAGTCATTCCAGAATTTATTCAATCCAAAACACCACTGATGAGCAGACTCTGGCTGATACATGCAAATGCTAAGCTGCAAGACTCAGGACCTAGTTAGAAATAAACATTGTGATGGATTAAGATAGAGATAATAGATAGAGATATGTAGATACAGAGCATGCATGCATGCTTAGTTGCTCAGCTGTGTCACACTCTTTGTGGCCCCATGGACTGTAGCCCACCAGGCTCCTCTGTCCATGGGATTCTTTAGGCAAGAATACTCGAGTGGGTTGGCATTTCCTTCTCCAGAGGATCTTCCCAACCCAGGGATCGAACCCAGGGCTCCTGAATTACAGGTGGATTCTTAACCATCTGAGCCACCAAGGAAGCCCATGTAGATACAAGGAGGGAATAGCAAATGTACAAGTACAATAGAAGTAACCTCTTCCACATAGAAATTTGAACTGACTCTTGTTCAAAGAAAGAGGGGTAGGAATGGGTGCTGCATGGAGCTAATAACATGAATAAAGATGGAGTGGTATGAGTGAGACAAAGCTGGAGACCACAGATGGATTTATAAATTGGGCTTATTTCTTTCTAATTTATCCTCCATGTAGACTAGCATTTCTCAACCAGAGGCAATTTTTGTTACTCAAAGAACATTTGGCAATGTCTGGAAAAAACAGAGATGCTGCTAAGACCCTATGATGAACAGGATGGCATCCTGCATGCTCCCCAAAACTTTTTTAGCCCAAATATCAGTAGTCCAAGAATGAGAGAGCCTGAACTGCACTAATGGTCTCCAAAATGGGATGTGTGAACCTAACGAGTGATAAAAGATGGCACTTTAAGGTGCAGTATGAAAATATTAAAATTTCATAGTTGTATTATCTCATTTCCAAAAAATTGTTTTTGAAAGTATCTTTGTAGCACACAAAGTACATATCTCTAGTACATGTATGCAATTTGTAATAATCTATACATGTAAGTATCTATTACATGCAAAGTAATGCTCAAAATTCTCCAAGCCAGGCTTCAGCAATACGTGAACCGTGAACTTCCAGATGTTCAAGCTGGTTTTAGAAAAGACAGAGGAACCAGAGATCAAATTGCCAACATCCGCTGGATCATGGAAAAGCAAGAAAATTCCAGAAATACATCTACTTCTGCTTTATTGACTATGCCAGAGCCTTCAACTGTGTGGATCACAATAAACTGTTGAAAATTCTGAAGGAGATGGGAATACCAGACAACTTGACCTGCCTCTTGAGAAACCTATATGCAGGTCAGGAAGCAACAGTTAGAACTGGACATGGAACAACAGACTGGTTCCAAATAGGAAAAGGAGTATGTCAAGGCTGTATATTGTCACCCTGCTTATTTAACTTCTATGCAGAGTACATCATGAGAAACGCTGGGCTGGAAGAAGCACAAGCTGGAATCAAGATTGCCGGGAGAAATATCAATAACCTCAGATATGCAGATGACACCACCCTTATGGCAGAAAATGAAGAGGAACTAAAAAGCCTCTTGATGAAAGTGAAAGAGGAGAGTGAAAAAGTTGGCGTAAAGCTCAACATTCAGAAAACAAAGTTCATGGCATCTGGTCCCATCACTTCATGGGAAATAGATGGGGAAACAGTGGAAACAGTGTCAGACTTTATTTTGGGGGGCTCCAAAATCACTGCAGATGGTGACTGCAGCCATGAAATTAAAAGACGCTTACTCCTAGAAAGAAAAGTTATGACCAACCTAGATGGCATATTGAAAAGTAGAGACATTACTTTGCCAACAAAGGTCCATCTAGTCAAGGCTATGGTTTTTCCAGTGGTTATGTATGGATGTGAGAGTTGGACTGTGAAGAAAGCTGAGTGCTGAAGAATTGATGCTTTTGAAACATGATGTTGGAGCAGACTCTTCTCCAAGAGTCTTGAGAGTCCCTTGCAGTCCAAGCAGTCCATTCTAAAGTAGACCAGTCCTGGGTGTTCAATGGAAGGTCTGACACTGAGGCTGAAACTCCAGTACTTTGGCCACCTCATGCGAAGAGTTGACTCATCGGAAAAGACCCTTATGCTGGGAGGGATTGAGGGCAGGAGGAGACGGGGACAACAGAGGATGAGATGACTGGATGGCATCACAGACTAGATGCATTTATGAGTTTGAGTGAACTCCGGCAGTTGGTGATGGACAGGGAGGCCTGGTGTGCTGTGGTTCATGGGGTCACAAAGAGTCGGACACAACTGAGTGACTGAACTGAACTGAAATGACTGATACATGCATTTGTAGTGCCTGCTCAACCTTTTTTATTAGTGGGTTACACAGTAAAAGATTCTAAACCCTTGATTTAGAAAATAAGAAGTCTTGAAAAACTTAGGTGGATGTGTTACCAAAAAGAAAAAAAAGTGTGGTGGTAAAGCATGAGAACAAAGAAGATGTGGAGGTGTGGAGAATAAGGGTCTGTTGCAGTATTCCATGCAGGAAATCAAAAGGATATGCTTTAAGGCATTGTCATTAGAGATGAAATAAGGAGATCAATTCAAGACACATTTTTGAAGGTGATTCAACAAGACTTCTTGGGTGACAGATTAGATTTGGAAACTGAATAAGAAAAATATATTGGGGATTAACTCTAAAGTTTCCACCTTAAACGTGCTTATTGTTCTTTCTGCCTCATATTTGAATTGATAGTATGCAACTTTCTCTGTGTAAAGGCAGACCCAGAGTTTGAGTTATCTTGGAGACTGATGGATGAGAAAGAAACTTAGTCTGTCTCTGGTGAGAAATTCATGGATAGTGAAGGTACCATCAGAGATGAGAATGTGAGAGGAAATACAGTGGATATCTTTTTTTAAATTTGAGATGGGTGTAAGTGTATTTAGATCATTTTGATTTTGTAATCATCTGAGAACTCAGATAAATATGTCAGATTAATATTTGGAGACTACTTTTTCTGATTAGGTAAATCATAAGTTTGAGGAGGTAACTAATTCTTTGCCACCCCATGGACTGCAGCACCCCAGGCTTCCCTGTCCTTGACTGTCTCCCAGAGTTTGCACATATTCAGGTCCATTGAGTCCGTGATGCCGTCCTACTCTCTCATCCTCTGCTGCCCTGTTCTTCCTGCCCTAAATCTTTTCCAGCCTCAGGGTCTTTTCCAGTGGGTCAGTTCTTTGCATCAGGTGGCCAGAGTATTGGAGTTTCAGCCTTAGCATCAGTTCTTTCAATGAATACTCAGGGTTGATTTCCTTTAGGATTGACTGGTTGGATCACTTTGCTGTTCAAGGCACTCTCAAGAGTCTTCTCCAGCACCACAATTTGAAAGCATCAGTTCTTTAGTGCTCAGCCTTTTTTTATAGTCCAACTCTTATATCCATGTATGATTACTGGAAAAACCAAAGCTTTGATTATATGGACCTTTGTCAGCAAAGTGATATCTCTGCTTTATAATATGCTGTCTAGGTTTGTCATAGCTTTCCTTCCAAGGAACATTTGTAGCAGTGTGAATTATTTTACTTATACCTTGTTCTTTGATCCTTGTACAGTAGCCACAAAAAAGAAAAAAAGAGAGTTTGGACTGATGCAGAGCTGGGGAATAAAATGATTAATAGAATAAAGAATACAAGGTTTAGAAGCTAACATTGCAGAGGAATGGAGAAGGAAATAGCAACCCACTCCAATATTCTTGCCTGAAAAGATCCCACAGACAGAGGAGCCTGGTGGGCTACAGTTTAGGGGGTCGCGCAGAGTTGGACACAGTTGAAGGGACTTAGCATGCCTGCATTGCACAGGAAGGATGAATAGTGTTATTTCAGTTTGTGACAGTAAGGGGGAAATTAAAGTGAGAAGACTTATTAAATAAAAATAATATGGAAGGTTTATGACAAGGTCTCTAGGATGGTAAAGAGAAAGTCTCCTTGGAGTAATGGATGGGAAAATGGAAAAATTAGAGGTTTTAGCCTAAGAGTGTGTTTTCTGGCCTTACAAAATTTAGTTTTATAATTATTATTTCCATAGGACTATACAGAAACCTATCATATATATCAACATACACATGCACACACCTAAGAAAGGAATTTGGAAAATAAACTGTTCATTACAAAGAATGAGTCCAAAAGTAACAGAAGGGAATTTATTGTTTGGTCTTAATAAATGTCATCTTCTCCTGAGTTTTCCTCTTCCTACAACACTTTAAGTAATAATAAGTATATTTCATCTGGCCTTCCAAATCTCTCAGTGCATCCAAAAAAAAAAATTCTTTAAGGCCAATCCTGCAACTGTATTTTCTCAAATAGAGATGGAATAAAAGAGAGGGATGGGAGAGAGAAATTCATCATCGACACATTTGCTGAAAGAGTCTGGCAGATGAACAAAACATGATTTTTTGAGAGGTTCTGTAATGGATAGTTCTTTTTCTCACTTATGTACTTATGTGAAACTAGAAAAGATAGTAAAGTGCAAAAAAAAAAAATCTACCAACTTTAAAAAAATTACTAAATCTTAGCAGCTTTGACTCTAGCGACTTATATAGTTAAGTTATCCAAATGCTCTTAAGACTGCCTTTTTATTTCCTTCCATTTTGACAGCATAATATAATGTTTCATTTCTCAAAATCAGAATGTGAATCAGATAGGTACAGTAAATTGATAAATTCTACATCTGTGATTTTTCTCTTCAGCAGTAAAAATAGTATGTCATACTGTACGGTTAAAAATTATTAACTATAAAACATTAAAACTAGAGTTTAAAATATTTTTTCTCTTTTCTAAAGGAAGAGGCCAAGAAGCATACTTGAAATTTTCACATTTTCTCCACACATTAGTTGGGCTACAATTTTATTTTTAAGGCATAATTAAACAAATATGCCGGCTTTAGGGAGACTGTGTCAGCCATTCAGTTTAGGTTAACAAGAAAACGAAATCCATAATAAAATATGTTGTTGAATCATCCTTGACCTTGGTAATTTCTTCATAGATTTTTGCATATTTTGTATTATCCTCCCTCTTTCAAAAGGGGAAGTTTAGTAAAAATGGTTTTTGAAGCTAACAAATAAGTAGAAATCCTTCCAGGACACCCAAGATGGCATACTGAAAACATTTTTTTTTTTTTTTACAATAAACTCTACTGACATTTATTTAGAAATTGATGAAATTCTAACAAGTCACATAACTCACTATCATTAGAATAGAAAGCCTGCCAGATCCCTTCATCAAGAGTTACTCTTTTAGCCTTGCTCCCCCAAATCGCTACCAACAATTTATTTGTAGGGCTATGTGCCCTAAACTATTTATATGATTGTCAAGGACAAATTGTTCTGATAGGCATACTGTGCTGTTTTACACATTGCACTGTTAAGAAGAGGTTTCCTAGGGACTAAGGAATCTGTTTATTAGAATTCTTGTGTTTGTGGTGTTTCTTTTAATGAAATGATCAATTTATCGTTAGCATTATGACAAAAGACCAAAGCCTTTTTGTTGGGATAGAGGTTTTCTCTCCATGACTGACAAAATCCTTTGATGCTCTCTCTCTGGCTAAAAACAAAATGCAGAAGAAAGGTTTGAAAGGGTGGAAGCAAGGAGCTCTCCAGAAATCTCTGTACACTTCTGCTTTATCCTATGAGGGCAAATCTTACATACCAACCTCAGAGCAGGACCTTGAATGCCCATTCTGGATGGTTAATCCCACATCTCAAACTAAAATAGAAATTGAAATATGGAACCTGTGCCAAGCTAATTATAATTGAATTAGATCTGATATTATGGCCAAAAGGGCAAAGTGAAGGGTTCTTAGCAGATTAGAAACATTGAAATGCAGTTTATGTATAGGAAAAAAATAAAGAAAATTACATGATAGAGGAGTTCTCAGAGATTAGAAGATAAAAAGTTTGACAGCAAGAGAGATTTTTCACTTTTTTACATGGATAAATATAATATTGGCTTGTTAGGGACTATCTATCCGAATCTGAGAGCATATGGAAGCAAGCATTATAAATGCCCTCCTGAAACAAATATCTGTCAACCCCAGGAGGGGTTTTTGACCAATAATTGGAAAATAACCACTCTAAAATTTATTTCTTCCCCTTTCCCTTATATATAAATCACAAAGCACTAAAGAAAGATGTGGGGTGATGACAAGGCATTGCATAGTTAGTAAAGAAATGCATAGCCTTCAAGAGCTGGAGGTTTAAGAGCTGAGTTGAATGAAGTAGTCCTTCTGGCTTGCTACTAAAATAGAAAATGGAATACATGACAATCTCTGAAAATGCTAAATATGATATATGGTTGTATTATGGGGTAGGGAGGGTAAAAGAGGACCCTCCTTCATGGGCCTTGGTTCTTGGTAAGGACACAGAAAAGAATCTGAGGTCTTACCCATAGCAAAAACAAGTTCATTAAGGAAAGAACAGAAAGAACACCTCAAGAGAGGTACTGGCATTGGAATGGTGAGGTACGAGGTTGGGGGGTGGTTTTCAAGACAGAGCTTTTACATATTCATCTAGGTGGGCATGGACTGACAGTTTTGATTGTCAGTTGCAAGTTGCATAACAACAGTCTCCACTGGGCATGGCTTTCCCATATTTCAGTCTGTTATAATCAGATGTATGTATGTATAGAATATTTATGAACCCTTAATAGGCTCCTGGCTACCTAAGGTCACTGGAGGAAACAGCTGTGCATCTCGGGGCATGAGTGAGAGAGGCCCCTGTGGTTGGTTTGTATCCACTGTGTGCCTAGGGCACATGGACTGGAGTTGAAGAAAAGTCTCTGTTTATTTTGTAGCATATCTTTGAGCTCTCCTGAACCACACTTGGGCATGTCTGGGGTGGGTTTAGTGATCAGCTTGGCCACCCATATTTCGGCTAGACCAGCCCTCATTGCTCATGCCTGACTTCCTAGTTAATAACTGAGTAAAAGACTTGGGCTTTTTGACTAATGTGTTAGCTGCTCAGTCATGTCCACCTCTTTGTGACCCCATGGACTGTAGCCCACCTGGCTCCTCTGTCTACAGAATTCTCCAAGAGTACTGGAGTGGGTTACCATTTGCTATTCCAGGGGATCTTCCCAACCGAGGAATAGAACCCAGGTTTCTCGCATTACAGGTGGATTCTTTACCAACTAAGCCACCAGGAAAGGGAAAGCTTTTATACCTTATTCTGTCATGAAGAAAAAAAAAGGGGGGGCTGCTATCTTTCTACAAGGCTTCTGTGAAGAAATAAGTAAGTACAACAGGCCACTTAAATGTGAAATATTAACAATGAGAGCAAACAAAAACCTTTTTTGTCAATAGATTAATATCAAGATTGAATCATTTCAAACATTCACATACCAGGACTTTATTAATTGTTACCAAGTGTGGCCCAGAGGAATCCATATGTCTCTCTAATTCCCAGATCAGCACTACACAGATTTCTGAAAGTGCTTTCTGCTAATGTCCATAAGCAGACCAGCACTAGATAAAAAATATGTGCAGGGTTCTTTGTGTGGCTTCATTTTTCTTACTCCCTTACTTTGTTTTCCCATTCCTCCCTGTCTTCCAGACAGTATAACTGTTTGCTCAAAATATTGATTAGTAGCATATAGGAATTCTCAAGTTAAATTTGTGAAAAGTAGTATAAGTTGAGCAACATTTCAGCTTCTTGTTTTATTTTCTTTTAGGAATGATTTCCTTAACTTCTGTACTTAGGCTTTGGACCCCTGGGTTCTTTTGGTTTTTAACTCATCTAAGAGATGCTTTCTGTCTAATGCTGGAATATCCATTTTTCCTTCTTTCTAACCTCACCTGAATGCTGAGGGGAAATCTGTTATTGCTTCTAACTTGTCAGACGAAATGTTGCACATTAATTGGTGTCTGCCCAGTATTAGAGGTCCCTTATAACTCTCAGGGAATAACCAGGAGTGTGCCTGCGGAAAGGGTAGATCGTCGTTTTCTTTCTGAGAATGGCTTGAGACAGGTTTAGGTCCTTTGGGAGAAGTCCACTAAAGTGGAAAAAGAAGGGGCTGTAGATTTAATAGTCCATAATTTAAATCTGACATTCCTGCATACAAATACTATGGCTCTGGCCAAGCTCAGCTTCCTTATCCACATCTATTATAGAAATAGTAATATATATTTCTGTTAGTAAACTAGTCAATGTGAATGCATCTAGTACTAACTTGAGCCTTAAAAAAAAAGATCATTATTTTTGGAGTCCCCAGATAGTCAACATCAGCAAACCTATATTGTTTCTAATAATAAGCAGAGGCTCAAACATGATTAGATAAAAATCTATAGTATCTTTCTCCTTTCTTCCTTGGATCTTTCCTTTATTCTCAAATTAATTGGCATATAAAATATTCTTTCAAAAACCTCCATATCTTGCCACTAACTATAATATCTGATAAGAGTATATACCTCTTTGGATATATGAATATAAAAATTGTGATTACAGAGGTAAGAGGATCTAGAGTTTGTCCTTTATCTAAATCCACTAAAACAGACCCACTAATATATGTGCTTGCTAATATTTTCTAGTAATCTGCAGAGTTTTGTTCTCCTTTTGTTATGTTTGGAAAATATGAGCATTAGATTGCATGACTGTGTGTTCAGACTGCCAAATGCCAATAGGAGCAGACTGCACAGCAAGAGAAGTGCGTTTGTTTGACAATGTGTTATACACTATTGATAATGATTTTGAAATTGATGTTGGTACTCTTGCCTTTTGCTCAGTGATCTGAAGTTTTTAAATTGTCTTTATTTCAACTAAAGAGCAATGGTTAGTGCTATTGTTTATGTTCCTCCCTCCTGTCAGTGTATGCGTGTAATTATAACACGTAAGGTTTCAGTCCCCAAATGTTTCTGAATTGTGTCCAGAACAACATATTTCTTAAGGTATTTGCATTTTTTCAGCAGCGACTATTCATGATGCTGCTTGTTTTCTTGATTAAATAGTGTTTACTCCTCAGGGTCGCCTATAGCCTCTGTTCCTAATTCCTAAGCTAGGACTACTCATCATCATAGCCTGTGATAGATGCAGGATGGACCCACAGGACACTGGGATTTTTTTTCCTGATAGTCCTCAACAAATATTAAAAAACAAATTTTTTTTGCTTATATTGTACTTTAGAGGAAATATGTAAATAAAGAATTAGGATTCTTGCTTTCCACCAATATGCAAATTGCTTAGCAGTTTACAAATGTCAGATTCTAAGAGTAAATGATTTTCATTTTCATCACAACAGCTTTTCTAGCTGATAAATGATGATAATTGTACTTGTCTCATACTTGAAACCAATACTGAAGGTCATGCAAAAAGGCTACAGAGAAGCAGGTGAAGAAAGATGGTTGACTCAAGTATGCGTTTGTCTTTGTGTGCATTTGTCAACCCTCGGGACAAAAGTAGGCTATCCAGCCTTGATCCAGGGGAAATTTCCAGATTCAGTGAGCCTCACAGGTGATACCACGGGAGAATTTCCATATTAGGTATTTCTGCATGAATTACCCCATATAGTTGCTTGAATAATTGAAAGTAATTCTAGGATGTCATTTCAAGTTTCCGAGAATTATTTCATACATTCTACACTGTTCTAATGAAATGTAACATACATATTTAGAAAATTTTTAATATACCTTCAAGGGACCTAAGAAGAGAATCCTGGAATTCATAGGTGGCCAATATTTGAGAATCACTGAGTATCCAGCAAGGAAACTAGGGCTTCACTATTCAGGTTTTTTTTTTCCTCTTAGTACAGAAGACACTTAAAAAAATTATTTATTTTTAATTGGACGATAAGTGCTTTACAATACTGTATTTGATTTTCTGCCATACATCAATATAAATCAGTCATAGGTATACATGGGGCTTCCGCAGTGGCTCAGCAGTAAAAAAATACACCTGCAGTGTGGGAAACCTGGGTTCGATCCCTGGGTTGGGAAGATCCCCTGGAAAAGGGAACGGCTACCCACTCCAGTATTCTGGTCTGGAGAATTCCATGGACTGTATAGTTCATGGGGTCACAAAGAGTCGTACACGACTGAGCGACTTTTACATAGGTATACATATGTCCCCTTCCTTTTGAACCTCCCTCCCACCTCCCATCCTATCCCACCTCTCTAGGTTGTCACAGAGCACCAATATGAGCTCCCTGCATCTTACAGCAAATCCCCACTGGCTCTCTATTTTGTATATGATAATGTATGTTTCAGTGTTACTCTCTCAGTTCATCCTATCCTCTCTTTCCCCCACTGTGTCCAGAAGTCTGTTCCTTATGTCTGCACCTCCACTGCAAAAGACACTGAAAATATGTGTATTTCATAGAGATATTTAGCAGAGAAAAAAATATGTACCCAATAAATGAGAACTTGTGGGAGAAGAACTTACTTTTGAAGACAGCCATTTCCCATTTAGCATCTTTGTAGCTATTAATTAGAAGGCCCTTGATATGGTTCTCACCAACAAGATCTGGGCAGAAGAGGCTTAAGATGTTTTCATTTTTGCTTCTTTTCCATAAAGTTAAAACAAAGCACATGAGGATAAATGTTTGCTCTTGCATTACCCAGCTGCCTTTCTGTGGGGATGCCAGTCATAGAACCTGGAAGTAGAACAGCCAGCATGTAACCCTAAATGACCAAAGTCTTATCCTGATAACGATAAAGTGGAAAGATAGGAGCCTGTATTCTTTATGGCATTGTTTGACTACTGTGCCATCCCTGGACTGTCTTTCCTGGTAATTCTTGTTATTGAATATATATAAACTTTTATTTAAGCTACTGTTGATCAGATTTTTAGGATGTTGTAGCTGAAAATATTTGTACTGAAAAAGCCTCCACGGTTTCATTTTCTGCATCAATGTTTTTCAGATTTTAGTATGCACCAGCATCACCGAAGGGCTTGCTACAACATAGATTGTTGGGTCCAGTAGGTCTGTGCTGACACCTGAGAATTTGCTTTTCTAAGTTTCCAGGTGATGCTGATACCAATGGTCCAATGGCCATGCTCTGAGCACCATTACTCAGAGGAATGATTTTTTGAAAATATAAATTTTAATATGACAATCATTTGTCTAAAATACATTAGTACTATTATCCCTAAACATTTTCAAAACAAAAGCCAAGCTCCTTGTAAAGACATCTAGATTACATTTTTCCACCTTTGTCTTTTGTATCTCTTCAGGGTTGACCCTAGGTTTCCTGACCCATTCAACTGTCTGTAGTTCCCTGATAGCATTCTCTTCTCTATAGCCATTATCTGACACATTTTTCCTCTCCCTAGAATATTCTTCTCTATTATTTTCCTGACCCTTTTAACTAGTCTTTCAAGGCTTGGTCTTCATTTGGCTAAGTCACGGAGGTAAGTACCCTATACTGTGAGACAATTGTTTCTTTCCTTTTCAGCCTCATCCACGTACTTTTCTTAGAGTGGAGTCTATGGGATTCAGGCATTCACTTCCAAATCCAAGTGCAGCACATAGGTGCTGAAACACAGCAAGTACTCAGTGAAAAGCCCTGCTGAATGAAGGACTATCTGTTGAAACATCCATAATAGTATGTGTTTATGATATAGTTCTTTTCATAGCGACAGGATGAAAAAGAACTTCCCTCTTTCTGTATAGATCTGTTTATTGTTTATAATAACACAATCTAATACTTTATTATAATCACTTTCACCACAGTTTTAAAATAATTTTGATGGATGACCTTTGAATACAGTCCTTTCAAGGGACAAAGTCCTTATTTTATCTCTCTCTCTCTCTTTTGATGCAACAGAAATTGAAACTAGAAAATTCTCACAGAACAGATGCCCTTGCAATTGAAAAGCACTCCCTCTAATAATGCTTGGCATAATTTTTGTTAGGTTTGTATCTCTGGTATAATTACATGATGATTTTAATGGAAATTATAAAGAAGTATTTTACAAAGGAATGGAATATTTTATGTGTAGTTATATGTAAATTTACTCTTATAAATATGCAAGCTTTCTTTCTCACATGGTTTTTGCTAAAGGATCACTCTGATAAATGCAAACAAGCCTCATATTATTTATTAGAAGATTGCTGAGATATATAACAGTAATTGTCATACCACTCTGTAGAATTCACTTCCAGAATCTGCTGTTGTTCCTATTGACTGATAATGAACAGTAAAAATTGCCATATTTATAAATTCTGTTGAGATATTAAAATATCTAAGTTTTTATTTTCTTCAGATGCATAAATCACTTTTTATGTGCATGTTGTTATTTACCAAGCTAATCTGGCTTTCAAATGAGGCAAAAGCTCTAGTTTGTACAGTATGAATCCTGATAGTATCATTCATATCAGTGTTAATCTAATAATAGATAAGAGGAGAATAAAAAATAAGTTTGATCTGTGGAAACTTGTATTGTATGATACAATGTATCTTAAGAGAGATGGTTCACTACTGGCTGTGTTTTCACAATATTGTTTGAAGTACACAAACATTAATGTCCATTTCACAAGATGTATCAATACAAGATTATTCTTTCCCTTATAAGCCAAATAGCAGCATTTCCATAAGAAAATTAAAACAACAAAAAAGCTTCAGTTCAGTCCATTTCAATTAATGTAAGACCACTTGTTGAGAGTCTTCTGCTTCATTAGCACTGTCTAAATATTCTGGGAAGCACTGGAATGCATAGCTGCATAAAGACGTAAGGATAAACACTAAAATTACTTTGCAAAGCTTAGTATTTTAGGCCAACTTCAGAAAACAGTGGCTCAGTTTCAGCCATGGTAAATGTCCATTGCTTATTTCCTTATTCTCTGTGCATCAAAATGTTTAATTATTCAAGAGATGTTCTTGTTTTCTAGGTGAAACTCAAGAAAGGGTATGACAGGTCCCTTGAGTGATACTGAGATATTGTCATAAGACTTTCTTTTAATGATTTAAATTCTGAAGTATGGTCAGAAAATGTTAGGATCTTAAATACATCCCAAGGCATACAAATAATGTATTATTGAATTCTCTAGGATAGACACACTGGCTCCCTTTTTCTCCCTTTCATGGCATGATAGCATGTTGGAAAAATCAGGTAGCAAGTTAATACTTGAGGCAGGGGAAATTCTAAATTCATTGTTGGTGAGGTTGGCACCATCTCTTAATGGCAGATCAATTGCATGATACCTAGAAGCAGGGTCTTCACCAGGGTATCGCCAATGAAGGCAGTTTCTCCAGAAACTTGGTCTAAGTGTTTTCTCATGCAAGTAGCCACCAGGGAGAGTGAGAAAAATACGTAGGTACTTTGTTCTAGGAGGACCCATGGCTTCAATACATCTAGAAGTCTTTTCCATTCACCAGGCAAATGAGACTGCTTTGCTTTCTGTCTCCGGTTACTAAGCTAGCATTATGACTTATTTAAGTCACCACAGATATTTTAAACCTGATTTATCTTTTTATAATATTGTAAATGGCACAAATCTCCTGTATAGGTATCCTCCCTACTCTGACTGGGTTTTGACCCTGTGATTTGCTCTTGGAGGGTAATTCCCTCGACCCTCTTGGTCTAGACACCCTTGGCCCCTATCACCCTTGGACCTACCTAATAATTTTGAAAATAAAATTTGGGGGCAAGGAAAAGAAAACAGTAAGAATATTTTTGTTAAGTCTTAATTGTCTCTACCATATTAAAATTATAAGTATTCAGAAAAAATGTTTTAAAATTGATCCTTTGAGGAAAACTTCAACAGGAATGCAGGTTTCTCTCTGTTTCTCTATTATAGTTTTAATACAAACAAAATATTGAGCAATGTTAGGAAGTACTAAAAACACAGTATTACCTATAGCTTCCATTTCAGGTTGGACCAAAGAGAAGTAGATACAGTGAGGAGCCTTATTTCAATTAATTCACCCTTATTATCAATGATTATCCAATTCTAATGACCTAACTCTTGAGGTTCAGATAGATTCTAAATAGCTCTAGCATCTTCAGATCCCGCATATAGGGATAAAACACATATTAAGAATGGTTTTATATGAAGATGAATAGTACTTGAAAATATTTAATAGTAGGTAGAAACACTGAAATACTCCACAAAGTGCATAGGAAACATATTTTCTTTAATTCATCCATGAAGCACTCTGCATTTCTGGGAAATCTTGACACAGATAAGCTTCTTTTATTAATTCAACCAACACTGAATTTTCACTCTGTACTAATTAGGTAGTCCCGTGTAATGTGTCAGGTGCTATGATTCAGATGAGAGCAGTATTCTGAGGATGTGCATACAATCATGCCCTCAGGATATGGTCAGGAGAGGCTCCCTGGAGCCCCTATCCAAGCAGGCCTTGAAGGGAGAGTCAAGTGAAGACAGGGCATAGGCTCCAGAAGCATTACTCACAAGCTTAAGAACACACATTTGCAGAATCATAGGTCATTTGGTTTACTGGATCTTAGTATTTGAGGTGGGGATTTGTGAAAGGTAGCATTCTAATGATATCCCCCAAGATTGACCTTAGTTTTTCATCAAGCACTAATCTAGGTGCTGCCCAAAGAAACTCTGTCTATGTGACTAAAATTACATTCCTGAAAAGGGAGAAATTCTCTTGGATTATTTAGAGCTGAGCAAATCTAATCACTTGAGCCATTGAGAGCAGGGAAATTTCCCAGCCAGAGTCAGAGAGATGCAGCCAAGTGGTGAGGCAGAACAGGAAGTAAGAGATTTGAGGTATGAGAAGGAATTGACCCAAGATTGCTGGCTTTGAAGAGGGACAACAGCCAGCGGGTGTGTATGGCCTCTAGAAGCTGAAAATGACCTCCGTGAATCAGCAAGTAAAGGAGAACCTCAGTTCTACAGATACAAGGAACTGAATGCAACCAGTAGTTTGAGCGAGCTTGGAAGTCAATTCTTCTCAGAGCCTCCTGCTAAAAGCCCAACTAGCCAAGACCTTATTTTTGTCCTTGTGAATCCAAGAGAAGAGAAAACAACCTAGTCAAACTTGTAACTGATGAGACTGTGCGATAATATATCGGTACTGTTTTAAGCTGCTAAATTGTAGTAATTTGTTATGGCAGCGATAGGAAACTAATACAGTATAATGGTGAAAGGGGCTCAGCTCAGTAAAGAATCTGCCTGCAGTCCAGGATTCTGGATTCGATCGCTGGGTCGGGAAGATCCCCTCCAGTATTCTTGCCTGGTGAATCCCATGGACAGAGGAGCCTCACAGAGCCTAGAAGCAGTGATTCTTAACAGGGCAGAATACTGTCCTACAGAGGTGTCAGCAATAGCTAGAGAGAATTTTCTTTATTACAGCAAATGGAGTATGGGGAGAGATGGGGTGATGTTTGCTACAAACACTTAGGAGGTAATGGCCAGGGATGCTACTAAAATTTTATATTGCACGGAACAGCCACCACAACAGAGTATTATGTGGCCCAAAATATCAAGTGTCAAGGTTGAGAAATCCTGGATGAGAAGTAGGCAAGCACTGGCTGGATCATCAAAGGTCTTAAATATCTTGATCCTATGGAGTCTGCTTTATCTTCAAGGCTACAACAGCCATGGAAGTTTGTTTTGTGCTCTTTTCTCCCCCAACTGACGGGGAATATGTTAAATTCCTTTGTTGAAAAAAGGGCACCAAGCAAGACCAAGACAATTATCAGAAGCAGTTCTGATACTTAGCAAACATCAACTAAAAAAGTAGCTAATAGATTAAATCACATCAAACTTCTTTGTTCCTGGTCTAACAAAAATAATTATTTGTCTAGGCAAGTGGTCACTTAAAAAGTAATAATAATTGCCAAAAAGATGACTTACAATGATGAGTCATTTTTAAAACTGGAAGTCTAATGATATTTCTGAAAAATATTTGAAAGAAAACACCAGAAGGAAGCTTTCACCTAATTAATTTCCTGTGTCTTTATCTTTGTGAAGATGGCTCATCATATTAGTATACACATAAAATCCTCTGCTTTGTTAGTTCACTGTATAATTAGGCTATTGAATATCTACTTGTTTTAAATCCTTTTGTCAATCTTTTATAAATATATAGAATAGATTGCTGCATCCTATAGTTAGGACTATGTTTATATTTGTCAGAAACTGCCAAACTGTTTTCCATAGTTACTATACCATTTTGCATTCTCATCAGCAATGAATCTCTTTAGTGTTTTTTGTTTGCTTGTTTGTTTCATTTATCTGCAGCTTGCATTCCCTGGACGAGCCTGAAATTTTGTTGATCCTGTGTATGCCTTAAAAACATCAGGAGTAAAAATTAAATTCTCTTTTCTCTCCTTAATCAAACTCACAAACAAATTAGCATATTTTATATTGGTAAGGATGATTGATAAGAATAATTCAAAAGTTCTGATTGTATGGGAGCTTACTAACATTCTTAAACCTTCCATTGAAATTTGAATATAAAAATATATGAACTATATATTCACTTAGTATATGCTTGACCTAACTTGTCCCAGACTGATTTTCCCTCCTTGAAAATAATGGTTCCTACTAAATTGTCCTTCCTGATTATTATATTACATTATTTTTGAGTTATTACATTTCTCAGTTAATCATGCCTTATTATCAGTGGTGCATACAGGCCTTCTCTCTTGTTTTTATGATTGTTTAGTTTGTGTGCTCACTCATGCATGCTCAGTCGTTAAGTTGTGTTCAGCTCTGTGCAACCTCATGGACTGTAGCCTACTGATCTCCTTTGTCCATGGAATTTTCTAAGCAAGAATACTGGAGTGGATTGCCATTTCCTTCTCCAGTTAGTTTGTGTGGTTCATGGTAAATGGGTATTTTCTCTAGGTACTTTTAATACACTTACATATCTCATTCTTTTTTTTTTTTCACTTAACACTGTTTCTAAACTCCACCTACAGGCCTTGGGGTCATAAAGAGTCGGACACAACTGAGTGACTAACACACACACACACACACACACAGTGTTCTACCTGCATTCATCCACCACATTTCAATTCTCTCCCAGTGTTGTCACTGTCCCAGTGAGGAACACTCAGGTTATCTCCTCCCACTCCCCATTATGCAAATGATGCCACTGAGACACCTTCATAAATAAAAATGTACAATTGTTTGTATAAGCATGCAAAGCATACCAGTGATTTCTTTGGGATATGAAGCAAAAATTCACAACTATAAGATATTCATCTTATACATTTGACTAAAATATGTCAGCAGTCTCTACTGAATGTATACTATGGTTCATGAGCCACAACAGTGGTATCATCAGCTCTCTGGTTTTGTTGGCCTTTTACCTATGAAATTACACATTGTAATTTAAATGTATTTATCTGATTCTTCATGACTTTGAACATTTCTTCTTGTGTGTGTGTTTGATTTGGGGATTTCCTTTTATGTAAATTGCCTGGTCATAGGTTTTGCCTACTTTTCTATTACTGTTTTTTTCTATTCCTTGTTAATTTGTAGGAATTTCTTGTATACTATATATTAACCTTTTGTAAATGTTATACATGCAAAACATCTTTCCTGTCTTACCTTCTGTATATTGACTTTGTCCAAAGATACCTTCATTGAATAGAAAGCCTTAACATTGATTTCATAAAATTCATCTCTTCCTCCCCCACAGCATGGTTTGTATTTTGTTTTATTTTTGTCATTTGCTGACCTTAGGTCTCAAAGATACTTGCCCACATTTTACTCTATTAAATTCATAATTTTGCCTTTCAAACATACATACTTTTAATTAACTTTTAAAATTTCAAATAGTTTTAGACTTATAGAAAAATTGTGACAATGGTACAGAGAGTTCAACATACCCCACATTCAGTTTTCTCTATTATTAATATATTAACATAACTTAGTATGTTATGTGGAGAAGGAAATGGCAACCCACTCCAGTGTTCTTGCCTGCAGAATCCCAGGGACAGCAGAGCCTGGTGGGCTGCCGTCTATGGGGTCGCACAGAGTTGGACACGACTGAAGCAACTTAGCAGCAGCAGCAGCAGCAGTATGTTATATAGTGTCACAAGTAAACAAACAATACATTATTATTAACTGAAGTTCATGCTTTATTCAGATGTCCTTAGTTTTTACCAAGTGTCCGTTTTCTCTTCTGGGAGCTCTTCAGGATAACACAGAACATTTAGTCATCGTGTCTACTTAGGCTTCTCTTGACTGAGATGGATTTTCAGACATTCCTTGTTTTTGATGACCTTGTTGCCTTAGAGGAATAATGGTTAGGTAGTTTGTAAAATGTCCCTTTGTTGGAATTTTTATGATGCTTTTCTCATACTTAGTCTGGGGTTATGAGTTTAAAGGAAGATCACAGAGATAAAGTGCCATTTTCATCACATCTTGTCAGGGGCACACACTTTGAGCATGATTTGTTATTGTTGATATTGGCCTTGATCACCTGGCTGATATACTATTGATTCTGTTTTTCCTTTGAATAGTTATCACCCCCACACACACACCCTTTAACACACTGTACTCTTTAAGAGGAAGTCATTGTGCACAGCCTAGTTAATAAGTGGGGAGCTATACTAAATCTTGTTGAGGGCAAAGTATCTACAAAAATTATTGGAATTCATCCATATAGGCGATTTGTCTATTCCCCCATTTATTTATTTATTCAATCACTTACTTAGAGTAATATATACTCTGCTGCTGCTGCTAAGTCGCTTCAGTCGTGTCTGACTCTGTGCGACCCCATAGACGGCAACCCACCAGGCTCCTCCGTCCCTGGGATCCTCAAGGCAAGAACACTGGAGTGGGTTGCCATTTCCTTCTCCAATATATACTCTGGATACTTATATATATACTCTGGATCCTTATATTTTAAGTTATAATCCAATACTACTTTATTTATTTTGATATCTAATTGTGCCAGCTTTGGCTCTTGGCAATACTTTCAGTTAGTTTCTATTCCATTTTGATATACTCCAGTCTTCATGATTCCTGGTGTACTTCCTTACTTTCTGGCTCTGTAAGATGCACCAGGCTCATCTTGTATATTTCTTGCCCCAATTTAAGAATCAGCCATGTCACCAAAGAGTCCTGGTTCATTTTATTGGAAAATCACATTAGAAACCAAGATCTCAGGACTAGGAATACTCATTGCTACTTGTTCTAGCAATAGCCAACAGAGCAAGGATATATATATATATAATACGTATATCCTATTATAGATAGAGGTACCATATAATATTATATAATAAATATATAATCTCCAAATATTTGCAAATTTACAAATATTTATATATGTCCCCTTCTGTACCAACATTAAGCTAAGCATGAATTCATACCAATATCTCCAATTCTAATCCATTAACACATGTATTATTCTGTCTCCTCTCCTTTCTTATCTGTAACTTCCTAATCCAATAGTAAAAAAACCTGGCTCTAGCCATTTACTTAACTGTTCAGTTCAGGTAAATGTGTATTTTTCATAATTCTTAACCTGTAGGTCCATGGGAGAAAAACTAAAATAGAGTGCTTAATTACAATTACTTTAGTCTTACGTAGTCCATTCATTTCCAAAGTTACATAAGTCATCACCTTTTCACCCATCCCCTAAAACAAGATAGTTTCCCACTTTTGTAATACAGTTACATTATTTTTATCATATTTTGCATTTCATCCTGACCTTCTGAACTTTTAGAAATCTGCATACATTAAGGTTTATTGTTTGTGTTGTGAAGTTCCACTGGTTTTGATAAATGCATGATATCATGTGTCCCCCATTATATTATCATATGAAACATTTCTCCCCTAAATAATTCCATATTCAATCTTCTTCCTCTATCCCTGAACTTTTGACAACCACTAATCTATTCCTTCCTCTATTTTTTGCCTTTTTCAGAAGGCCAAATACATAGAATCATGTACCATATGGTCTTTACATATTCTATTCTTTCACCTAGCAATATGCACTTATGATTCATTCATGTCTTTGTGTAGTTTCATAGCTTATTCCTTTTTATTGCAGTATAGTTTTCTATTGTGCAAATATATCATGGTGTGTCTAACTGTTCATCTTTTTGAAAGGCCATCTTGGTTGCTCCCAGTTTTTGGTAATTATGAAGGTATTATGAACATCATAGAGTTACTAGGAACATTTATGGGCTGTTGTTTTGTGTGTGTGGTCACAAGTTTCAAATCAAATTCATTGATTGCTGTATCATATGGTAAGAATATATTTAGCTTTGTAAAAATCCGCCAAATTGTCTTCCAAAGTGAATGTACCACTTTGCATTCCCCCTAGTAATAAATGAGTTTCTTTGCTCAGCATCTTTGCCAGAAATTTATAATGTCAGTATTTTTCAGATTTTAGATATTCTAATCCATGTTTAATTATATCTTGTTTTAATTTGCATTTTTGTAATGAAAAATGATGTTGAAAATATTTTTGTATGTTTATTTCCATCTACATATTATCTTTGTGAGGTGTCTGTTCAAATCTTTTAGTTGGGTTGTTCAATTTCTTATTGTTGAAGTCCTCTACCAGATAAATGCTTGACAAATATTTTCTCCCAATTCATGGTATATCCTTTCATTCTCTTGACAGTGCTTTTCAAACAGCGTAAGTTCTTAATTAACTAAAATGCAACTTATAAACTTTTTCTTGCATGAATCATGCTTTTGGTGCTTTATCTAAAAGTTTATTACCAACCACAACACATGTAGATTTCCTTTTATATTTTCTTCTATAAGTTTCATAGTTTTCTATTTTACATACGCGTCTGTGTTCCATTTTTAGTTAATTCTTATAAAATTTGTGTAGGTCTTTGTCTAGGGTCTTTTTTTTTTTTTTTTTGGCATATGTACAACTAATTGTCCAGGATCATTTGTTGAAAAGACTATTCTTTCTACATTGAATTGCCTATGAATCTTTATCAAATATCAGTTGACTACATTTGTGTGTATCTATTGTGGAGCTGTCTATTCTTTTCTATTCATCTGACTATCTGTGCCTTTATCAATACCGTGCTGTATTGATTACTGTAGCTTTATAGTAGCTCTTGAAATTGAGAAGAGTAAGTCCTCAACTTTGCCCTTCATCATACTGAGTTGGATAATCTATACCGTTTGCTTTTCCACATAAAATTAAAATTATTTTGTCAATATCTATAAAACAGCTTGCAGAGATTTTGACTGAGTTGTGTTGAATTAGTAGACTGAGTTTAAAAAACTGAAATCTTAACAATATTGAATCTTTCATTCATGAACAGGAAATATCCATTCATTTATTTAAATGTACTCTTATTAAAGTGTTCTATAACAGATATAGTTTATTTATTTATTTATTTTATTCAGTTCAGTTCAGTTCAGTCACTCAGCCATGTCCAACTCTTTGTGACCCCACAGACAGAAGCATGCTAGGCTTCCTTGTCCATCACCAACTCCCGGAACTTACTCAAACCCATGTCCACTGAGTCAGTGATGCCATCGAACCATCTCATCCTCTGTCGTCCCCTTCTCCTCCCACCTTCAATCTTTCCCAGCATCAGAGTCTTTTCAAAGGAGTCAGCTCTTTACATCAGGTGTCCAAAGTATTGGAGTGTCAGCTTCAGCATCAGTCCTGCCAATGAGTATTCAGGACTGACTTCCTTTAAGATTGACGGGTTGGATCTCCTTGCAGTCCAAGAGACTCTCAAGAGTCTTCTCCAACACCACAGTTCAAAAGCATCAGTTCTTCAGTGCTCAGCTTTCTTTATAGTTCAACACTCACATCCATATATTACTACTGGAAAAAACCATAGCTTTGACTAGATGGACCTTTTTTGGCAAAGTAACGTCTCTGCTTTTGAATATGCTGTTTAGGTTGATCATAGCTTTTCTTCCAAGGAGCAAGTGGCTTTTAATTTCATGGCTGCAATCACCATCTGCAGTGATTTTGGAGCCCAAAAAAATAAAGTCTCTCACTGTTTTCATTGTTTCTCTATCTATTTGCCATGAAGTGATGGGACTGGATGCCATGATATTAATTTTTTGAATGTTGAGTTTTAAGCCAACTTTTTCAATCTCCTCTTTCACTTTCATCAAGAGGCTCTTCAGTTCCTCTTCACTTTCTGCCATAAGGGTGGTGTCATCTGTATATCTGAGGTTATTGATATTTCTCCCAGAAATCTTGATTTCAGCTTGTGCTTATCCAGACTGGCATTTTGCATGATATACTCTGCAAGTAAGTTAAATAAGCAGGCTGACAATATATAGCTTTGACATATTCCTTTCTCAGTTTGGAACCTGTCTGTCGTTCCATGTCCAGGTCTAACTGTTGCTTCTTAACCTGCATACAGATTTCTCTAAGTTTTTAATTCTTCATTATCTACCCTGTAGGTATTTATCCAAACTAGTTTTACTTTTTATACTAATATTTTATTTACATCTAGTATATACTTTGGCCCCCTCATGAGAAGAGTTGATTCATTGGAAAAGACTCTGATGCTGGGAGGGATTGGGGGCAGGAGGAGAAGGGGACGACAGAGGATGAGATGGCTGGATGGCATCACTGACTCGATGGACGTGAGTCTCAGTGAACTCCGGGAGTTGGTGATGGACAGGGAGGCCTGGCGTGCTGCGATTCATGGGGTCGCAAAGAGTCGGACACAACTGAGCAACTGATCTGATCTGATCTGAAATATCCATTTATTTCTTTAAAATGTGCCAGGTTTTAAGCCAAATGCTGCAATAACACTATTTTGCTTATTTTTAATTTTTTCTTTATTGTTTTATTTATTTTTCATAAAAATTTCACAATATGTTGCATTCGATCCACTACAATACACTATTACCTCATTTAACATTTGAACATTGAATAGGGAATTCAAATAAGCAAAACATTAAAATATAATTCCTCCACTCATGTGCTGAAAACAGCAAGGCACTCATTTCCTAGTTACATCTCTGCATCAAACAGCAATTTCAGGGCATTGAGTTACTCACATTCTCTGTCATGCCTTATCTGTTGTTTGTTCTCATATATATTCCACAAAGAGCAAACATGGCTACCAGCCCCTTCAGGCATCTAACATCTTTTTCTGTAATTCCTGAGATTAATTGGCCAGTGTGGGTCCTGAGCCCATGAGTTGTGTAAGGGAAGGGAGGTCAGCTCCACCCTAAACACATGGACTCAGATGGGGAAAGGTTCCTCAAAGCAAAGTCAGAATGTTGTGTCAAAAGAAAGAGGAAAACAAGATTAAGCAGGAACAAACAATAGACAGTGAGAGTAATAATGCTCTCGGAGATTAATTTGCACTGCCCAGTACAGAACTTGTTTGTTGAAGGAGACAGCCTCAAACCTAGCATGTACAATTTCAAATAAAGTGCTTGTTCCACTCCCCCAGAATTTCATCCAATTCAGGAGGAAGCTTAAGCTAATCTTGTGGAATGTATTAGGATTGGTATTTACATATAGAGTATTTTCGTACATGTTATTTCACTTGAGGAGGCAATATACATATACAACATATATGTTTCCCATCCTGAATTCCTTTAGCTGTTTCAGGCAGGCTTCACTTTGTTAAACTGACTCTGAAATAGAGTCAGTTTAGCAGAGTCAGTTCGTTAAACTGACTCTATGGGCTTCCCTGGTGTCTGAGACGATACAGAATTTGCCTGTGGTGCAGGAGACCAGTGTTCAACCTCTGGGTCAAGAAGATACACTAGAGAAGGAAATGGCAACCCACTTCAGTATTCTTGCTTGGAATATCCCATGGATGGAGGAGTTCATGTGGGCCCAAAGAGTTGGACATGAAGGAAAAACTAACACCTTCACTTCATGGAACAGAGTAACACTCAAAATCAGAGCTACTCTCTCAACTTTCCAATGGCAAGAACATGTAGTTAAGTCATTATATTGTATTCATACTGTGATATAGACTGAATGCAAAGAAAAAAATAGGAAGAGAGACTGAATCAACCAAAAAAAAAAAAATAGTAAAGCAAGCTATGTGCTTTCACCAGCGCATCTACAGCAAGTGCTGTTGATAAATGTTGACATGCAATTCCCTGAAACATGGATAGTCCACTCTGAGATAACTGAGGGTTGATTATACATGGAAAATAAGTTATAGCTTTACATTCCCAGTCAAGATTTCTGACATTGAATTACTCTGCAGTGTAATGAAAGGACTATTTTAGCCCAGCAAGCACATTCTATTACAAATCAATTCAAAAACTGAAACCAACTTATCACACAGGGCAAATCCAAATGCAAAAATGAAATGCCAAGTAATGCAAAAGGATAAAATTTCATACCTTGTACATAATGATAATCATTATTACATTAGATTGAAGTCAGTACTCGGAAATGTTTCTTTTTTTCTAATCTGAATTTAATTCCTTGAAAGTTCATTCAACAACCTGTAATAAATGATGACCAGTGGAAACCTGAAAAGTTTCTAATGGGTTTATTACTAAAATGTATGATTTCCACAAAGTTTTCTTTTCTTTAGTTTTTATGTAAATTTTTTTCAATTTTGCTTAAAATATTTTGAGTCTTTTTAAAGTCTCAGGTTTATCTTAGGGTAGATGTATTTATTGTTTTCTACAAGGATGGCTGTCATCTACTCTACCATTTGCAATGTTTGCATATTTACTTTTTCATTAAAAAAAAAAGGTGATTTGGGAGTTGAACCAAATGAACCTGATGCACAAATGTGCAGATAGCTTACACAGATTAAGTTACAGATAGCTTACTGCACCATCATGAGCATGAAGTCTGTACACAAATACCTGTAATGCTATACAGAGTATGCGGGGTTAAGCTTTTGTTTGCAGAAGGATTTTTTCCAGTTAGCAGCACCAGAGAAGATGTCTTGGAGAATGTAGCATTTGAGCTAGATTGGACACTAAATATTTGAGGTAAAGGAACTAGCAAGAGGAAAATTCTAAGCTTGCTGCTTGCTCAAGCTCTTTCTCTCACTCATCTACCCTTTAGAGATATCAAACTATGTGCTAGTCCTGAAACACTCCATGTTCTTTTAGAGCTCATTTCACATGAATATCTGGAATGCTTTCACATTCTCTAAAAACACATTATCTTCAAAGGTCAATCTAAATGCTACCTTCCCTGGAGAGACTCTGAAGGTGTTTGAACAGCATTGTGATATGACCAGAGCTGTGCTTTTGAAAGTTTAATATGAGGACAGGGTAGAAGACGGTTTGAATCAACTGATTGGGAAACGCAATCGTGTTCATATGAGGAAGTAAGGGCTTAATGTTAGACAATACCAGTGTCTAGGAAGAGGAAGAAATAGTTATGAGAGAGATTTGGTTCCTGATGGATCATACTATATTTTGTGCTTCTTTATCTTGGAGTAAAGTGATTCAAGATAAAATGGGAACATAGAAGAAGGGAAAATTTGAGGGGTGGAAAATAATGAATTAAGTTCTAGTCATGTTGAGCTAAAGGTGTTTGTAGGGCATTCAAATGGAGACATTCCATGGACATGTGGAAATAAGGATCTGGAGCAAACGAGATAAAATTATCTAGACTTAGGCCTCTTACAAATGATCACTGAATCATAAAATTGAACTATAATGTTAAGCAAAATACACAGAAATGATAAAAAGGTACTGTAGCTTTAATTGTGTTGCTTTAAATATATTGTTCATAAATATTAGTATCAGCTACCAAGACAGTGATGAAATATTGATATCTAAAGATGTTTAAAGATTAAATAGACTCCTTTCTGCAGTGATTTACCTATACTAAGCATTCACCAAGGATTCACCAAGACTATTTCATTCTAGTATATTTGACTATTGAATAATTAAAGAGCTAAATACACAATTGAAGTTAAAGATAATAGGCAAATCTCCCCAGAATAAAAGGAAACAAAAGACACATTCTAATGATTCAGTTCAGTTCAGTTCAGTTGCTCAGTCGTGTTCGACTCTTTGTGACGCCATGAACTGCAGCATGCCAGGCCTGCCTGTCCATCACCAACTCCCGGAGTTTACCCAAAACCATGTCAATCGAGCTGATGATGCCATCCCACCATCTCATCCTCTGTTGTCCCCTTCTCCTCCTGCCCCCAGTCCCTCACAGCATCAGAATCTTTTCCAATGTGTCAGCTCTTTGCATCAGGTGGCCAAAGAATTGGAGTTTCAACTTCAACATCAGTCCTTCCAATGAACACCCAGGACTCATCTCCTTTAGGATGGACTGGTTAGATCTCCTTGCAGTCCAAGGGACTCTCAAGAGTCTTCTCTAACACCATAGTTCAAAAGGATTAATTCTTTGGTGCTCAGCTTTCTTTATAGTCCCAACTCTCACATCCATACATGACCTCTGGAAAAACCATAGCCTTGACTAGATGGACCTTTGTTAGCAAAGTAATGTCTCAGCTTTTTAATACGCTGTCCAGGCTGGTCATAAGTTTCCTTCCAATGAGTAAGCGTCTTTTAATTTCATGGCTACAAGCACCATCTGCAGTGATTTTGGAGCCCCCCAAAATAAAGTCAGCCATTCTTTCCACTGTTTCCCCATCTCTTTGCCATGAAGTGATAGGACCAGATTCCATGATCTTAGTTTTCTGACTGTTGAGCTTTAAGCCAATTTTTTCACTCTACTCTTTTCATCAAGAGGCTCTTTAGTTCTTCTTCACTTTCTGCCATAAGAGTGGTGTCATCTGCATATCTGAGTTTATTGATATTTCTCCCAGCAATCTTGATTCCAGCTTGTGCTTCTTCCAGCCCAGCATCTCTCATGATGTACTCTGCATAGAAGTTAAATAAGCAGGGTGACAATATACAGCCTTGACATACTCCTTTTCCTATTTGGAACCAGTCTGTTGTTCCATGTCCAGTTCTAACTGTTGCTTCCTGACCTGCATACAGGTTTCTTAAGAGGCAGGTCAGGTGGTCTGGTATTCCCATCTCTTTCAGAATTTTCCACAATTCATTGTGATCCACATAAAGGCTTTGGCATAGTCAATAAAGCAGAAATAGATGTTTTTCTGGAATTCTCTTGCTTTTTCGATGATCTAGTGGTTGTTGGCAATTTGATCTCTGGTTCCTCTGCCTTTTCTAAAACCAGCTTAAACATCTGGAATTTCACAGTTCACGTATTGCTGAAGCCTAGCTTGGAGAATTTTGAGCATTACTTTGCTAGCGTGTGAGATGAGTGCAATTGTGTGGTAGTTTGAGCATTCTTTGGCATTGCCTTTCTTTGGGATTGGAATGAAAACTGACCTTTTCCAGTCCTGTGGCCACTGCTGAGTTTTCCAAATGTGCTGGCATATTGAGTGCAGCACTTTCACAGCATCATCTTTCAGGATTTGAAATAGCTCAACTGGAATTCCATCACCTCCACTAGCTTTGTTCGTAGTGATGCTTCCTAAGGCCAACTTGACTTCACATTCCAGGATGTCTGGCTCTAGGTGAGTGATCACACCATCATGATTATCTGGGTCATGAAGATCTTTTTTGTACAGTTCTTCTGTGTATTCTGTCGACATTTATTGAAATCACTTTGGTTAATTCTAGATGCTGCTTTTATCTTGTCAAAAGAAATCTCCACTAGATAGTGGCTGAATTGTCAATAAGAACAGACATTCTTTGTCTGTGTATAGGATAATGGAATCAACCACTTAGTAAAAGTTAATATTAGAACTTTATTTTTTGTCATTTTTTATTCCAATTTCATTGAGGTATAATTGACATACAGCACTGTGTAAGCTAAAGGTGTACAGCATAGTGATTTGATTTATATACATTTATTAAATGATTACCATAATAAGTTTACTAAACATCCATCATCTCATATAGGTACAAAATAAAAGAAAAAGAAAAATAATTTTCTTTGTGATGAGAACTCTTAGAATTTACGCTTAACTATTTTCATATATAACATAGAGCAGTATTAGTTGTATTAATCATTTGTACATTACATCCCTAGTACTTGTAAAAATGAATTTAAAAATCTCTGTTATAGAAAATATGGATTATTTAAATGGATTTTAAAAGAGCATGTTACTTTGTTTCAGCCTTGTTTGCAAACAAAATAACATTTAATCAGACTTCCTAACTACACGTTCTTCTGTTAGCGGCTTCTACTATAATCAAGTTCCATTGTTTTTTAAACTTTTATTTAGAATTAACTCAGATTTAAAACTGATATGTAGATTTCAGTATTACTGGTATCATCATATCCCATCTATTATTGACACCAAACAAACATTGAGGGATTAGTCTAGTTTGCTCCTGTCAGCAGTCATTTCAATCTAATTTCTTTTAACTGGATTTTTATTGACCATGACATAAATTTTAATAGGTTGAATCATTTCTACATAAGATGTTTATAGTTTATCTAACTTAATAAACATATATCTTAAATTGTGGTTGACTACATCTAACCTTGGAGAATGAAAACTTTCTAATTTTTTCTTTATTTAATGTCATAGTTTGTGTCAAATATCTTTTCTCTTGAGCAATTTCTTGCTTAGCACTAAGAAGTAAAATGACAGAATACCCCAATCCTAATCCCTGTGAACCCACAATAATTTACTTAAAGAACAAAACAAATTAGTTTCAGGAAGTGGGGGTGGGGTGGGAGACTAGGATCAAAATATAAATTTTTGACTTTGTTATAAAGCCAATTGCAAAGCTAATTCTTCCAGACTCAACAGGACTAAATATTTCAAACAGAAGTCATTAAATGATATGATTTTGCAGAATCAAATAAAATTTTAAAATAATCCACATTATCATTTTGCAGAGCCTCAAAAAGTATATAAGGTGCTGTGTTAAATATATATATATAAATAAGAAAAATAAATATTATCCCATTACATGATGAATTGAAATTTTGTCCGCAAATTCTAAAAACATTTGTTAGGCAGGAATTCTTTATGGTATGGCTAAACATCCCTGGTGGCTCAGAGGGTAAATCTTCTGCCTGCAACATGGAAGACACAAGTTCAAGTCCTGGGTCGGGAAGATCCCCTGGAGAAGGAAATGGCAACCCACTCCAGTATTCTTGCCTGGAGAATCCCATGGACGGAGGAGCCTGGTGGGCTACAGTCCACGGGGTCGCAAACAGTTGGACACGACTGAGCAACTTCACCTTCTTTTTTTCTTTCTCAACATTTCAACAAAATCAGTTGATTGTTGCTCTTCTGGCCTCTTTAAAATAGGTAATGTGAATGTGAGCTAGACACATAGTCCAAGACAGCCATCATCTCATCTCTAAGCTGTTGCACTAGCTTTTCTGGTAGAAAATGTCTTTCTTTTCCCACCCTAGCAATTTGATCTAGTCACTCATAGTGTACTCTTCATTTTCTGCATCTGCTTTTTAACCATGTGAATCTACATTTACTTAATAATTTGGTCACACCTGTGTTGTTGCTGTTTGGTTTTTATCCAAAAGTGAATGAGAGATTACCAAGGAGAAAATAATTTCCACTGGCTCCTCCTCCCCTAGGGGAAGAAGGCAAAAGACGTTTGCATAATCTTCCCAAGAGTTACTCATGAGGACACCTCAGTATTGTATGTAGAGACCGAAGGACTGAGATATCCCTGAGCAAACATTACAACAGACTGTTCACTTTATCTGTTTTAAAGTTTTTGATGTGAGTAGGAACACAATCAAAATTTAGATAAGGGTCTCCTTCTGATTTCTTTTTTGTTTTTGTTTTTATTGGAGTATAGGTAATTTATAATGTTGTGTGAGTTTCAGCTGTATAGCAGAGTGAATCAGTTATACATATACATATATCTACTCTTTTTTAGATTCTTTTCCCATATAGCCATTTACAAAGTATTGAGTAGAGTTCCCTGTGCTATACAGCAGGTTCTTATTATCTATTTTATATATAGTAATGTGTGTATATGTCAATCCCAATCTCCCATTTTATCCCTCCCACCCTCCAAGAGTTTATCCCTCTTTACTCTCTGGAAACCATAAGTTTGCTTCCTTCATCTGTAGAGTCTCATTCTAATTTCTTGATGAAAACTGGGTTAAACTGAAAATTTTAACTATAAAGATGGCTATCTCTGCTTTCTAAAAGAGACCCCTTAGCACTTCCAAGAACATTAAATAGATAACAGTGAAGTGACTCATCTATATGTCTAATGTTATTACAAATGTTGCAATAGATATTTAGCAGATACAATTACCATCTGTCTTGACTCATATATAAAAGAGGGGGCAAAAAGGAAAAGGAGCTTTTCCTGAACTAAGTAGCTTTAGTTTGGAAGAAAAAAAAGGGAATAAGGAAAGAGAGAATGTGTGAATATGGCTGAGAAAGATATTTCCAAAAGTAGAATTAGCTGAACTAGGGAAGGCAAAAGAAATAATATCCAAGAACCAGTCCAGGAACTCTGGACTGGAAGTCAGACATAGTCACTGGAATGAAACAGGCAGTTGGAAACAAAGGGAATTCTAGAAGCTGGTGAGAAGCCTGGATATATAATATCTTGCAATCCAGTTAAGCAGCCACATTTACAGTCGTGTTCTGCCAGACTAAGAGAGTCCAGGGGCAGGGATTCAAGACTTAGTAGCATATAAAAATGGTTATAAGCTGATAGGATCTAGATATTTGGATTTCAGGGTTGCTAGGACTCCATTCCTAGTCACGATAGAAATAATTAGCTAGAATTTCCAACATAGAAGAACTGCAGTATAATACAGGTTATCAATACAAGATTTCAGGACACATCTTAGCTGAAGCAGTGCAGGTACTTCACTTTCAGAACTAAGGTTTAAGGTAGGGACTTGGTCATGGGACTAAAGGGAAGCTAGAACCAATAAACATCATTAAAGGAAAACAATAGCAAATTGGACCTGACTTATATTCTGAACTTTACCCTTCATTGATTGGGACAATATTGACTCCATATTTCAGAGTAGATTTGTGGTTTTTTGGTTTTTTTTTTTTAATGAAGTTAAGTTTCTCCAGAAGGAGGTATGTAGAGAAAATATAAAGAGCTCATTTTGTGGTTTATTCATTGATTATTTATTTGATCAAACATTTATATATTTGTTGAGCCTCCCCTATATACAGAACTCTGAGCTAAGCAGGATACAAAAATGCTAAGGTATCAGACTAAAATCAGCAGAGGAGTAATGAAATCTGCCACTTAAATAATATTAGTAACTTTCACTTGGAGTTTTAGGTGTCATCTTTAATCTCAACAAAAACACTGGTATGCACCAAGTATCTCAGTTTTATGGATGTAGAATCTGAGGTTCTAAGAGGTTAAGTCATTTAGCCAAGTTCCCAGAGCTACAAGTGAAAGAACTGGATTTTGATTATTTTTGTGTTTTTTTTTTTTTTCCTTCAGAAACACATGTTCCTTCTATTGCATGATCATCCCTCTGACGTATCCTAGATGCATGAAAAGTGAAATGTGTCAGGAGTATAAACTTCATGGGCACTGTTGTCATGGGAGTTGGTGAAACTGGAGAGGCCCAAGCTAGAGTGTGAAGGCTTTTACATGAAGAGGTAAGAAGAAGGGAAGAAATTAAGCTTAAAAAGATATCTCAGGTCATAACGTTTACTAAGATGGTAAATTATTCATCATTTGGATGATGAAACCGTTCTAAGAACTGTAGTATTTTTGAAATAGAAAGGATTTAGAAAATTATACAGTTCCACTCTTCATATTTTTAAGTAAGAAGATGGAAATCCAGGTCAATAATTAAATTAGCCTGAAATTAAGACTTTTTCTCAATTGTACAGGAGAGCTTTCTGAAACTACACTTCTACCTTTTAGGGTAAGTAACATAGGGCCACAGTTGGAGTGGAGAAGTGAACTCAAAAAGATGAGGGAAAGGGACAACAGTGTGTAAGACAGTAGAGTATGATGAACATTGAACTGAGAAATTAGGCAGCCAGGTACTCACTCTTCTAGTTTTCTAGCTAACCTTTCCAATTTTGATGGTTGAGATTCCACAGGATGTTTGAAGCCTGAAAAGTATCAAAGAGATTTTCATTAGTAACAGCAAAATTCATTAAGAAGTTGATATTTAAGTGACCAATATAATAACCCAGAAAGGTCAATTGCTTAAGTATGTTCTTAAAATTATAACCTTTAGTTCTATGACTTTGGTAATTACAACTACTAATAGGCCTAAGAATATTTTATACACTTATTAACCAAGGGCTTTCTCGTCAAAGAGAAATTGAGCTGACTCTAAAGTGATCATAACAAAAATAAAAGGAAGAAAGAAAGGGAGGGAGGGAGAAAAGGAAGGAAGGAGGGAAGGAAGAAAGGAATGAAGAAAGGAAGGAAGGAAAAAAGGGAAGAAAAGAAAACAACCCTCTGCTGTGTCCTAACTGTAGACTTTTCATTATTGTTGACAATGAAAATGAGAGTCGTAAAGAACACAGCTGGAATTTTAACTCTTAAGTTAAGATCAAAGATTTGGCAGTTAGAAAAATCATTCTTTGACGTGTAAACAAAACAAATCTTATATGGATGTCAGAATAAATAAAGTATTTCTTTTTTAAACATTTACTGTTTTGGCTAAGCTATACTCATCATACCTATTAAGAGATTTAAGGTAGAGAATTTATCACTCTTATTGCCATTTTAACCTCAGACACAATTATTTAAAATGAAATAAATATATACTTAACAAACAAGGAAGATGTATTACTAATTGTCCACTGGGCAGTCAATTGCCAGTTAGAGTAGCCACTTGTGTAAACTCTGTCAAACATGCTGACCCAAACACGTCTCGAGCGATTTCTAACATCTGGCTTAAAAGCTTCCCTGCAATTATTTTCATTTTGCATAAGCAAAACTCACTAAACCCTGCATCTGTGGTGGTGATATACAAAACATATAAATTTGGAGGGATTCATTAGATAATATCAAAGAAAATGCACCAATGGCTCGATGCCATTTAACTCCTGCACTTTTGGTGAATTAGCCAGCAGTGAAGGCCTTTTCTCTTCAAAAGATTATACAGATTCTTATATACTGCTTCTCACCTTTTTTCTGATGTAGTTCTACTGGACTGTTTAATACATAGAAATTGACACATAGAAAAGTTACAAAGATGAGAGTACTTTTTTCTTGTTGTACTTGCTATCTCTGATTTTCAAAGAAAAAGGTACTAAAAAGATACAGGTTTCAGGTACATAGATAAGAGTTATTACCTCAAATTTTTGCTACTTTACAATGTGGGCTTTCTTTTGGTACAGTTGTCTCAGAAGAATGCTTAAGACACATTTAACATATTGTTTTATCAAGCATTTTCCAAATTCTAGTGGTGTTCAAACACCTAGATTCTCAAAACATGGCAAATATAGTCCTAAGATATAGATGCATATATTGTATATATCACAATGTGCATATTGTGAATGAAGTATAGATATATATTTTTTCTGATGTCAGTAAAACCTTTCCATATATCCTAACTTTCTTCTAAACGTGTCATTTTCTAATTGTATGCTGGAATGCTGCAATAAAATTCTACTTGATTATACTTTCATTTATTAATCTTAGTTAAACATACTGGCCAGGAGAATTCCATGGACTGTATAGTCCATGGGGTCGCAAAGAGTCAGACACGACTGAGTGAATTTCACTCACTCAAACATATTCATATCAAAATGCTCAAACATGTTTTGAACACATGTTTATTTTCTTAGTACTCATCGTTGGTTAGGTATTTCTCTCAACCTATTCTAGGGAAATTGGAATAGTCTAGGTCGGGTGATGTACACTTATTAGCTTCAGAACTACATATGTGTGTTCAGATTGGAGGAAAGGTCATAAACACAATGAATGTTGCTAGGAAACCGTGCCTCTTAGTCAATTTAGTTGTAAAGATGAAAGGGTTTTTTGGTACAAAGATGGGCTATTTGTGTAGTACAATGAATAATCATTTTATTTTGATCTTTGAATTTCTCATTTAAAAATAACACTTTTCATTAGTAGCTTTTCCTATTTATTACTTAGTTGGATTTCAAATGTCTGAAATTCAAGACGTGAACATAGCTTTCTATGAAAAGAAAGATTTGTTGCAATTTTCATTTAAAGAAGATAATTTTGTTGGTAAATTTAGGGATATCTAATTCTTAGAGCCAGTCATATGAATCATAAAAAGATTAATAATCAAACAATAAAAGTCAAGAAACAAGTAGCTAGGTCCCTTGAAATAGCCATTAAAAGGATTTTGAAAGCTCAAGTGCTATAAACAACCCTGACACTTCTCTCTGTGTTTCAAAACTACAGCACTGTGATTGTGGCAACTTTTCACAAAAATTAACCTAAAGGAAAATAGTCATGTTTTACTGGTCAGCAACAATTAGAAGATCCTTGGATCTAACTAAGTACTCTAATTCCACAGTAATGTATTAGCCCACTTAAGCACCTAATTAGAAGCTTATGTTGGCTGTGCCTGTATCTATTGATTTTGAATCAAAATGTAATTTTAACCATGTAATTTTTTTATTGGTTCCATTTCATAGTAGCATTTGGTGGTACAAGTTATGTTGATATGAGATTTCTAGCAGGTTAGTACTAGAATAGACATCTGGTTTTTTGAGTATGTGACTTACATTCCTTGTTTTTAATAATGTTTCTCTCATTCCACTTGATTGTGGTAGCTTTGTCAATCACTTGACCTCATCCCCCCTCCACAAGTGTGTATATGTCACTTAGGTTGGCCAATCAGAATAATTCATGGGTCACATGTGTTTAAGAAAGAGAAAAAAGACCAGTATGAATAGAACATAATCAGAGGTGAGGTGATAGAAATGGGGTTGAGGAGGTAGATTAAAGTCAGGTTATGTAAACCCTTATGGGGGCAGAGTGAAATATTTAGATTTTTATCTAATTATAATGGGTGGAGAAGGAAATGGCAACCTACTCCAGTATACTATACTTGCCTGGAAAATCCTATGAACAGAGGAGCTTGGAGGGCTACAGTCCATGGGATCACTAAACAGTCAGATACGACTTAGCGAATAAAAAACAACTACAAATAATAATGGGAAACTTGGGGTTGAGTAGGAATGTGACATAATCTAATTTATGATTTTGGCTGGTGAGTCAGAAAAGATTGAGTGGTCAAGCTAGCATTTAGTAAGCTAATGTAGTAGTACTAATAAATATGATACTGTCTTGGGCTACAGTAGTAGCAATGGAAACTGACAGAAGTTGATGGATTCAAGATAACTTTTGAAGACTGAGCTAACAGACTTTGCTAGTGAATTGGATATACACTATGTGGTTAAGAGTGAGACCAAGGATGACTTTTAGATTATTAGCTTGAATAATAAAATGTAATATTGCTATTAAATTAATAGGGAAGGCAGGAGGAGAAACAGTGCTGAGGGTGCAATTAAAAGTTGCGTTTTAGGCAAATTAAATTTGAAGGTATTTCCAAGTGAAAAATTCCAGTTGAGCTATCTAAAATCCTAAAAGATGATGCTGTGAAAATGCTGCACTCAATATGCCAGCAAATTTGGAAAATGCAGCAGTGCCCACAGGACTGGAAAAGGTTTTTCATTCCAATCCCAAAGAAAGGCAATGCCAAAGAGTGCTCAAACTACCGCACAATTGCACTCATCTCACACGCTAGTAAAGTAATGCTCAAAATTCTCCAAACCAGGCTTCAACAGTATGTGAACTGTGAACTTCCAGATGTGCAAGCTGGTTTTAAAAAAGGCAGAGGAACCAGAGATCAAATTGCCGACATCTGCTGGATCATCAAAAAAGCAAGAGTGCCAGAAAAACATCTATTTCTGCTTTATTGACTATGCCAAAGCCTTTGACTGTGTGGATCACCACAAACTGTGGGAAATTCTTAAAGAGATAGGAATACGAGATTACCTGACCTGCCTCTAGAGAAACCTATATGCAGGTCAGGAAGCAACAGTTAGAACTGGACATGGAACAACAGACTGGTTCCATACAGAAAAGGGAGTACGGAAGGGCTGTATATTGTCACCCCGCTTATTTAACTTCTATGCAGAGTACATCATGAGAAATTCTGGGCTGGATGAAGCACAAGCTGGAATCAAGATTGCTGGGAGAAATACCAATAAACTCAGATATGCAAATGAGACCACCCTTATGGCAGAAAGTGAAAAAGAACTCAAAAGCCTCTTGATGAAAGTGAAAGAGGAGAGTGAAAAAGTTGGCTTAAAGCTCAACATTCAGAAAACTAAGATCATGGCATCTGGTCCCATCACTTCATGGTAAATAGATGGAGAAACAGTGGAAACAATGACAGACTTTATTTTTTGGGGCTCCAAAATCACTGCAGAAGTGAGTACAGCCATGAAATTAAAAGACACTTACTCCTTGGAAGGAAAGTTATAACCAGCCTAGACAGTGTATTAAAAAGCAGAGACATTACTTTGCCAACAAAGGTCCATCTAGTCAAGGCTATGGTTTTTCCAGTGGTCATGTATGGATGTGAGAGTTGGACTGTGAAGAAAGCTGAGTGCCAAAGAATTGATGCTTTTGAACTGTGGTGTTGGAGAAGACTCTTAAGAGTCCCTTGGACTGCAAGGAGATCCAACCAGTCCATCCTAAAGGAGATGAGTCCTGGGTGTTTGTTGGAAGGACTGATGTTGAAGCTGAAACTCCAATACTTTGGCCACCTGATGCGAACAACTGAATCATTTGAAAAGACCTTGATGCTGAGAAAGATTGAAAGCAGGAGGAGAAGGGGATGACAGAGGACGAGATGGTTGGATGGCATCACTGACTCAATGGACATGAGTTTGAGTAAAGTTCGGGAGTTGGTAATGGACAGGGAAGCCTGGCGTGCTGCAGTTCACGGGGTTGCAAAGAGTTGGACACGACTGAGTGACTGAACTGAACTGAACTGAACCAAAGGAAGATATTAAGTAGGCAGTTGATTATAACATTTGGGAAGACAGGATTAATATATATCAATTTTTGATTCAAGTATCAATAGTAAATATTTAAAGCCATGGAACTGAAAGAGACCACCTAGAGAGGAAGTAGCCATAGAAAATTAGACAAGAAAAGGATAAGCCTTCTTTGAGCACCCTTAATTTAAAATACATCAGGTTCCTGAGTCATTTTGATCATGAAATAAAATGCCACTTTTTGCACTTATCTATGAAATGCTTTTTTATACTATGTCATGCAGATAACATGAAACTAAAATGTGCCAAATGTTCAAAGTAGTCTATTCTTACCACTGTATAGATGGGAAAATTGAGCGCTGAGAGATGAAATTTCAAGACTCATGACCACACTGCTAGTAAATGATGAAGTTAGGCTCAGAACAGAGATCTTTCTAACTCTACTCCATGGCTTTTTCTGTTGTATCATGTTGGAAACTCTCCATGGGCAGATATGATGCCCCCGGGGTCATTACTGAGGCTGTTTTCCTCTACATTAACACCCCCATTTTAAGATGTCTGTGTTCCAAAGTCTAATTAGTTTTTTGTCTTAGCCTTTGTTCTCTAATGTTACATTTTGCTGCAACCTGCCTCAAAGAGTTTCTCGCTCTACTGATCTACTGTTATTATGCTATAAGCTGTGAAAATAAATAATCAAGACATAGAATTATTGGGAATATAATAAGTTAAAACAGTCTTTGAGAGACTCTGATTAGTTATCTGTCATGATCATACTGTATTGTCTTAAAATATGTCATGGCTATTCAAGGCCTTTTGCTTATTATCAATTATGACATTAACATTAGCATTTGTGTAATAAAACTGATTAACTTGCCAAATAAGTGACTTCTGATGGGTAGCATAATTTTTCACATTCATGCATCTTTTTCTTGGACTATGTACTGCCCCAGTCCACACTGATAAGAGTCTTATAGATCGCTTTCACTCTCAATTTCTGTGATATCTGCTCTAAAAGTTCAAAAGAGAGTTTTTTGTTTTTTGCTTTAAAAACTTTTATTTTGTTTTGGAGTATAGCCAGTTAATAAATGACATTGTGATAGTTTCGGTGAACAGCAAAGGGACTCATATACACGTATCCATTCTTCCCCAAAATCCCCTCCCATCCAGGCTGCCACATAACATGGAGCAGAGTTCCATGTCCTGTACAACAGACCCTTGTTTGGTATCCATTTTAAATATGGCAGTGTGTACATGTCCATGCTGAACTCCCTAACTATCCCTTCCCCCAACTCTTCCTCTGGCCCCTCCCACAACCATAAGTCTGTGTGAGTCTGCTTCTGTTTTGCACATAAATTAATTTGTATCAGTTTTTTTTAGATTCCACATATAAGAGATGTCTTACGGTATTCCTCCTTCTCTGACTTACTTTACTCAATATGGCACTCTCTGGTCTAAAAGGAAGTTTTGATTGTTCTTTCTGGACAGATCAGATCAGATCAGTCGCTCAGTCGTGTCCGACTCTTTGCGACCCCATGAATCGCAGCACGCCAGGCCTCCCTGTCCATCACCAACTCCCGGAGTTCACTCAGACTCACGTCCATCGAGTCAGTGATGCCATCCAGCCATCTCATCCTCTGTCGTTCCCTTCTCCTCCTGCCCCCAATCCCTCCCAGCGTCAGAGTCTTTTCCAATGAGTCAACTCTTTGCATGAGGTGGCCAAAGTACTGGAGTTTCAGCTTTAGCATCATTCCTTCCAAAGAAATCCCAGGGCTGATCTCCTTCAGAATGGACTGGTTGGATCTCCTTGCAGTCCAAGGGACTCTCAAGAGTCTTGTCCAACACCACAGTTCAAAAGCATCAATTCTTCGGCGCTCAGCCTTCTTCACAGTCCAAATCTCACATCCATACATGACTACTGGAAAAACCATAGCCTTGATTAAATGGACCTTTGTTGGCAAAGTAATGTCTCTGCTTTGGAATATGCTATCTAGGTTGGTCATAACTTTCCTTCCAAGGAGTAAGCGTCTTTTAATTTCATGACTGCAGTCACCATCTGTAGTGATTTTGGAGCCTAGAAAAATAAAGTCTGACACTGTTTCCACTGTTTCCCCATCTATTTCCCATGAAGTGGTGGGACCAGATGCCATGATCTTTGTTTTCTGAATGTTGAGCTTTAAGCCAACTTTTTCACTCTCCTCTTTCACTTTCATCAAGAGGCTTTTGAGTTCCTCTTCACTTTCTGCCATAAGGGTGGTGTCATCTGCATATCTGAGGTTATTGATATTTCTCCTAGCAATCTTGATTCCAGCTTGTGTTTCTTCCAGTCCAGCATTTCTCATGATGTACTCTGCATAGAAGTTAAATAAACAGGGTGACAATATACAGCCTTGACGTACTCCTTTTCCTATTTGGAACCAGTCTGTTGTTCCATGTCCAGTTCTAACTGTTGCTTCCTGACCTGCATACAAATTTCTCAAGAGGCAGATCAGGTGGTCTGGTACTCCCATCTCTTTCAGAATTTTCCACAGTTTATTGTGATCCACACAGTCAAAGACTTTGTCATAGTCAATAAAGCAGAAATAGATGTTTTTCTGGAACTCTCTTGCTTTTTCTATGATCCAGTGGATGTTGGCAATTTGATCTCTGGTTCCTCTGCCTTTTCTAAAACCAGCTTGAACATCAGGAAGTTCACGGTTCACATATTGCTGAAGCCTGGCTTGGAGAATTTTGAGCATTACTTTACTAGCGTGTGAGATGAGTGGAATTGTGTGGTAGTTTGAGCATTCTTTGGCATTCCTTTCTTTGGGATTGGAATGAAAACTGACCTTTTCCAGTCCTGTGGCCACTGCTGAGTTTTCCCAATTTGCTGGCATATTGAGTGCAGCACTTTCACAGCATCATCTTTCAACAAAGCTAGTGGAGGTGATGGAATTCCAGTTGAACTATTCCAAATCTTTCTGAACAATGGAACTCAAAAGAAAACAATCGCAAGCTAGACCTTAACAAAGAAAGCTTCATTTTTAAACAAATGAGCTTAAACAAATTTAAACAAATGAACTCCTTTCTGAGTGAACAGGGTCTTCTACGAAGCAAGCCTCTCTACCTGTTAGTTTAGGTCTTTGGGATGCTAGTCACTCCTGCTGCCTCTTCAGCTACCTTCTTTCCAAAGCTGACCTTAAGTTCCCCATGCTTTTCCCTTTGGCAGACAGAGTTCTGGTGTTCCCACCATTGCATTCCCATCATCTCTCATGAAGTCTAGATCACCATTATATTTAAAGTTTGTGGATGGCTAGTCCATGATCGCCTGTCACCAAACAGACCCCCAAGTCCTGGATTTTCCAGAGGCTTCCTCAAGCAATACCTAAAGAACTTCAGTTTTATTCTTTTCATAGTAGGGAGTTAGTGAAAGGATTTTGGCACAGAAGTGGCACAATTTTGGCAGCAATGAAATGATGGTTTTGAAGGGATGATGATAAAGGTGAGTAGAACCATTACAAGGCAAAATGTCCAGTGAAAGTTGGAAAGGGTATGAACTACTTGATAACAATCAAAATAGGCAGGAGAGAACATATCTTAGAAATATTTAGAAGGCAGAGTAACGTAATACTTGACCATTCATTCAAATATGAGTGAAAGGACAGGGGATAATTAAAGTAACCCCTTCATGACTAACCTGAGCCAAATGGGGAGGTGATGGGTTTTATCTCAGGCTGGTTTAGTTTGAAGTGGGAGCTGAATTTTGGAGAGAATTCTGGAGGCCAGAAAAAAGTTTGGGACTTTTGGATATAAGTGATCATAAAGCCATTTCAATCCATGATATCAACCAGAAAGTTCTTTAAATAAAAAAGGAGAAGTTGGAGAACTACAAAAATACCATCAGGAAGTAGTTAGAGAAAGAAGATTTTGCAAATGATAGACATCATGAAGAATCAGGAGAGCTGGGGGTCCGAACATCCTAAAGGAAGAAAAACTAAAGGAGAGAGTGATGACTAGTGCTGAAAGCCTTATAGAGGTGAGACAGATGAGGATTGAAAATTATTCATTGAATTTGGCAGCAAAGTGAATCTTCTTAGGAAGATTACTAACTGTAGGGGGCTGAGGAAAGAAACCTGGTGAAGAGAGTTGTACAGCAATTATGATTGAGGAGCTGAAAAGAGAAAGGCTAGAGTGTTTGAAACCCTGGTTAGTAAAGGAAAGGAGAGAGACAAGGCTATGGTTACAATGGGACTAAGAGTTTATTTATTTATTTTTTTAACTTCTAGAAGGAGATGCTTAACTTTGCTTGTGTGCTAGAAGATAAAAGGCAGCAGTAAGGAAACATTCAAGATGCACAACAGCAGTAGAGTAGACATGGCTTTGGGGCAAGAAATGAGAAATTGTAACTCTGAAGTTATTTCCCCATGAGAGAAGTAGGTGAGGTGAAGATAAAACAACCTTGGGTATTTCACTGCTCCTTAGGTACCTTAGGTATGCTGCTGCTGCTGCTGCTAAGTCGCTTCAGTCGTGTCCAACTCTGTGCCACCCCAGAGACGGCAGCCCACCAGGCTCCCCCGTCCCTGGGATTCTCCAGGCAAGAACACTGGAGTGGGTTGCCATTTCCTTCTCCAATGCATGAAAGTGAAAAGTGAAAAGTGAAAGTGAAGTCGTTCAGTCATGTCTGACTCTTAGCGACCCCATGGACTGCAGCCCCCCAGGCTCCTCCACCCATGGGGTTTTCCAGGCAAGAGTACTGGAGTGGGGTGCCATTGCTTTCTCCACCTTAGGTATAACAACCTTTAAACTATAAATGCAAATAACTGTTTTCAACTATTTAATGCTAAAACAATCAACCTTTGCCTTACTTAATGTGCTAGATTATAGCAAGTATGGAGTATCATGTAGTAAATCTTATCTGCCATTTCCACAGAGCATTTCCAGTATTGTTTATTTCCATAGTTAAATTCTAGGCTGGTGAAATTATCTTACTTGCAAGATCTTTGACGTGTGATCAACTGATAGAATTCTCCATCTTTCATTTTATCTGCTTTTAAGTGAAGACTAGCCAAGAGTTGCACAATTTAAGAAATAAAAGTACCCCACTTTTGTTTTAAACATTATTAAAATCAGATAACTAAAGGAAGTGAAACCATTTTTCATCTGACTGGGACTTGAACCCACATGGCTGGGACTTGTCAAAACCAACAGTAATGAAGCCCAGGTTCCTGATGTCTCATCTCAGAAAGTATTCAGTGAGAGACAAAGTAATAGGTAAGAAGTGGATTTATTCAGGGAGAAACACACGCTACAGAGTGTTAGGCCCTCACAGAGGTTGAGTGTGGTGGCCTCAAAATGTGGCATGGTTAGCTTTTATGGACTGGGTAATTTCATAAGCTAATGAGTGGGAGAATTATTCCAACTATTTTGGGATGGGATGGAGATTTCCAGGAGTTGGGCCCACTGCCCAACTTTTTGGTCTTTTGATGGTTGACCTTGGAACTGTCATGGCACCTCTGGGTGTGTCATTTAGCTTACTGATTGAGGATCAAGGTCTAGTTGAAGTTGACTTGTCTGCCATCCTGGACCCATTTGATTCTAATTGATTTATATTGTGTCCTTGGACTATGTCATTCTTTCAAAAGTTGTGCCTGCCTCCTTCCCTCCTGTTTCAGAAGTAACCAGAAAGATAATTTTTCTCATAAGTTTCCATTATAGCAATTTTGATTGAAGTACATAGTTCAGTTAAAATTAGCTAGTTATGGACTGCAATTCAATTCATATAACTGTTGCCCATGTAATATGTATAGAGCTGCTTGCAAGTTAGATAGAAATCGTAAATTCCAATCTTACCTCTGCTGTATATAAAACAAACAGCTTTTCTTAATGACCCAGAGGCATCTTGATGCTATTGTTGTTATACATTGCTATGAACAAAAAAATCAGTCATTTTTCTCAATAGATATCAGTTGAAAGGCTGTCTGGTATTGTGGTTAAATGTAGAGACTATAATGTTAAACAGATCTGGAGTCAAATAATCATCCCACCAACAGGTGTGTGACCTCAGCTTCCCCCTTCATAAAATGAGATTGAGTGTTACTGGGAAAGGAAAGAAGATCATATAAAATGTTGATGATAGTAGTTGATATAATAGGAACTCAAATAAGCAAACAATAGTCTCATTTACTAACCATCATAAGAAAATAATATAAATATTTCTGGATAGAATAAATCATCCTACATACTCATACTCTCAATGATGATGCATGGCTTATTACACAAACTTCTAGTCACTCCCAGATCAAAATAAGAAAGAAGTTAAAGGCTTCCAAGATTTCATGATGAGCTCTCTGAAAAGTCTTTTGATTTTGATCTAGAGAAATGTGCCTTTTTTAATGACAAAGCATGGGGACAATTGCAAAGATTAGAATTATTTAAGAAACTAGTAAAAATGCTGCGTATGTGTGTGTGATAAAGAGAGAATGTACACCAAAGTAGAATTTACACAAAATATTATATAAAATATATGTTAATGAGGACAAAATGTGTACAGTTTTGCTTATGACAAATCACTATTAGTAATAATCTTAAATCATCTTATGAATTATTTGCACCTGCTATCAATCTAATGACCTTTTCATTGCATAGATATCACTTTATGATACAATATAAACTCACTGATTAGCCTTAACTAATTTGGATAATGTGTGCATACTAAGTTGCTTCAGTTGTGTCTAACTCTTTGACCCCATGGACTAGATAGCCTGCCAGGTTCCTCTATCCGTGGGATTCTTCAGGCAAGAATACTAGAGTGGGTTTCCATGCCTTCTTCCAGGGGATCTTCCTGACCCAGAGATCAAACTTATATCTCTTACATCTCTGGCACTGGCAGGAGAATTTACCTCTAGCACCACCTGGGAAGACCAATTTGGATAATATGCCTAAGGAAAATAGGTATAGTTCTAGTAACTAGGTCAATTATTCTCTAAGCCTAGAATACTCCCTAGCATTTCAGACAGAAATTTCACTAAACACAAGCAGTTTTTCCAACTATATGTTTTAAGTGCCTGAGATAAGAAACTTTGGAGGTAGCAGTAAGTCTCTCACATGCTCTTTGGCATTATAAAAAAAATGATAACATTCCAACAGAAAAAAAAAAACCAGGAAATGGGCATTTTGTCTGTCCTGGGCCATGCTGTATCCCTTGTAACTCTTGATCCTGAAAGAGGCTCATTATGTAATAATATATTGTTCTTTTCATGAAAGAATGGTTGGTAGGAGGTGGGCAGCATCCAGGCAGGTTCCCTAGTCATGCAAGAACAATCACAACAGAGGTTAGTTTTAAGTGTCACCAGGAACAGAGAATGTTGGCTAAATTATTTTAAATAGTGGGGGAGAAGTTAGGGGAAAACATAATATAGTCATGCCTTGGTAACCCCAGGGGATTGGTTCCTGGGGATTGGAACCCCCCTCTTGACCCAAAACCCGGGGATGCTCTAGTCCTTTATATAAAATGGTGTAGTATTTGCATGCAATCTGCCCGTATTTTCCTGTAGACTTTAAATCATCTCTAGATTACCTATAATACCTAATACAATGTAAATGCTATATAAATAGTTGTAAATACAATGTAAATGTTATGTATGTAAATAGTTGCCTGTAAGACAAATTCAAGTTTGGCTTTCTGGAACTTTCCAGAATTTATTTTCTTCAATATATTCTCTCCATGGTTGGTTGAATCCAAAGGTGTAGAACTCATAGATACAGAGGACAGAGAATATTGGGTTTTCGTTTGGGGGAGATGCAAATAAATATAGATTCAGAAAGGCACCCAACACTAGTATCAGGCCACCAAAGAGATCAAAGAGAAAGCAGAATTAAAGAAATATGCAACACAGAAAAATAACTAGCATTTTAAAACATGTACTTCTTTGCCAGCTGAGGGCACTACCACTCTTAATGCTCACAACAATCATATAAGGTGTGTGCTAAAGACTACCTTCATTTTACAGATTAGGAAACTGATATATGCAGATATCAAGTGACTTGTACAGGGTGACCCAATTAGGAAATGTGGAAGCCACGGTCTGAACTTTAGCCAGCTGGCTCTGCACATTTCATCTTTCTTTTTTTAAAATTATTTATTTATAGCCTCACTGGGTCTTCATTGCTGTGAGCCCAGGATTTTTCTAGTTGCAGAAAGAGGGGCTACTTGTCTTTGCAGTGCCTGGGCTTCTCATTGCAGTAGCTTCTCTTGCTGTGGAGCACAGGCTGTAGGACACATGGGCTCAGCAGATGTGGCCTGCGGGCTTAGTTGCTCCAGGGCATGTGGAATCTTCCCGGCCTAGGAATCAAATCTGCCTGCCCTGCCTTGGCAGGCAGGTTCTTAATTGCTGGACTACCAGGGAAGTCCCTCATCTGTCTTCTTCACACACAGAAAGTCTGCATGGTCTCTTTTGTAAATAACTCGGCCAGTGAATTGAAGCACCACTTGGTGTGTCACTCTGCTCCCTGCCACTAAGTGCTGATGGCTACGTAAAATGATAGTGTCTCTGTCAGTTTCCTCATCAATAAAATTAGTATTGTCCAGATCTATCCAGACTGCTCTGCTTGGATATTGTGTGAAATAACCAATCAATAATCATAAAATGCTATGAAAACATGGAGTGCTAGATCCAAGCTCAATATTATTATACAAGTTTACAGTGTGATAGCACAGCCAGAAAGGTCAAAGCTATTTCAAAGTGCATACGGAAAGACACACTGATGTTGAATAGAGAAGCTGTTGGCTTTATAGCCATGGGGCAAAGATTGGGGATGTTTCAATGAGAATATTTTTCGTATTTATAGGTGCTTAAGCATCCCAAAACAAAATAATTCATTGGAAGATGAGTATTTAAACTTATATACTTCTCCCTTGAGGGAGAATACTTAACATCACTGCACCACATATTAAGGGACAAGAATGATCAGATTAGGAAGAAGAACTAAAGATGTTAATCTGGTTGAGGAAAATACTGGACTAAATAACACACTGCAGACATTTGAAATGTGCAGATTTTTAAAAAAGAGAGTTTTAGTTTGAAAGAATGACTAGAAATATAGAAGAAAAGAGAAAGAGAAGAGTGAAGGGAAGAAAGACAAAGAGAAGGAGGAGAGAGAAAGAAAAAGAAATAAATTCATATTTGGGCCATAAACATATTTACTGATATAATTCCAGTTTGATTTGATTCATTTTAAAGATTGTGAATCACTGACTAATGGACTCAGCTACAGTATCAGCATCTATCATGTCAAAGGTCAGCATGGATTGCTATGAAACATCCAAGCCTTCCAGAGCCTTAAACTGATGCCAATTGTCCCCACATCCAGACTAGCTTAAGGGATTGTATGTGTAGCCTTGTTGTTTGAAATAGTGAAAGTCTGGAAAAAGATCCCCAAATTGTAACAGAAGATCTCTATTCCAGCAGAGCCAACTTGTTAGATAACTTTTCCATCTACCTTATATAATTTGTATGATTTTGTGACATAGGCAGAATGTCAAATGTTAGATAATTCTGGACTCTGGGACCAGTGGTTCTCAGTCTCAGTATCTTATTCAACATGTGGATGTATCCTAAACCAGTGTAAGAAAATGAGGTAGATGAATGCTACTAGTAAAGCCAATGGTGAAGATTTTTTTAGCACTTACATACCAGGTTCTTTGTGTCAGATAACTCTTTTTATCCTCAAAACAGCCTTATGAGATAATACTTTCATTATCCCATTTTCACAGATGAAGAAATTGAGGCCTGGGGAGTGGTTATATATCCTGCTCAAAGTCTCAGCTAAGAATGGAGGAGCCAGAAGTTCAAACTCTATCCATGATTCATTTGTGAATAATTTAACAACAATAGAGATGATTTAAAGCTAGTTCTTTAAGAAGAGCATTTGAAAGTAGAAGGATGATTACCAGAGGTTGATGAATGCGGGGAGCGGGGAGTGGAACTCCTGATCAAAGGCTTCAAGCTTCTGGTTATAAGATGAATATTCTGCTGAAGACCTAATGTATATGAGGATGACTATAATGTTAATGTTATTGTGGTAATATGTGTGTATCAAATTACCACTTTGGATACTTTAAACAAACATTTTTATATA